>NC_133582.1:29716383-30019383 GCF_964106895.1 Numenius arquata | reverse complement strand
AGGCAAGGATGCAGGCAAAAGCAAACAAGCACAACTCACCAGGCTGATATCCCAGTGAATCAGAAAACAAAAAACAACTTGCCAACAGCAACGTTGGCTTTACATACTGTAGCCACTCCACTACTGACCTCCCAGTGCTGACCCTTTAGGATCCTCAGTCTACAAATGACATTCAAAGTATCAGTCTGAAAACTAAAACTTTCCAACACAGTGGTTGCTAAAAACTTAGAAGCTGTTCTTAACGTCTCTAAATTTTCCACTATGCCTCATACGGCCAACCCATTTCTCCTACTTTGCACCTCAGTCACTACATCAACCATCTTTCTCTCATTCACTCACTGATTAAAAAAGGCAAACAGAAATTCACTCTGAACTATACACACACTTACAAGGACTAGTTACTAATATTGTTTTTGGGATGGTCACCTACTCTGCTTCTCAGCATCTATCCACTAGATAAACTAAAGGAGGCCAGAGTTGTTGCTACTTCCACCGACAAGCATTTACCTGAAGCAGCAGCTCTTCATGCTCTCAGCCCCAGGTGTCTCTGGCTTAAATACTTCTGTCAGAAATAGGTCTGCTGGTCACCTTGCTAATAGTGCAACTTCCACAGTATCTCCTCCATGCACCAGGGCAACTAGCTAAATAAGTCAAGCTGAATTAATTTCTGTCTCCAAGTCACTTTTATTTCACTATTTGCATTCACCACTTAGCATCGAGCTCCCGACATACCTTGTACACAAAGAACAGTCTTCCCTTGCTTTGTTTATTGAGGGCATGTTAGGCAATTGCAAAAGGACTAAGTGGGAAAACTGCTTTCCAACACTGCTTATTTTTGTTTTGTTTTCCCTCGCCTCCCTCCCACCCCAAAGTCTAAACCACAGGCATACTGCATCTGGAAGGGCAACTGCAGTCTGCAGTTCATATGGATGACTTCAAACCAGGCCTCACAAGGGTGTATAAGGGGGTAGGAGGAGGGAAATTAGAGGGGAAAAAAATAAAAATCACATGGACTAGAAATGTAAGCTGCAGATGAAAGTTTATCCTTCCCTATTTGTTATCGTGTTCCTTCAAGGGACCCTGGCCTTCAACTCCAGCTTTTGGCTGGAAAACTCCACAAGCTTATTTTTAGTGAACTCATAAAACAGGGCCCTAGGGATGATACAATACTCTGTGGAACCTCTAAACGGCATGAATGACTAACACAAAATGACAAATTAAAGGAAATTCCACCTAAACTGTCTACTTGTGACCAAATATTCAAGCTTGGAGGTTAAGTAATAACCCAAGTGGACCTGAGCTTTGGGCAAATGACAAAGACATCCTTTTCTTTGTGATTTTACTTCACTTGTTTTTAATCAGAATCCTTTATAACAGAAGTTGGGTCAAGCAAGGGATCTGTATTTAATTTCACTGAGGTAGCTCATTGGTTGCAATTCAGATACAAAGTGAAAAGTATCACTTGGATTCAAACTCATTTATTGTTTGCTTTACAATCAACCCAGTTTGAAAGAGAGTCCTAAAATTCGCCAAGATACTCTCATAATAAGTCTGCTTTAAAAAAAAAAAAAAAGTCCCCAAAATAACCTTTAAAGGCATAGCTCTTTTTACAAGCCAACTCAGCCATAAATATTGTACTTGAACCAAGAACCAAAAGCAGAGATCTCTTGAACTGCTGCCATGAATCATTACAGAGCAGAACGCAGGCACAGTCTGCCACACATCCCTAGAATATGCTGGGGCAGCTGTGAGAGGAGTGAGGTTCAGAGGGTCCTAGGATTAGTGCTCTGATTTTTCCGGTCAAAACACAAGAAGCCAGCAAAAGCTGGCATTCCTATCCTCTCCCCCATACTACATTAAAACAGATTTCGCCCACAGAAAATTACTCTTGCCCACAAACTTGAGATTGCCTGCACCTTGTCTGGTTTCCCCCCCCATCTGCAACAGACCAATGGAAAAGAAAAAAAAATTTGAAGTGGCAGACAACATAGCTGAGGGCTCATCAAGAGTTACATGATGCTGGGGGTGGACAGCTACAGTTCTCCTTAATGCTGGGACAAGGAATGGCAAGGAAGGCTGTCTGTAGTTCTGGCAACAAACATCAAAATCACACAAAGCCACACGTAGTGGGCCCATATTGCTGCAGTGATAGCAACATTGCCCAAGGGATCTGGGCAGCCCAGAATGCATTTACTTTTCGCACATGCACATAGGTCCCTACAACACAAACTGGCCAGTGGGACAGATGCAAACATTTATCAATATATGTCCACCCAACAGCCACTGAGCTGCACATAACTTACTTCTATGGATCTGGGACTCAACTACTTCAACATCTTTAACAGCCTCAAACCATTTAAGCTTTGTTCAGCTGAAACCATCTCCTGCAAATCTGTATTTCTTTGTATTTCTTATGCACAAACAGGTCAAAAGCATAATACTGCTGTAAAATAAACTTTATCGAGTCTTACTGACATTTCACCAGAAACTTTTTGAGTGATGTTTGTAAACAGAGTTTTAAAAGTATTTCTCTCTGTAAATATACACACATACATATAAAGTGTATAAATATTTAAGTGGAATATGACCAGACCTATCTATTGCTTTAGCTACTAGAGCAATATCTGACTGAGGTCAGCTGAACAGTGATCTGGTCTGGCAAGGATTTTATTGGCTGAAGAACCTCAAATATATAAGCTTCTATGTGGAAAGTTACCTATAAACATTCCAGGCCTACAGAGACAATGAAGAAGAGAAAGTTGTTATACAAATGGCAACAGTGCTACTGCAAGTGCACCATTACAGTAGGAAGTGGGGGGGGTTGTCTGTGTTGTCAAGGAATCACATGCTTCTGGGAACCCTCTCTCTGATGCACTGTATGGGGCGTGAAAAAGCAACCATTCAGGCTGAAGTATTGGTGCTCTCCACATGTCTTCTCACTGTGTGGTGCTATTCCAGAAGGGCAGGATTATCACACTCCAGTCTGTAAATTAATAAGGGTGAAGATTCAAAGGAACAAAAACCTCACCTCCTCTGGGAATATAAAACAAGTCTAAATGCACTGTCACTCCCCATGACAGAGGAACATTCACTGGGGCTTCCCTATACTCTGGGAAAAGCCAAACAGAAGCAGCAGCTGTGCCCTGCATGGATTTGCTAAATCCACTGGCACATGATACTCCGTGGAAAGTCACAGGCCCTGTTCCCCCACTTCCAGACCCACAGGGAATGCAGGTGTACTGGGACTCTCCATCCAAGGGCCTGCAGCACATGCTGCAGAGTTTACTGCTTTTCATTCTGGGTGTTTCCAGGATGACAGCCAGCACAGAGACCCTCTGTGCTACAGCATCATGCTGTGCCTCTTGTGTTAGATATTACTACGGTGATTCTTGGAAAGCTGAAGCAGCGGGAGTCACTTTGCAATTGTTGCAAACCATTGGGAAGGATTTTATCTTTTTTACCCGCCACCGGTACAGAGCAGGTGTAGGGACCTAGCTATACCTTCAATGGGAAAGGAAGGAGGGCATTATTTTCTAGAGGATGTCTCCTGTGTAGTTACCTAGGCAAAAGAACAAAACCTCCACAACTTTCAGCATCCAACTATTCTAGCTGATAATGGCTTTTAGAGCACGGAAGTCCTCGGCCTTTGTCTGCTTGAAAAATACTGCTGCAAATGACACACAGCAAACGTGCAGAAACAACAATTCCACGGGAACTGCTGCCTACTGAACACTGCTGAAAATCCAGCTACCTGTGTCCAGTACGTACCTGCCAGCTCCTTTTTCAGTCCTGACCAAATAGTCCTCATTTAGCCAGAGAATGTGAAAGGTGTGAAGGATGCCCTTCTTTCCAGGCCCTTCCTTATATGCTTGGCCAAACGGTAAGCAGACTTATTTAAAAAGAGCTAATGGAAGCTATGCATCAACCACAGCTCACACAGGCTAACAGCCAAATGACTCTGTTTACTGTAACCTCTATGCCCAGAGAAGTTTCTTTTGTTCTTAAAATAACATCAGTCGCTGCAGGGTGGAGACACAAGGAAACTGAAGACTATATATATACATACATACTGTCACAGATCCTGGGGCTGGTACATAATATTCATTTTAATTATAGTTTTAATTGATTTGCATGTTACAGTACTGCAGCTTCTGTAGATCAATGAAAATATCAATATTAGGTGTTAAATAAGAATATTAAAAGGCTCCTCTAATGCATAATTTACTTCATGGCAAACAATTTCTTCCTCTCAGATCATTACTATTGCAAATTTGGAACCTTATCTGAAAGGGTTTCCCTAATGCATTTCCTAGAAATTAAATTATTCATACAAATATGATTTACATTATGATTTTTTAATTTGAGTTGAGTAGCACTGTGGGAATGTGCTATTTTCTTAACTGAATGAGAATGAAAACTTGAGGAGAACATAGCGAGCTCTGAGTTAGAACATATTTATTTTGTTATTTGTATCCCAGTAACCACATCGAAGTCCCAGCCCAGGTCAAGATCTCATGGGCCAGGAACTCTGCAAAGATAGCAATCGTAAGGAAAAGGTCCCTGGCATAAAACAGCTTGCAAAATAAACATGACAGAAAAAGAGGAGGCAACACTCTGAGTATCATTACCCCCACCTTGAAAAGTAGGGATGGAGATGCAGACTGCTGTCACAATGAGTTAAGCCAAGGGGTCTGGACTATGGCAAGAAAATGGAACCAGACTCTATTAAACATATCCTAAGATATCATCATTGCTTACAGAGGGAATATTTCTGGTACTAAAGGTCTCATTAATCTCCTGGAAAAGGCGTGACAAGATCTAATGGCCAGCAGCCAAAGTCAGGCAAATTCAGAGACATGAAGGGTGACCACTTCTAAAAAGGGAAAGTAGGCCATTAGAGTTGCGACACTGGTACGTAGGGACACAGTGACTTCTCCAACTCCGGGAGGCACTGAAATAGAGCTGAATGTCTGCCTAAAAAGGCAGAGATGCTGTATCCCAGAAGTTGCAGGCCTCATGCAAGAATCACTACTCATATTGCACAGTCTGTGGTCATACTCAATGTTAAATTCTTCTGGCTTTAAATGAAGAGCAAGCTCTCAAATTCCAACCTTTTAGCTCAACTACTTCCTCTCAGAGATGATGTAAGCACTGAAAACACACCAGAAGCTAGGCAAGAGAAAGGTGCTATCAACAGCTGCTGGTATGAAACCATACAGTGGAAGAGGAAGAAGGGAGTGGCAAAGAATGCAGGGGGTCTATCTGTCAAAAATATCATGCCAACAGAACTTGACATTTCTGGTATTGAGAGCAGATGACAAAAGAAAACATATGTAGCCCACATTTCCTTCCTATCAGCTGGAGAGGGAAGAATTTGCTACGTCATACATTTTACACTGTGAAGAAGAGGGTCAACAATACCATCGCCTTTGAGAAGCAGCACAGTGCGGGTCTTGGGAATTCATCCCTGAGGTACAAACCAGGAATTCACAGATGCAATCCATACATGTGGAGAATGATTTATGCCTGCCTTACACAGGGAATGGGAAAGTGCTCAGCAGGTCCCCCGAACAAAGCTGTCTTGCTCAGAGAGCTTAATAAGCAAAGCAATCTCTAAGTCTAGAGGAAAAACCCTGTCTTCAAGAAATTCAACAGGGGAGCTGCCACAGCAGCACATTTTCCCCTCCAGATTCTACTCCCAGCTGAACCGCTAACCTGCTGTATGACCTTGAACAGCCCTTCACTTCCCCCAGACACTGTGAGCCTTTGCATGCCTTGGAGAGCATCGTGTGACTCTTGCTCTACATACATGCAGTGCCTAGCATAGCAGGGCAAGAGGTCCTTGGCATTTCCACAGGACAAATGCTAGTACTAATACCATTCACAGACCAATCCTACTCCAGCAATCACCATATGCCTGGCTGTCACCTCACTGGGCTACACGGGTCCTGCTTTTGGGAACAAAAGTCACAGCCCTGCTGTACCAGGAAGGATTGCTCACATGCTGGTGACAGGTGTTGATCTCTTCTTTGTACCAAACATGGAACAACATCACACCCCATACACTGTTCCTTAACACCACTGAAATCACAGGCACCGCATTCACAGAATTTGGCCTCAAAACTGACCAGTTTCTTGCCCTATACATGGCCCTTTTTTAAAGTAAGTGTATGGACACTAAGGGGAAGAAGGGAAAAAGACATTATCGTAATAAGCAAGAAAACAATGCTGGAGATCGATTTGAGATCCAGATGCACATTTTATTACGGGACAAGACATAGTTCAGTACTTCCATTGCAATAATCCGACCATCTCAAAGAAAGTTAAAAGGACAACTTTGGGGTTTTGGTGGGGTTTTGGTTTTTTGTTAGTTTGTCGGGGGTTTTTTTGTTTGGTTGGTTTTATAGATGTCTGTCTTATAACTGACCTTATGGGCAGAGATAAATTACCTGCAAATGGCTTCATGCAGCCTGCAAGAGAGGAAAAAAAAAAAAGAAAAAAAAAAAAGAGTATGTGGTTGCTTTCAATACAAGGTTTTGGACAGAGCTGGTCTTAAAATATTGAGAGCTAACTTTCCACTCCAATGCCTTGCAGCTCAGTTCTAAATAATGGCTACCAAACAGGAACAGGCAGAGAAGAAACAAGTTTTAATTAGCTGTACAGTAAGGGTCTTTGTCCCACAGATAGATTTGATTATAACGCTGATAACCTTCACAGGCCTTGTTATTTCATTACACTACACTATTCTTCTGAGCTGAAAAAATTTTCCACCCACCCCAAATAGACTTAACAGCAGTGAAAGAATAATGTCAAAGTCCCTTCCAGATATTTTGGTGGGATTCTTCTGTTTGACTGAGTTCACTCAACTGGGATGAAGCCAGGAGAGCTCATCGGTGGAGCTGCAGAGTGGTGAGCGATATCAACACAGACCCCTGCCAACTCCTTGTTTACAAGGGCTTGTTTGTTTGTAAACCTCTTCACATGCCCTGTAAAAACCCGGTAAAGTGCCTTACGTTAGCTCCTGAAAATAGGATCTGGTAGCTACAGACCAACATACTCTGCATAAACTCAGACAAGAAGTACCAGCACTATTACCTGACATACTGTGTCCCTCAGGCTTCACCCACTATGATTATACACCCCATGCTTTCACAGAATTGGGAAAGTCATGGAAAAAAATGCCTTAAAAATAGAGTAAGCTGTTTTCTCCATGACTTCAGCTTCTTCCACTGCATTGTTGTGCACTTGTGAGAAGTATACCTAGCATTGTGCTTCACTCCCTCTTGCTAGTGGCCTGTATATGGCACCAGGCAAGGAGAAAATCAGAATCCCTATTCTACAGCAATATTGGGAAAAGAAAGGTTTCAGATCCAGCAGTAGGCTTTTTGTATGAGGGTAAGTGATCCCACAAATATTATCATTCATTTCCAGTTACTGCACCAGCCAAGAATGAAGCCTTCCTGCTGTACTTGGATAAGTAGCTCTGATTTAGTAGGGCTCAGACAGCAGTCATTAACAGCAGGATTCCTTCTCCCCTTCCAAAGCAGGGAAACCAGAAACCCCTTCACAAACTGTCTCCCTGTAGGATACAGGAGATCTGATTCCTCATAGCCCATGCGCAGCTTATACTGCAGGTGTAACTTCACTAAGGGATTAGCTCTAGCTCACAGCAGGACAGTTGAGAGACGGACCAAGCATTGTCATCTCTTCCTTTCACTTCTACTGCTGTAGATGGAGCCCTCAATGTACCTGCAAGGAGGCTGGCTCCAGCCATGTCCAGTTATATCTTATCTGCTACAAAACTGATAGACAGCAGACTGCAAAATTTGGTAGCTTTGATGATGAGCAGAGAACGAGTTCATACGTAATAATAAATTAGCAATAATGTAAACACGTCCTGAAGCAGATCTAAGAGTCACATTTTATTTATATCTGTGGCTTCATCACTCCACTGGCCTTGTGACATGCCCGGGGGAGGAAAAAACCAACAGCCAGTAACACCCCCAGACAAAGTACAAGTTGCCTGCACTGATAGGTTCATATTCCTGAGGGGGGCTCAAAGGAAAAGGTTTTCTGTTCTGTACTCTGTATGTCCAGATATGGACATACAAAGCAAAGAAGAAAAAAAATTACACCTTTGAGTTTTTACTTCAGAGTCTGTCATGAGTTCTGGCTGCTGATTACCTTCATGGCAATAGATCTCCATTATCATTCCTCTTTCTCAAACACCCTTCAGAAGGCTGTATTATTGCTGATTCATATATCTTGACAGGAAGGCTGGGCAGGAATTTCCTCTCCTTGTCTTACCTGCTGGCTGGGCCCACCCATGTCTGCAGGTTTCCCACCTGAGACTCTCCAAATGCCTTTTTGGTGGAATTCAATGGGGTACAAGTTCTCCAAAGGGAGGACCCCAGGCTGCTCAACCAGTGGGGGTAGCCCATGCCCCTCCTCTTGTAAGAGGTAGCCATGACAGTTCTCCTAAGGACAAGGACAACATCATGTTCCTCTTGGCCAGACTCGCCCTTTCTCAGAGAATGCAACACCATAGCATCTCTAATGGCTGCCTGCTAGGCACACGCATGCTCCTGACCAGACCTGGATACTGAAGATAGTACAAGGTTGTCTAACCTCAACAGCTGTAGGGAATGGATTTAGGTTTATAGTTCCCCCTCTCACCTTCCTCACCATGGGTTACATCCTGCCTCTCCCTCCCCAGCAGTCGCCAGCCCTCTCTCTCCCCCATCACAGCAGTGACTGCCAAGCACAGCTTCGAGACCATCCACGCAACACCAGGAACAACACGGACTGAGACCAGATGGAGCCCGCGATGCTCGGTAAAAACCCCTGGACATTTGTCCCTCAGTAGCAACTGATTCTCCATCTCCCCCAAAATACACACACCTCGTCAACAGCAGCAGAGTTTTGGCTTTGTGTTGGAGGACAAGCTCAGCTCCTGGAGGGTGCAGTCATAGCTCAAAACAGCTGTTCCCCATCTCCTCCAGGGAAGAAGCCAGTGGGCCGGATGGATGAGTGCAGAAGCCTGAAGCTGGCCTGCAGGCCGCCAGTCGGACCACACGTAACACTTCCAGCAATGGCAGCAGGCTGCTGGCGTCTCCAATGGCTCAAGGGCAATGTAGCCCTACCCCTTCGACCAGGGGGCTTGTAATGATGTACTCACATCTGTAACACACATATGACAGCTAGTCATCCTTCATAAATTAAGCTTTTATTATGAAGTCCTGTTTACGAAGCTATTCTGAAGCATGATCCTTTTCTCTAGAAAGAGGTTTCAAAGTCTTGCCTTTCCACACAGTGAAAAAGAAATTATTTACCCTCTTTCCCTTCTTCCTGCCACTGCCTTTCCATTAACTTTTCTGCACAGCTCTCTCTGTTTGCATTAATTATTCCCTCAATCTCTCTCTCTTCCTGAAGAATTAAAAACTTGTTTTGGAGAAAACCATGGATTTGAGCACAAGTCAACAGAAAAGCACTAGTCTGGGATCACTGAGCTCCTTAAGCATCAGTCTGAAGTTGTTTGCCTAATGCTTATTTTAACTCCTTAGAGCAGACCTACTGATGGCAAGCCCAAACATTCATTTTCACCCCAGTGCTGTGCATATCTATTAATTTAATTTTTTTACTAGAAATTACTGTGATGAAAAAGCAAAGCATACAGCTAAGATCACAATTACAGCAAATAATTAACCACTCAGGATTTAATATACCTCTCTGCAAATGTTTCTCTCATATTAAGGCCTTTGGTAAATTGGGAAGTATGGTAAATTACATAGCAAAATGAGCTTGGTCATTGCAAGGTGGGAGAAAGAATTCCGTTGAGATGTAAATTCCAATTTCAAACACTTTCTCTCAGCCTGGTAGCATTGCATAGAACTTCTTTAATCAACTGAAAACCCCTAAGAGACAATTTTGCAACATCATCTTTTGAGTGGATCTTCAGGTACTAACAAAAACATCATGAAGTCTGACTTTGCCAGTTAAAGTCACTGCATGCTTTAGTCATTTTCACATACAGGATTCATTCAAATCCTGAAAAAGCTTTTTGCTCTAATACCAGAGTTATTACTATTACAAGAACTGTCTTGCTGAAAAAATAGGCAGAACCACGAACTGCTATATTACGCTTCAGCTCAAGGTGTGAGCCCTCAGTTATGGGAAAAGTTACCGGGAATTTTCAGACTTTTAGCAAGGTGATACGCTGAAACTCTTTCCAGCTTTAACCCACTTCCATTCCTGTAGAAGAGTTAATCATCTGATATATTTTTAGTTAAAGAGAGAACATTTTAAAACTACTTCTTAACTATATAAAGTTTTCAAGATCTTTTCCTCTTCTTTTTGCCCCAGTCCCAGTGGTTTTGCCATTCCTTGCATTGAGCTTTCTAAGCAGCCCTTTGACCACACATTTGGCTCTTCACCTTCTCACTTGATCTCTTCCACAACAGAAGATACTGCTTTGGCCTTCAAAAGCAGTTTGCTAGAAACTAAAACAACTTTAAAATATAAATGGCTGTAAAGCATTAGATTAAAACTGGAGTACAGGAAATCAGAATGTTGTATTCTAATTAGCTGGCAGGTGGTTCATGATCATGACAGATTTCATACTCCAGTTGACACATTTTCAAATGTTAATGTCCTCTAGAGGAATAAACTGTGTTGTAATGACTGGAATAATGGCTTCTGAGGTGAGCATTCAGCTTATTACGGTTTCAGTCCCTGGCACTCAATGTACATAGGTGTTAGGCTACACACTCTACAAAAAGGGAATAATTATAATCATATAATAAAAAAAGAAGAGGTTTATAGAAAAGGGGTTGTGAAGAGGATCTGAATGATGGAGAGAACAACCTCCTTCATCAGTGTGAAACAATAGTTAATCAAGTACTGTACATAACACAGCAGACAAGCACTCACAGGCATCCCAAGAGCCACAATGTTCTGGATAATTGCAGAAAGTTTCTTGGTGGTTGTATGGTTTCAGCAGAAGTAAAACTCTAGTATCCTGCTTCCTTCTCTCCCACCCTTTTACCCACACACACACTCACCGAGAGCTGGTTTCCTCAGGGGAAGGAACTGAGGTAGATTGCACAAAAGAAACAACAAGGAAGAGGAAAGTTGTGCTCTAAGTTCAGTCCCATGGCAGCCTGTAACCAATGCAAGAAAGACATCTGTTGATAAACAACAAGGACAGTTTTAAGGATTGCCATTTTTGAACTGTCACAAAGGATCTGGATCTTCTGTCTTGTGAACTATTTGCTCCTTATAAGTACTGTAACTCCACGCTTTCCTTCTCCCTTAATACTCCCACATTTTCCACCCACAAACATGCACAAACACAAATACTAAAGCCAGTCTAAATATTTACACGTGAACAACACCACAGCTCACCAGCATCATTCCCTAGACTTCTTTTCTTTGGGTATACAGTTCCTCTCAAAGCACTTTCTCAACATCCAAAAGTTCCCATGCACAATCATGCAGCAGCATTTTCCTCTAACAAGTGGAATTAACCCAGTTTGCATCCGCTGATTATCCCATGGTCGTGGATATACCCCACTGTCCTCTTAACAATGACTTGTGTTTCAATGTCAAGGACACCATAATGATTTATGCCTTCCCAAGACAAGTAGAATCATCTGTTGAGCAGGAGTCACAGTCTTATTTGCTGAAGTATTGCATAATCCTACCTTTGCCCCCATAACGTTGCTTCAAAAGCGTCCTCTGTCAAGAGCCACTCTGCAATCAACATTGCTCACCATGTGTTATTAATTAAGTAATTTTACAAAATTAGAAATACAAATCACATTGTTTTCAACCAAAATAACGATCTACCAATTATTCTGCCAACAGAAATGACTTGTAGCTTTTGGCAGGTCTTTTCCCTTTGGCCATTGTTTTCTTAGTTATTAACAAGGTTACAGTTGGTCCTTTTGATTAAAAAGCTTTTTGGCCAGAATCACTGCTATGGGAAAACAAAACCTGAAATTCAATATCCTTCTAGAATTCTTTTGAAATTTGATCTCAGCACCAATGAGGGAGGAAGGTGAAGGGCCACAGGCGATATATTTTGTAACTTATTTTCTTTCCAGCCTAAGATTCTTAAAGATGAGGCAAACAGGACTGGAAACCAAAAAAGACTATTTTTGTTCACTTGTCTACCTGTAAAGTACACACTAGTTGAGAGCTGACTGTAACATTAAACTTTTTTTAAAAAAAAAAATAATAGTTAGGCTCATGGAGTGTACAAACTAGAACATGGCTATAGCAAGGTGTATCTCCATGACTCTTTGAAAGCACGGCATCCATGTAGACCTAGAAGATCCTTTCAGCCCCTCTAAAGCAAAATAAAATTCAGAACAACAGAATCCATGGCCTTCTTGAACTAGAAAATAATCTTTAAAAAGTGTATTTAGTAGTGAACATTTACAAAGAAATATCACCAAAAAAAATTCTTGATTTTAATGTGACCAAAACAACAACATAAGTGATTGTAAGAACTAGATTTCAATACAAGACCTGACCCTGCTAAACATACCTCCAAAATCAATCCTTGTCCTTCAGCAGTTAGCACCAAGGGTGCTATGGAAGTAGTTTCATCTTAGAAAAAGTATTTAGAAGGTAAAGTGGTGCACCAGGGCACTGCTGTACTCCCACCGGGGGAAAGCTTAGCACTTAGACCTTCAGCAAAATTAAACTTCCATGCATTTGCAGTTGTATGAGAGCCTACAAATGCATGGACTGGTTTCAGCCCCTGTGTAATACTGCAATAAATAATACAGAAAAATAAAAAGGGGGGGGGACAAGGGAAGACCTGTACGTAGCTTGTTCCTTCAATAAAGGTTATTAAAGCAGGATGGTGAACCATTCCTGTCATATTTGTGAGAGTCAGCATTGTACAGAGGGACATAAATGTGCAGTAGCAAAAACAAGCAAAAGAATAAGGAGCATTTCCAGATTTCTCTATGAACTGGCTTGTGCCAGGTACTTCAGACTGGATGTTCAAACAAGCATGTTAAACACGTCAAGCTTGGAAGATTTTAAGGCTTTGGTATAATTGACTAAACAATTCAGAAAACAGCACACAGGGGTGTCAACCCTGCGTATCAGCAACAGCAAAGAATCAAGCCTACCCTTCTCCATTGTTTTGCTTTCTTGCTCCATCAGAGAGACCAAGTACAGACAACAAATCCAAACAGTAACCACATGAAAAAACCATTTTCAAGAAATAACAGACTAGATCTTTCACAAGACGGACAAACTGAAGGGGGCTCGATATTTTTTTCCCCTTTTGGATCTCTCTGATATTTATGGTCAGTGATTTGTATCAACTAAATATCTGCCCCCGAAAAGGAACATAGCACTATTTGTTGTAATTAGAGCTCTGGCAAACAGCACATTGTATGAAAGTTACTTCAGCAGCTTTCATATGTTAACCTTTGCAGTATTCCAGCAAAAGTCCTGGTACAGCTAATGTCTGGCATCCGGAAATTTTTCACTTCCCTAGTCATGCATCTAGAATAAATGCAACCTCTTCTGCTCTGACAGTGCTTTGTCAAGGAGCAAAAAAAAAAAAAAAAAAAAAAAAGTCTCTCTCCATTCTTGGAGAGGGGAGGGAATCTCAAGAAAACGAAAGAAGCAGCAAAAAAACCCCAAACCAAGCCCTTGCAAATTAACCCCTCAAAAGAGTACACTGGAAAACAAATGCTGAACATACTATTTATGTTACCATTTTGACTGCAGAGATAGCATGTCTAAAATTAAGTTCTGGAGTAGTCTTGCTTGACCTTAGAAGAAAAAGATCACGCATTTCAAGACTCTTCGCTATTAGTAAGATTTATGCAATGCTGCACCAGTGACACTCACAGAATGTGCATTACGCTTGGCAACAGGCCTGCAATCCAGCCACTTACTTCCATCATGTATTATAATGTAGGAACAGTCACACCTGCAAAGCCTATGACAAATGACATTTCATTAACTTTGAAGACTGCTGGATCATTTTCCCAGGTTACATGTGAACCGGGCCATAATAGTCCTTTCAACAGCCCATCATGAAAAGAAAGTCACTATAATGTCCCAAATATTTCAGGGAGTAAATACTTCTAAATTTGTTAATGATAAAGTTCTATGTCAATTAGATGTAATGGGATAAAAGCCTATCATTAGAGATCCTAGCCCACACAAATTTAGAATGGTATTTCCCATTGCTCGTTATGTCACTTCCCCACCACCCCTTCTCTCTCTTTTAGTTATTTGATTTTTTACTGTTTCAAGTGACTAGCAGAATGGTCCAGTGGTATATTTCACACAATCTGCTTTCATGTCAAACAATCTTTCCAAGTATTTATTTCATTCCCTTGATGATTTCATGGGATCAACAAATCAAACTGTGAGGTTTTACAAACATGAAAATGTCAACAGAAGAACACAGGATATAACACCTCAGCTGCTTTCTTTCCAAATAGAAGGATTCTTTTCTCCACAACCTGCCTTAGCTTAGTTACAACAACCAAATCCTGTTTAAATCATACATATTACAGATGTATTAGGACACTAGTCTGTGCTGCTGATAGAGAAGGGCTCACAAAAGAGCTCTTTGTACATGTCAAGTGTTTTGCTCACTGTGACTTCTGTTGCCCTGAGTAATAGCACTTCTCTCTGCTCTCATGAAAGGGGAGGTGGAGATTACTCACACGTATAAAGCTAAGCACATTTTTAACAGCTTTGCTACACCAGGGCTCAAGACTTTGAGCAACAAGGCTTCCATGTGAAACCTAATACAGCTTAGACTGAGGCCTGCAATTGGATCCCACAAGTGTGCAAGGTTCTGTAGTCAACAGACCCATGGCATAATTCAGCTCCTGAGGGCATTAACTGCACCCCAGTGGCCTCACAAAAATCGAGGGAGCAAGAGAGCATTCACCCCAGCTCTACAGTTACCTCTCCAGGCTGTTTCCAAGGACCTGAGGATCACAGGGTGAAAGTCCTATGGCATTCCTGGTGTGGGGAGAAAAACACTTGTAATAAACAGGCAGGTCCCCCTTTCACCTGGCCAGAGGCAGAGGCTGCCTAGAGCAAAAGCCAAGAGTCTGGCTCTTAACATGTACACGCTAGTCCATCAATCTCCAGCTTATTCTGAAGAAGTCATCAGGAATATCATGATCCTTCACAGTTAAAACTGTCCTCTCCAAACAATGCTGGGGTACACATCACATCACAGCTTATACTGTCAGAAAACTCCTGCAGATCCTCCCTCAGACCAAGGGCTGGCCCTCTATGGCATCTCATTACTTATTTAGATGTCAGAGCCTTCGTCTTGCTCTGAGCCTTGCTCCGCCACGGAGGAATTCAATCAGGATTAAGCAGCATGAACTGCAAAGTCCTAGAGCTGCCAGATCTCTGTCGGTGTTTGTTGGCTTCTCAAGGAATCATGCTGGCAACACTTATAAGTGTACTGAAAAACTATCTGCAACTTGAAAGCAAAAAGAACACAAACATAAATCTATTAAACAGGTATTATTAATCTTCCTACTGCCTCCATTCTTTTTTCCTTAACTACAACCTCTGGAGCAAACTGGGGACGTATCTCTCTTAGGAAATGCAAATGAACTTGACAAAATGTAAAGCACCCATGAAGAAAAATGAAGAAATTCAGGTGATAATGTGGCAATACCACGTTAGTATTCCCTAAGGAAAGTAAACCCCACGGGTAAAAGCATAGCTTTGCTATTATAAACATGTCTACACCCATGGCTCACGCTGCCTACACTGCTCTGTGAACTGGAAGTTACATCTCACAGCATTCAGTACAGGAAAAAGTATCTGAAAGAAGCCTGTCATGTACAGATGGCCCATAATAATTAGCCCCATCTATTGTGTTGATCTACTTAAAACAGACTATACCACTTTGGATCGACTCAGAAGGTTCTGAATCAAACACCTCCCCAGTGATCTAAACTAGGTATCTGAATGATTTATGTCAACGTTCTTTTATCTTAAAACATACTATGGCAGGCTTCATGCATTAATTTTTCCTGTTTAGGAGTTTGTGTGTGTCTGTATTACTATTGTATTTCAACTACATACCCTATAGTAAATAATCTTAATGATCAAATGACAGGCTTCATAGCTCTCTGAGCAGAGTTCATCTGATTTATTAAAGTGACACCAGACATTTACTCAAGGAGTAAACAGAGCTGACATTATAGCATGATCTCTGAGGGGAACACTCCAGGGTAAATACTGAGGAAAAGGAGTGGTTATGCATTCCATTCCTTTGTATTTCTTGCCTAATTCTTCACTTTCTTCTTTTTAATGTTTTTATTAATATTACAACATCTTTTGTGATCTTTAGGCAATAATCTCTGAAAAAGAACCCTTGTAATATGGTCAGTCTCTACAGAGAAAGAGCAATTGGTTGAATCTGGAGAAGCATCCGGAGAAGCTCAGTGAATCTTTGCCTGAAATACATTCTCAGTGAAACAGTGACTGCTTGCTCTGCAGTGGGGTCCCACCTTAACAAGGAGTCATTGAGGGGCTCTGGATAAACCTCTTCACCTCATCTCTAGTGACTACTTAAGAATCAAACTGTTGTCCTTCATCCCCATCCCCAGAAAACACCAACCCGGTTTACCTTTTCTTGTTAGGACCATGGGTTTCTGTTTGTTGATAAGAACAGAGGGAAACAAAAGGAAAAAGAGGAACAATATAGATTAAAAAAGATAAATCTTCCAGTCTAATGACAAGTGCAGTGTTCCCTCTTATGACATATAGACAAAATGACATATGGATTGGAACAATTTGACCCAGCAATCCTATCCCTTCTGTGAATGACAGTAAGAAGCTGCGTGGCTCACTTTTGGTAGCCAATTAAATTAAAATTTAAGATAGCTATTCTGTTATTTGCATAGAAAATAAGCACTACCCTCCTTCTAATCTAGGGCAACACAATAGCCCATTTCAAGACAGTGCTCTGGTGACCATCTATCTCCACCCGCATCAGGCCGAAAGCAAACCTCCTCAAAGTAAAAGAAGGAGGAGATATTCCGATGATCAGTTATTCGTAAGTAGGGTACAAGGTTTCACACTCAAAAATGCATGGAAAAAAACTTCAAGAGCCTTAAAATGACATTCATGGAATAAAAACATTTTCCATGCTCATCCTTACACCAAGCAAAGCAAACAGAAAAGGAAATGGATTACTGTCATTTTTTAAACCACAACCAAGAGCCCAGCACAGTAAGATGTACCCGAAGAGTGGAAACAAAATGTGGCCAGAAGGGCTTCAAAGGACTTCTTTACAGCTTTCAGTTTTACATAGTAGTAGTCTGATGGTCTGGTGACTGCTGGTGAGAGGATATACCCTCAGACAATGAAACAATATCCACAGGCAGTACAAGAGGCCAGGCTGGGCATGCAGCACAGCACAAGGAGAAGCAATAGCACCTAGAAGGCAACTCTAGGGTGGTCTAGCAGCATGTAAGCATTTACTTTCTCTCACCTTTTTCTGACAGATGTTTTGACAGTCCTTGAACAAAGCTGAAGCAAGGCCAAACAGCTCTCATTCCCTCAAACAGAAAGTGCTTCAAACCTGTACACAGGGAAGGGGAGAAGCCTGTAACATACACTGACTACACAGACATTAAGAAACACCATGTGAATGAAACATATCACAAGTAAAAGCTTTGCCTTGGCTACACTAACAAGGACAATGCTAAAGGCTGGATCACCTTGCTTGACAATCAAAGTTTAAAAGAGTTCCCCTAAAATCATAGTATCAGTAAGGCTGCCACAGCAAGAAGACCACCTCTGGCATGGACCATCTTTTCCCCTCCCCTCACACAAGGGATCACCTAAACCCATTCTCTCTCGTACTCCCCTCAGACAACTGTGTGGGTCCCATTACATATGTAGGACAGATACGTGTAGGCAGACATCTTGTTTTCTAGGCCAGAAGGTTCAGGCTTCTTAAGGTCCTGTTTTTAAGATTAAAGTGCTTTAGTTTTTCAGCTAAAACTTCACCAAAAAGCTGCTGAAAAACAACTTTCCCATTCAAGATTGTTCCATCTGCAACATTGTCCCACACATGAAAGTCCATCTCTGCAACTAGCATAATTCAATATAATGCTCCTTCAGCTAGCAGTGATATTGAGCAGAACTTTGGGCTTCAAAGTTAAAGGCCTTACCACCATAAACACTGAAGACAGCTGGAAAATTATATTTAGCTACAACCAGCAAGTTAACCTGGTGCTGTCATGAAAAACGTCTGTTTCCTTGACTCATCCATCATCAAGGCATAATAAACTTATAATCAAAATGATATCACTTCAACTATTGCTGCCAATCTTTCTTTAATGGATTTAATTTAATAAAAATTTTTAAAAAAGTTTCCATGTGTGTCAATGGTAGACAACAATAGTGACAACGGCCTCATGGGGACTATGGAAAAAAAACCCAGCCTATGCCACTCCAACAAAGCACTCTGTTACCGGGGCACCACAAGGCTGGAGGGACTTAACCTCACAGGGCAGAACTGAGCTTAACTGCCCTTTCGGGGAAATGGAGTGAAAAAAGTTAATCATTTCTTTTCCCAATTCTATTTTCTCTGCCACTGGCTGGAATCCAAGCCCAGGACGGTTGTTTGCTGTTTCAGGAGGGTTTGAGGGGTTTAGGAGGGTTAGGCCTCTGCACCTGTAGACAACATTGCGAAGTCTTACTGTGTAACATTCACAGGATGGCAAACTGCTGTTCCCCTTCAGCCAATTGCCTCATCCAAAAGTTCTGCTCTTTAATTTCCCCTTTCTTCCAGCCACTCATGATGACGGGCGCAATCCAGTGTTTACCAAAGTTTGGGGCCTTTCTGCTGAGCTTGAGAAGTCCAATGACTTCTTTTACTAGATGAAAACAGCACCCATTACAAAATAGAAAGGTAAATTAAGTTCAAGGCAGAGACTCGCCTCCAGACCCAGGAGATTGAGGGATTTTGAAACTTACAATGGCAAAGCCTAAGCCAAAGTCACTGGGAACTCTGCTTGGGATCAAAGAATGTTACCATGGTATTTTCAGCACCTACAGACCAGTTTCTACCAGTTTTAGTCCTAGTCCCTCCACCACAAAGCAAACCCAAAATTAACAGAGATTGTAATCAATCAAAACCAGAGAAAATTCACTTCAGTTGGAGCAAAAGTGGGGTTTCTATTTAAAGGAAAGCAGTACTTTGACCCACGAACAAATGGCTTTAAAGCTCCTCATGGGCATATCGTGACTTGAAATAAGAAAGATATTATCAAACCAAGAGCTTAAATACAGGAATACAATTCTGGATCAACTTTCTTAGGGCCAACAAACCTAACTAGTGAAGGATGTTGACAGGATTTTTTTTAACATTACTAGGCAACATTGTTGTCTAGCAGAGGACTTGATGTCCCTGTCCTATAAATCATCTTAATTTTCACACTGATGGCCTCCTTGTGTTCCTCAGGAGCGTTACAGGAGGCAGCACAGGTATAGAAATATTGTTTACAAAGAAAAAGGAAGGAGAGAAAAAGTAAAAATCCCTTTTTCTCAATGGATGTGTATAATAATCTGTTTTCCCTCTAAAAAAATAAAATCAAAGAGTTAAAGGCTTTGGCAGCTAGCATTCATTCTCTACTGCGTTTCTTTTGGGAGCTGAGTTTTTTGCATTCACTCTGAGATACAAACAGGGAATTCATCTTGGGACTCAGCCAGTGTAATGTTATACCAATGGGTTGATTCAGGAACAAAATCTTCAAAGAGACTCATACTGCTGAAATTCTGGAGAGAAAAAAGGAATGACCAATATGCAAGCAACTACATGTGTCAATGGGCTGTGACTGAAGCTAAAGGACTTGACTTCGCATTCCTCCTAAATTCAGTGGGGAAACTGGGGCAGGAGGGGTGAATCACCAGAGGTTTTGCTCAAGGAATGTAAAACAGAACACAAGGTCTATTGCCCCCATCAGGATTTCACAGCTACACAATAGTAATGATTTCATTGGAGCCAGCCCTGATTTATTTCAAAGCAGAATCAAACCTCAGGTCTAAGGAAGACCTTAAAATTTTAAGTCTTTACTAATGCCTTATTATTTTAACAGTGTTAATCCCCAGGAATCACTAAGGTTATCTAAGATTTACAGTTGTCTAAGTGAAAGCAAGATTCAAGACTTAACATACAAGCTTCTTGGACTTGCAATGTGCTCATTTGCTAGTTTAAGCACAGGCATGAAAATCATCGGTGACCAGATACTAAGCAGAGAATAAACACTGTGAAAATTAGACCTTGCCTCAGAAACCTTCCCAGATAAAGTTATTTTAAAAGCTATTTGGGGCTACCATCCTGTGCTGGTGAAAAACAGCATCTTGCTATTATTAATAGAAGAACATGCACTTTTGCTGGCCAAGGCTGCAGCCCTTGACCATCTTTTCCCTCCCACTGGGAAGGACACAACTCTAATCTGAACGGGGGCACCGTGCAGATGTGCTCACCTCAAACAACATGCCCAGCATGACACATTATGCCAGCTAGGACTGACAGGCAGTAAGCAGGGAAGACAAGTCAACACCTGCTTAGCCCTTCTGGTAAATCTGCATCGCTTCATTCCCAAAGAAGTGCAAAGCCTTTGGAGTCCATGGAGCATGGCTCGTTGCACCAGCTGAGGTCCTGTACCCCAGTCTGCCGTTTTGAAACGCTGCCCTCTTTCACTCAGTATTTGCAATCTATCAGGATCCTGAGCGGGAGAATAAAGGACCTGATCTGCTTCTTGCTTACACCATTGTAAATTAGAAACAAACCCATCAGCATTAGCAGCCTTCCATGAGCATAAAACAGGTGTGAGAGTAGAAACAGGCCTATAAACTCAGCTGAATTTAGAAATCAATATATTACTTTCCAATCGTGCAGACGTTACATTACATATAAACACACCGTTTTTAAAACCTCTCCAAGAAACCAGACAGAAACTAAGCAGAGCATACTGCAATTTAAATAGTTGCTCATAAAAAGCTGCTAAAATCTGCCAAAGTTAAGAGACACACTACAGTATACTACACAAGCTTGTTAAAAAAGAAATAAGGTAAGAAAAGCAGCATTTTTAACTGTGACTACCCGATGGGTAGAGTAACAGTTTTATTTGTCTTAGAAGTGCAGAGTTTCTATATTTTCAGATTTTTGAAAGCTTGTGTTTTTCTGCTTTTTTCGTTCGGTTTGTTTTGTGGGGTTGCTTTTGGGTTTTGGGGGACTTTTTTTGTCCCTCAATCTCAGGAGACGATTTCTAAGGTTTTGTTTCTTTTTTTTTTTTAAAAAAAAAAAAAAAAAAAAAAAAAAGCACTTCTCACCGTTTCCTCCGGCCTGTTTGATGCTCCTTTGCTGCCACCAAGTGGAAAAGAAACGGCAAAGCTAAAATTTGCCGACACACACCATGTGTCGAAGGCCTCGTCTAAATTTGCTTTCCCGCTTTCCGCTCTCATTTTTTTTCCCCTCAGCCTCGGCCTCCTCCGGGGCTGCCCGCAGGAAGAGGGAGACGGCAGCTGCCGCCATGTTAGCTACGGTGCCGTCCCCAGCAAAGCCACCCCAAGCAGTCCGCCACAGCACTTCCACCCATGCCACGTACTGGGGAAAACCATAAAAATGGATCGGGAAAATAACAAATATGCAGCATCACCACACAGCACCTCCAACTGATGCAATAAGGAAGGGGCTCCACAGATACTACATCCATTTCCTCAGTAACATACCCCCACTTTGCCTCTTTGCAGAGCTACGCCTCCACTAAGTGACACCGGTGTGCTTTAAAGATATAAGAAGCGCAAAGAAGAGGAAATCCTACCTTTTTCCTGTAGAGGAAAGGGCAGATCGAAACATACTAGGAAGACAAACACGGCTCCTTAGCCATGCTCAGGTGAAGTGAAGCCCTCAAGTGGCGCCGCCATTTTAGCCCTGGGGCCGGGCCGTGACTGACCACAAAATGGCGGACTGCAGCTACCTCAGGCAGTGTAGAGGTGTGGCTTTCATTCTGTGGGTGAGTACAGAGAGAGGAAAAAAAACCCCGCACACACAACCTCAAGATATCCTTGTATATCTTTAGAGTGTGAAGAGGCTGTACTGGGAGGAGGAAGGGATAGAGGTTAGGTTGTGGCCTCTGGGTGGGTTTTTGTGAGGTACAGGAAAATAGCCTCCTTTGAACTCCTGAGCCTAGATGTGCAGTGGTAATTGAAGTAAATCACAGCCCCATCAGGGAATTAATTTTGTTACACTCAAAAAACAAAATGGGGAAGCAAATAAGTCTTTTGGTGAACCATTTAACCTGGCTGCTGTGTTTGATTAAACCATACACCTGTATATTTAAATAAGGTAACCCAAAGCAGGTACCATCAGTGATTATATTCCCTGGAAGATAAAATATAGTATTACAACTCTCATGAGTCTACCACTTGCTGAGGTGTATCAAGTGAAAAAAAGAACAAACACCTTTATTGTGTTACGTACGGATGAACCGTTTGGGGGCAGGAGCACTGCCCACTTTAGAGGGGTGCAGAGGACTCTCTGGAGAGCGCGGAGAGTGACGCT
This sequence comes from Numenius arquata, assembly GCF_964106895.1. Lineage (NCBI taxonomy): Eukaryota > Metazoa > Chordata > Aves > Charadriiformes > Scolopacidae > Numenius > Numenius arquata. Next base: position 29,996,783 of record NC_133582.1, on the reverse strand, counting down.
TCTCTGCCGATGCTGCAAAGGAACCCAACAGTGCATATTGCTTTCAAGGTATATATATGCTGTTCACCTTCCCTTTTAATTTAAACTAATTTAACCTACTATAAGATGTTCTCCCTGTTTTAATAGATCTTGTTTTTGTAGCAATTACTGTCATTTAGGTAATACCACACAGATGTGCCTAAGGAGCACAAACTTGTGAGAAGCCCTCACGAAATTCTGGCAGTATTTCTTTCTTTCAATCTAATTTCAGAGAAAGAAGGAGGGCCAGTAGAATTATGTTGAAGGCAGACATAGGACCAGCAGATGAAAAACTGAAAAGGAGATGAAATGGCCTTTAAGCACAAAGGTAGTCTTGAGTACTTATACGCTTCGCTGTTGTGGTATAATCAAAGTGAAAAATGCTTGCCTCTCTCAAATTTATACAAGTAATCTAACCTACTAAAATAAGGAAGTATCAGATATACTAAACAGGGAAAAATGGCAAACTTCTAAGCTTATGGTTGTCTGTTTCATTTTCCAGATGCTTTAAAAAACCTAAGTGTTAAGATGTGTTCTTCAGTTATGTCACAAAGAAATATTCAGATATCTTAACAACATGGGAGCCACAGATGTGTTAACACACAGTGCCAGCAAAGTCACTCCAGTTAACACCAGCTGAGAATCAGCTTTGGGGTGGGATTTTTTCCTGCTGCTTGGTAAGACTTTGGTTCAGATGCTTGAATAGAGTAAATGGTTACTAATCTTTGCCAGCTGAGGTAATGGCCACTGAGGTTCCTGAGGCCAGCAGGCTACCCAATACAGGCTTTGTCTTAAATGACATAGAACCTCAAATTCTTTTTGAACGCAGATGAACTTACCACTGTGCATTAACTGAAGGCTTGGCTCAATTATATCTTGGCTTTTTGCTATGGGAATGGAAGGGCCAAGGGGTCAGGAAATGCTCTGCAAGTCAGAAGTCGCTGTAGCTAATGTCAGAATCTGGCCTCTTTGTCTTCTGAAAACCTGCAAGTAAATCCAAGAGCAAAATCTGGCCTTTAATTTTTCTGACAGTACAGCCTCTCCTATGTGGCAGAAGACAAAAGAAAAACATTGTCCAAGCTTATTTTGTTCTTGTTTAATTTTTTCAAGTGGGCCAAGTCTCAGTCTGGGCAGTTTGCCTTGGTTTCCAGAAGGAAAAAAAAAAGGCACTATGAGGCACAGGTACATCTAGAAATATTAACCTATGCCCAGAAATGACTCATTTATCTACCAAAACTCTGTGTAATTCTATATATAAGGGATGAGGTCAAATTCTTAGACTTTAATGATCTGAGTGTCTTCCAGAAAGTAGGATACTTCATTCTATGCATCCCAAGAACACCTATGAAAAAGAATACATTAAATGGACCAGACTTCATTTTACCAGCTCAAATCTGGAGCAGATTCACAGTTTAAAAAATAAACACTACTCCTCCTCCAAAAAAAGCCCCAACCAACCAAAAAAAACCCTGTATAACAACTGTATAACATTTTAATTATGGTTTGAGACAAAAATTTAAGTTTCAGATTTCTAATACATTCAGCATACTTAAGCAGTGAAAAGAGGTATGCTTACACTGGGGTTATTACCTCTGAGGAAGGTGACGCATGTGAATTAATTCCATTTTAGTTAAAGTGGTATGAAGTTGAATTCCAGTGTGATCATAATGTAAATTAATCAGATATATATGAGACCATCTCATCTACGTTAACTTTTTAAAAATCTGAAATCCATATAAAGCTACATTAAAACAATGCTGTTAAAAGTTATAAAGTTGTGCTAGATCCGCAGCTCTGCAAATATAGTATGTTACAGAGCCCTGTCATCATCTGAGATAAATTGGACTTTAATTGCAGAGCCTGTGTTCCTCCCTAAGCTATTTGTGGCTTCAAAACTGTGCTGAGAGCTCAGTAATCCTGATCACCATGCATGGGAAAACTGGAACACAAGCAAATTAAGGGCCAGTATCTACCATGCAGTTCTGTGAGGTTTCTCCAGAGCCCTGATCTGGATAGATTTTTTCACTGGGATGACTTTTCTTTTTAATTTCCAGTGCATTTCAAATTTTTACCTCAGTGAAGGAGAGTTACAACACGGTCAGAAATTTTAGCTAACATTGCCAATGTGGCCTATATTTTACAAACCATGTTCTTGGAAAACTTCAAGAATAACTGCTCAACCTTCCCAGGAAAAAAAAAAAAGTAAGTTTGGTCATGGCAGAGACCAAACATGAAAAAGTCCAATGTAAGTAGTTAAAAGCTGGTAAAATTATAAACATCCGGGAACAGAACATTACCATAATAAGCTGAGGCACTGTGTGGAAGTATCAGTGGTAAGCACTGTATATAATGAAAGGTAAACAAAGCTTAGCAAACACTGTCAAAGCATCAAGGAAGTAGACTTTAACTAACAGACAAGTAAATTTCACTGGAAGTCAGTGACTTAAGAATCAGCTAGATTTTTAGTGCCGTTTTTGTTACATAAAGCCATTACATAAAGCCATTAATACCTAGATAAAGCCAAATTCTCAGTTCTTTTGTGCTGGATTCTTGCTACTGTGGCCCTAACGAAATCAAGAGTTAAACTGACTTAAAGCAATAGAGAATTAAGCTTGTGATGTTGTACACAGTCTCCAACAATAGCATTTCGCTAATATGCACTTTGCATTCTGTTACGCACCGAGAGAAGAATTTAACTGCAATCCAGGGGATATATAACATGCAGGTGGATGTATAATATGTACATACACGGACAGCACCTCGTGAGATTCACTACCTTGAGGAAACGCTCTCTCCGTGGAAGCTTTGCAGGAGCAAACATGTTTTGTCTTGTGTGAGAGTTGGGGAGTAAGTTTGTCTGCCCAGGGCAACAAATTTAAAAGATTGTTTACACTATCCAACCTGACAGCGTTTGTTACTAGGCATTTCTCCTCCTCACCTTTTAATAATGGGGACAATAACTTTGTGGCTTTAAACAATGACTAATTTGTTCCCATGAGGCCAAAAAACACTCAAGTGACAAAGAAAAAATAAACATTCTAGTAAACAAAGGCTACAACATATTCATGGAAATAAACATTCACATGGAATGAGAGAATATCAAAGATTACTGCTTTTTCAGACAACTTCTTCACTTGCATAACTCAGCAGCTGCTCATTTACTTTAACAGACTCTGCTGGTAAACAGCAGCTAAGAATTTGACCCTAGAATTACTACTTTCAAAGAGTTTACTTGTAAGCACAGCTGAGTTTTGTTTCCTTTCTGCCTGTTCTGGATCATTGCTATGCAAGATACATCACCATGAATTTGAGATGATCTTTAGCTTGAAAATTATTTTGTTGTTCGTGTACACTTTGGATATCCCGTCTAGGTACCTTTGATACCAGGATTGTGTTGATGTAAAGCTGCAACAACGTAGTGGTGAATTAAACCCATTTTCTATCACCTAATATAGGATTTAAAATTGTCCACGGAATGTGTCCACACTAGACTGAGAAGAAGCCTCTTGACAATACTGAATTATCATACTGAATTGCTTCCATCCATTCGCTGGGGCTGCCAAATTGAAATGATGCATGTCAAGGCAACCCTACACTGAAAAGTAAAAGATAGCCTCTTAAATGTTCCATTTATAAAGCTTTTTATTCGCAGTCAAATTTAGTATCCCCTCTGAAATATATCACTTTACAAAATTGATACCTTGCCATTACAAGATTTCCACGCCATATTCACTCAGCTTAGTAGTAAAAACAAGCTTTTGCTCTTTTCCCTTTGGTACAGCTGATGAAAACTGAGCAGTTCAAGGTCTGCTTCTTAGATCACCAGCACTAAGTATTCCATAGATCTCTAATCTTCTACAGGGAAGGTTAAAAGACATCAAAAAGGCAAACTGTTCTATCAGTAAAATATTACAAGGGCATCATATTGGAAAGCTGAAATTAAAGAAATAAAAAAACCAAACTAATGCTAAGCATACTACGAGTGATCTGTTAAAAAAAAAAAGCATTCATGTGGACCTTCTGGAACTCTCTGCAAGGAATATCACTCAAAGCAAATTAGCAAAAAGAAAAATTACTGTCACACTGCAGAACATTAATACATTTTTTCCTAATATGTCACATGATTCTAAAATAACAAATTGCATTATTTACTTTCTGTATTATTTCCCCTAAATTGCTGTAGCCTAACACTTTTTTTTAAATCACTGGCAAGTAAACTTCTAAGAAACATATATAGTTTTCTTAACTAATTCCCTGTCTTGGCATCTTTACATCTCAGTTTATGACAAAGGAGTAACTGCCCACATTTGGGATGCAACCAGTTTCAATTATTTTGGCCCTCCAAGTTGGAAAGTTTCTTTGGCTAAAGTTTGTCAGACTTACTCTTCTGGAGAAGCAGAACATCTCCGCAAAGCCTTGTGATCATTTCTCCAATTACATTCTGATTTGCCTGTCACTGTTTAGCTGAAGTTAAATTTTTTTTCAACTTCTGATTTGCATCAAAAATAGGTTGCTGTTGTTTCCTTACACTTCAACTCTCTAAAGCAGCTATACATTACTATCCAGCCATGTCTGATGGAATAAGTTGTTTCATTTTTTTTTATGGATAACTTGGCATGTATCCCAACTTATAGTGACATTAAATAGACAAAAGCTTTTTCTAGGTATTAGGGGGTTTTGCCCGCTTTGCTTTCAGTAGAAGAGAATCTGCATGAATTGAGTTGAAAGTTCAGTGAGCTCATGCCTGTACCACAGAATGCCACTTACACCAATATACCTCCACCTGTGTTTCCAGTTACAGACTGGAGTTTGCTGTTCACGACTCCTGAAAGCCTTCCTGTGGCCAAAAGATGTTAGAAGCCTTAATCCAGGTAATCAAGGTCTCTTCTTCTGGGGCCGCAGGATCAGGTCTTCATCAATCTCTGGGCAAAGTATGTCACTTACTATGGAAACCAGGATCTCCCTTTACATTTCTAATCGTCCCAGCCCCACAGTTAAAAAGTGAATTTCGGTCTACACTCTTAAATCCTAGAAAATTCTTAATTCTGAGAGAACTAAGTTTGTTTAACTTGTATCATTACAGATAGCTACGTTTTGAGGAGATTTCCAATGAAACTGCAACAGTAATACTTTCTTGACAAGGCTGCAAGCTAGTATTGATTTTCAAGGCCAGGAAAAAATAGGATGACTTAATAAAACATGCACACTTGAGGATGCAGCTTTCCAATAATAAAAATACTGAAGGAGCAGAAATGAGCACCAGTGATGTGGGAATTAGAAAAGTGGGAAATTGAGTTTTAGTAAGATTGCTCCTTTGTTTGCAGCCACAGTAAACTCTTGGGGATGCCCCCAAGTGCTGTTTGCTGTTTTAATGTAGCTATTTAACACTTAACACTAGTGAGACTTAAAATCTTGACTTCTGTTTTCATTTCTCTTCTGAAGTGTTTTTTTTTGTAAGCTTGGAAAATTCCCCGTGCAAGCTCATATCAAATTCTAGCCATTGCTGCTAACTTCACATAGTCTTACCAACATCATCACTTTCTTGGTGCAAAGACTAGAAAGCAAGAAAAGCTCCAAGAACAGGTAACACATTAAATGCATATTATCAAAACAGATACTATTTTCACTTTTCACTTAAAAACCTAAACACAAAACGCTCTAATTTTGACATCGATTAGCCTCTAGTCAGTCCAACCACATATATATTTCTATCATAAAGCCTCTAGTCAGTCCAACCACATATATATTTCTATCATAACTTAGAGTTTTACATAATTTTGTAATTGCATTATCTATAAACTTTCTCAGAAACAGCAATTTTTTTCTCTTAGCTGGTATGTCTAACTAATGTTAATTAACCCGTAATGTATTTCTAGCAAAAACAAGACCAAGCAGGGAGGTGTCACACACACCTTAATGTTCTCTTTAAATATCTTAAGTTCATTAATACTTTAATTCACTGGTACTAATAACTTTTGCTATTATAATAGCAACTCTTTGCATTACATTGGCATTAACTAATGCGGAATTGGTAGTTCTTCACCATATTGAGCACATACAGCAACGAAACTAGACATCTCCCAGATGTTTTCTTTCCCTTTCAGACCCTGTAGAACCATTCTACAAACTATGGCTCATACAGATTTATGGACACAGCCACTGCAATAAATGCTCTTGTTGCCAGCCTCCTGTTTTGAGGCAGGAAAGTTATTTTTCATTCCAATATTCATGTAGCTTTTCTAGGGAGGAACTTTCACAAACAATGTTCAGTCAAGTCATTTCATATTTGAGACCTCAGTATAGTCAAACACCTGTCCTGAAGTCTAGATGTTCCAAGAACTCTTCAGTGATATAAAAACATAGAGCATTCATGATCTTGTATTTCAAACCTCTTTCTAATAGAGCTGTTAGTGAAAAACAAGCACATGGTTAACACTTCTTAGTTTGTGGGGCATTTATCTGGGTGGCTTTCTTTGTGTTAGAAAAGTAAAGATACAAATACAGGCTGTAAACGGCCATACTGAATGATATAAGCCTTAAAAAAAAAAAAAAGTTTACAAAGTTGCATTTGTTACATCTATTTAAACTGCCCTATAACAAATGCCAAATACCTGTATATAATTAATTATACCAGATGGATTTCTACCTCACTCTTAGCTATTAGCCTTGCATTATTCTTGTTTAAACATTTACCAGTGAAACCTGTGTACTTTACTAGACAATGAATGTCCTTTTCAGACATTATCCTTTAAAAACAAAAGCTATAATTGAAACTTTAGAGGAAAATCACGTAATGGAAATGTCCTGCAATTCCCTTCTAATTAATGGCACTGTGTGTAAATACAAGCTGAGCTACTAATTTCCTCAAGACAATGCCTCTCAAAGTATAAGACATTATCTCGCAGAAAATCTCTACATTAAAGTGCTTCTGGGTTGTGCCACTTCAGACCACTTCTATCCTACTGTCTTCCCAATTAGTTCATAGGACACCTGGCCTTTTTTTTTTTTTTTTTTTAAATTGATGGTTTTGAGATTAACGTTAACCTCATGCTTTGCACATGCAGAGCTCTACATCCACACAAAGTCCACAAGTCTGTTTATAACAGCTGACAATTACGGTGCAGCATTGGGTTGAAAAGGGTACAACACAGGACGCACAGACTTCTAAATCAACTCTGTCCAGACCTACTGAGCACACCAAGAGAACTCCTTTACAGAAGTATCGCCATCTTTGGTCAAGAACACACATTGGATCTTTTTCCTTTTTAACCTTAATTAGACAAAAAAAGACTCCCGAGTCCAACAGCTGTTTTGTTTGGTATAACCATGACATTAACATGTAATAAAGCATGCTCATTTTAGCTTTCAGCTAGCGAAAGTTTATGGACCTTTGATATGCATACTCACATAAGCAGTCCTGTAGATTTGAGGCAGCAAAGTTAGGTACCTACGTGAACATATATACAAACAAGTTCTCTTGTTAGCTGGTTGAAGGAATCCCCATTTATTCAAAGAGTTTATTCTTAAACAAAAATGTGTAAATTCATACCAGTTGCTGAAAATGTTTCTAGAGTTATGCAACAATTACTTGAGTTTAATAAACTTGTCGATGTATTGAACTTTCACATGCAAATATATATTTTTAGATAGTCAATGACAAGGGACTTTTTTTTTTGTAGCACCTAATTCAATTTAGTCCATATTCTTCATTACATGATGCAGTACAACTCCATAAAGACAGTAACCATCCACTGTACATCATTCAGCTGGCAGTACTATAGGTATACTGCATTCATCTGTTCTTATCATTTAGTCTTTCACACTATTTCCCAAGCAGTTTTGTAGACTGCTACCCAAACTGCATTTTGGTGAACCAAATTGTTTATTTTTCCTTCGTAACTAGTTAGATTATCGATAAACAGCTTTTGGGCTGATAATTGAGTTTTGCTATTCAGTGTATTGAAAAATGAACTAGTGAGGCTCTTCTGAAGAAACCAACCCACCTCCTCTCCTAAGTTTCACATTTTGCAGGAAACAAATAGAATATTTGTAAACAGAGCAGTAGTTTTTATTGCACCATAGAATGCTTTCCTTGATGAAGATTTGAGAAATCGCAACAGATGACCACACTCCTACCACCTCAGAGAAAATTCCTCTCTCACGCAGTGTCAGCAGTGAGGGATGAACACGGCAGCCAGAATTCCAATCAAGTTCCTGCATGCGCTGTTTCCTAATAGCTGTCCCCAGCCTGCTCCTTTTTTGGGGCCCTACAGATTGCCCTTTGGGGATATCTGCTTTTTCCATTGACTAGACACAGTGGCTTAGAGTGGAATCCAGGCTGTTTGCTTGTGGCCCTTGAAGCTCAGTTTTCTCAGAGGCAACAGAAGTAAGGGAATATGGCATACGTTCAAGTTCAGAAGCTGAAAAGGAAACAGTTTAACACAGTAAATAAACGTTACAAAACTCTACAAATACAGCATTTCACAGAATGATGTAATGAGAAAATACACATGGCTCTTGCATAAAGACCACTGACTAGATCGCATTGTTTGAGACTTTTTAATATTCAGAAGATTGAGTACATATAAAAAAGTGTCACCCATTCAGCAGTAAAAAAAAAAAAAAGAAAAAAAAATTCTTAGACATTATGAACAGAACATCACTAGTATCTATTACCAGCAAGCATATGTCAGGTTGTTATTATTTGAATAATGAAATGTTACTTCTCTCGCATCAAGTGGCACTTTAAAATATTAAAATATATGTACAATGTGATTACCTTAATGACAAGTGTTCTGGACAAAATACAATCCTGTAAAATTCTTAAGTATAACTTAATCAAGATGTTGCTATACAGCACCTCTGCAAGATGCATAAAGTACACAAAACAAATTCCTCAGTAAGTTCTAGGTGTCTCTAATTTATATTACGGGAAACAGAGATTTAGTCCATCTTTCTCTTTTTTCCTTTAGCAGGAATTTTGGGGGTATGTTCATTTTCAGCGTTTGGTTCCCAGAGTGCATTTCTTACAAATCTAGAAGCAGCTCCTTTATCGAGTTTGGATGCCTTTTTCTTGTCTGCTATTTCTTTGACCTTATTCATGTATGTTCTTATTCTCTCCTAGGGGGAGAAAAAAAAAAAATTTCACATCATTCTCCCAAAATTACTGCTAAAATAAAACCAGTGAGTAGCTCTTCACACTGTACATTTCTATAACTATAATATCTAGAAAAATAGCATCATTTAAATACATATACCAGGCTCTTTGCAAACCTGAGGCTTCCCCTTTAGTAGATTTTCCATCATAGGTACTTAACCATACTAATATTTGCATGACATTCACTGTCACAGGAACATACAGTCCTACAGAGATGAAGACTGCATCTAATTTACAGTGAGACAAGAATTATTCTTGCAAACAAAGTTAGATAACAAAATACTGAACTCAATTTGGAGTTTGGCCTACGTAAAGATGGCAAAATAGTATTTAGATATTTGACATACTTATAGATGAATTATACTGTCTGACTACTGTCTAAAAAAGAAAAAAACAAAAAAATTCAACACGTCCAAGCAAAGCCAAAAAGCATCTTAAACAAAATCAAAGATTTTACAAGCATTACACATGCAGCTACACAGAACTCTCGTGGTTAAGATCTTGAAATGGTCAAGGGGTCTTATCAGTGAACCTATCTATAGGCACCCTGATGAATTTCCAGCTGTACCAGAAGTTCCTTTTATGACCATCAATAGATAAGCCTGTTTCCGCTGCCATTCCATAAAGCAAGGGGATACTTTCTTGCCATCATAGCCTTCCAGAGTCATTTGGTGACTAGCGCTTTTTTTGAACAAAGCATGGCTTGCATTCAGCCACACCTAAGTATACACTCCCAGTTTAACAATCTCAGTTATGTGCCTACTCATCCTCATCTACTTCTACAATCAATAAAGAAAATTACTTTGAGAGGGTAACTAAACCCCCCACCTAAGATGGAAATAATCCTCTGTCAAGTGCCTGCTTCTCTCCACTGACTAGAGAGGACACTTACGGTAATTCTGTAAAATACATAAAAGTTTGGTTGATAGGTTTCATGTATTTAGCCTAATATGGCCTTCAACTCTAGGGCCTTTAGGTGTTATTGTAATACAAACAACAGTAACATATATATACATATATAGTGCTCTACCTGATCATCCACACTAATCATTTGGGTAACAGAACATTTATGGATACTGCTAACTAAATAAATGTTCATATCATGTAACCCACACATTTCTCCCATAGCCATTGACAGCTTTTTGAATCTGGAACAGAAGTTAGGAGACCTACGCTACTGAACTGATTTTCAGTTCTTCAATGACGATTGTAAGCAACTGATTTGTTACAAATTTGGCCACTCTTTCCAGATCCAAAACATAGCTTTAATGAGGAGAGCTTTACAGGGTCTGAAATCATGATAGACTGTAGTATTTCTTTGGTGACTGAGATGGCTAATGAGAACAGATGGCAAACCTACATGTATCAACATGGGAAAAAGGAGCTGACAAACATCAATGTGACAAAAGAAATTAACTCTGAGAGCTTGAATGTGAGTTTTATTAATACAGTTTGAATCCCTGTGTATCCCCTGTATGTACACAAGGAGAGCAATTCTAAAAACAAAACAATCATGACAGAACAGTCTTTTTTTATTTCCTTTCCAAATGAATAAGAACATCACAATGCTCTTGGAAGGCAGGAAGGAATGTGCTTTCATTCACCTTGATACTTGTAAAACGAAAAGAGAACTGGGTAAGAATCTAACCTATGATAATTCACCCATTCTTCAGGGTTAAAATGACTGGCAATTGTGAAGTAAAATACCAGCATAAAATATCCACAGCAGAAGAGATAAAATTTATTTTTTAGTACCGCTAAATTAACACAATATTCAGACACTATATAATATAGGAAGAACAAGAAACTGACTGAAAGCTCATGAAATATTAACTGATCCAGTTTTTAATATGATACAGTCTAGACTACTGAAAACCTCACAAAATTAAAAATAGAAGTATCTGTGTTATTCAGGCTAGCTCTCCACATTTTTCAGTCCTATCTTCCATTCTGCTGGTTATGTAAGGATTACATTTAAGCTAAGTATTTTACGATTGCCCAGATTTAATATTTTCATTTATACTGGAATTAAAATGAGTAGCTGTAAGTTTTGATTTCTATTTTTTCTTCAGGCTAAATGATTTGATTTTTTAAGTCAGCAGAATTTTCAAGATAGCCAGCCTTCTATACTGTAGTCATGCATCTAAATGGAATATAAAGACAAACCTAAAAGATTTATTATAGGTTGTAAATATGTCACTAATGCAGAATTACTGGACAATACATATACAACTGGTGCCAAAAAAGCTTTTAGCTTTGTTGCTGAACTGGATTCTTTACTGCTGAGAAAATGAATTAATGGAGGACTTGGAAAGGGGAGGGGGGATTCTTTCCCGTCTTCGCTAGTAAATCAACCGCACTTTACTTTTAGAGTCCTACAAAAGTAAGAAAAGGTAGCCTCAGAGATTAACATGATTCCAAGTAGTTATAAGAAAAAAATGCCATACTGGAAGTTATAAATTATTATCAGACATGTAACATTTTTCCATTTAACAGATACAAGTGAAAAGCTGCTCTATTCAGAATCCAACTCTCAAAGGTGGAGAAAAGATGACACCATTCATCTTCTTTTCTAATTTCAACAGGCTCTACAACTTTGTTTTAAACAGTAGTTTGGAACTAAAAATACGTCTTTCTTAATTTAGACAGCCCAGCAGGGCATATGAACAATTATGTAACACCATGTAGCATATGCATGCTATTATGGCAACATAGCAATTTTAAACATAGATATAAACATTTTTTTACTTCTGTGCAAGTTAGCTGTCCTGGACAAGTAAAATACGGCAGTGCATGCAGCATAAGAATCTTACCAGTTCTTGTTTCACTGGATGTTCCTTTGGATTGATTCCCTGAGTAGCCAAGTATACTACAAAAAAAAAACCCATGTTTTTTTTGAAACTGAATACTGTGATGACTGAGGATGCAATCAGTCAGATACAAAAAAATCTAGTTTCCACATAAAATTATTAATAACAATTGAAGTTAACTGTACTGTTAAGTATCTGACAAACTATTATCATCAAATATTGCAGTTAGAAAAAAATCTAACATGGTTAAAATTTCAGTTAAAAGGACAGAAAAGGCTGAACAAAAAAGGACAGAAAAAACAGAAAGAAACACTCACGCATGTACAAAGTCAGCTTTGTAAATATCAATTTTTGCTTTGGAGTTTCAACATCATTTATGTTACAGATGGCAATAATCTGGGTCCTCAGGGTAATTACAAGTTTCTAATTATTTGGCTATGAAATACGATTATTTAATGGTTGCAGCTGTCTACAAGGTGTTCAAATGGCAATCATAAATACTACTTTTTCCTCCTACCAAATACTTACCCCAGAACATTGAATTTAATGTGTACACCGAAACCAAATCCATCTTTGCTTGCTCAAGAGGCTCCAACTAGAATGAAAAAAAACCAACCACATTTGCACAGTTTTAAGCATTTAAGATTTTAGTGATAGGTACATTTTATAATTGTGAATGCATTCGTAAAAAAACTACACACTGAATGAGCACAAGTTCACTGAGACCATGACTATGCCTGTTTCCCTGCTGTCACAGAACCATTCTCTCCTCTGCAAGTATTCATGGCACTTTCCTGGTCTGATGTTAAATGCCAGTCCCATACAGCCAAAAGCACAAAACTCTCTTGACACGAAGCTCTTAGACTACTGTTCGCATAGTCAGAAGGAAATCCCTTTTTTTCCAGAGAAACTTAATTTAAAATAGTTGTTGCTATCAATGTAAGAAAAAAAAAGAAAAAGTCTTAAGATCGTAGAAGCACAAATGTGACTGTAGTGTGCCACAGACAATCAATGAATATTAACACTACACATGGCAGACTGTGTGCACAACGCATGCTGGAATACTTAGGGCTGTAAAGCAAAGGAAGAATAGAGGTAATGAGGGTTTTTTTTTTTCTCGACTGTCAAAGTCAATTTATTATTTTAGTCCTATAGATTTCCAGAAACTCTGATAACATCATTGTACAGCTCACTAGTTCTAACATGGATACTGTCAAAAGATCAGGGTTGTCAAGACTGTTTTCTTCATAATTTATTTGTGTTAGAAATCCTCAGAGGATAAAGAAGTTCCCTCATGTGCTGGCTTTTTCTTGCCCTAAAGAAAGGAAGTACCTGTTAGGCTTTAACTGTTAAAAGATAGAGGCTTGTGTGAAGTCTTCAGGCAGTACCTTGCTCTCTCTTAGTGCCCTGAAAAACCCACATTTTACAGACTTGTGCTTATAACGCAGCTGGAGGAGACAGCTCAGGTTTTCAAGCACCAGGTTCTGCAACTCTAGACTTCTAGAATCAGATCAGTTCTCACTGCTGTCACTTCACCTTTACATCCTTCTGGGTATAGCAAGTTGTGGGTATAGTTTGTTCTGGGTATAGTTCGTTGTGAAAAAGTCTCAGACAAAAATGTGAATGACCTCTCTGTTATGAAAGAGCACTCAGCATGCACTTTAAGGAAGGTCAGGGATAAGCTAGAATGCCCTCTACCTGAATGACTCACTGGTAGAATCATAACTTTTCAGCTTGGAAGAGCATATATTTCGTTGCTTTGTTTGTAAGATCGTCTGGATATCTTAGAAAAATTTCAAATATTGGGTAGAAAGTGTCATATTTGTTAGTTCTCTGTACACTGGCCAGCCTAACAGACCCTTTTATTTCAGTTCAGGTTCCCAGGTATTCTTGCATTAATAGCAAAAAGGTTGTCAAAAGGAAGATTATTTACCTTCTGGAGAAGCTCACTCCTGGAAACTGACATCATTGTCTTCAACATCTCATCTACAGAACCAAGAGATTTTTCAAACGCTGCAAGATAATCATGAATTTCTGTGGGGTATTCTTCTGTATTAATATCATCTTCTGACATTTCCATCTGAAAAGAGGAAACAAAACTAATAATCCTTTTCATTAAGTCCCTACAGAGTCAAAAGACTGTATTTTACAATACAAAGCATTAGCATTCATTCATTCAACATTATAAGAAATGCCTACTTCTGAAGAGATCTAGCAGGTGATGTCAACAGTGACACAGTTAAAGGTCTGATAATTTTAGTTTCAGGGATATCTCCTAACTGCTGTGCAAAATGGCATGAAGGAGCATTACAAATGACATGACTGTAGTACCTATTCTTACAACAGTCCCAATCCAGCATTTAGCTTTTATGGTCTGTGATAGAAAGAAATTATTTGCTTGTTTAAAAGAAGTGCTCTATAAATCACAGCATATAAAGAGCTACACCAAGCAACAGGCAGGACACTGAAAAAAAAGAAAATGGGGATATGGCTTCAGCCTGTCTTAGGAACAGACATTACTTCAGCTTTAAAGCGGTTATGCAGCATCAGTTATGTCAGGGTCAGTTACATCTTCCAATGCTAAATTTAGGAGTAGGTCCAAGAAATTGTTCTTGTGAACCCTGTATCCAGTTTTCTGAATTCTCTACGGGGTATTATAATCTGCAGTATAACTCTACCAGTAACAAAGCCAAGTTGATTTTGGGATTTCAGAATACTCTGGAAATCTTGTAGACATATCTATGCAGAGCAACTGTGAGATAAGCAAGGATGTGAAAAATCCCAGAGCTCTCCCTTTTTTCATCCCAGCATTCATGGTTACACAGCACGGCTACTGCCAAGCCATCTGGCGGCTGGCTTACAATCGGTATCTTTAATTCATCTCAAATCATCAATCACATATTATCTTGGGGAGTTAATGTTACTTAAAGCCAGGTTATTTTCTACAACTTCCGATTGAGCAACAACTTTAGGGACGTTATAAGGATAGAAAAGAAGAAATATATAACTTTTCTGCCCACTGTGTGAGCTGCATAAAGAACAGGGGGAGCACCTGAGACCACTACAGTCTGTCCTACTTAGGATCAGTGTAATAATCCCACTACCCAGCCACTGAGTACAGAGGGTGGAAAAGTAAATTGGAGAAACTGCCCTCTGAAAATTCCATCTACGAACACCAAGCCACAAAGCCAGTGCAAACAGCAAGGAAACAGCAAACAGCTGTCGCATCACTGGAGTTTATTTTAGGTAAAGATTTGATCTTTCCCTTTTCCTGGCAAGAGCATGGTGTGGGTGAGAGAGGTTTCTTTTTATTTATCTTGTCTCCTGGAGGTCAAACAAGAGGAAGATTGGGAAGAAAAACAGTGCGGAGCCATTCAAGTTTGCAACTCCAATTTTTAACCAAAACCAGTGTGATTCCAGAAATACGACCAGCCGGTTAACAAGCCCAGTTTCACTGCTGGTGTTTGCATAGTTTAGAATTATAATCCTACTCAGCTGCATGACTTTTCATCCTGGTCAGAGCCATTTTTCAAATTGAGTACAGAATCACAATGCTAACCATGGTATGTTGATGGTCCCCAACCTACCCCAGCATGTAGCTCACATGGGTAAATATTGTTTTGGTAAGCTGCAGCAGACCTAGGCAAGAAAGCTGTGCTGGACCTACGAGATGCTGCCCACAGAAAGGCAAAATACCACTACAATTATTTCTGCCATTTAGGATAGTTTAACACTGTTTGTGTTTCGTTCCGTCCTGGCCACCTGCACCCTTGTTAGGTTGATTAGAAAAGTCCAGCAACAATGTTTGTTGTTAACTTCTAGTCATATAGTACAGCACAGAAAATACTCAAAACTACAGAAGACACTAGATTTTCCTGGCTGTTAATACAGTTAAGCCTGGTTAGAAGGTGTCTGTCAGTCCACATTTACACATGCAGGGAGAGAGGTGTAATCCAATCCAACAATCATCTACAGAGTTTACCATCACTACGGTACTTAATCTGTTATGGTCCTGATTTGATGGACATGCATGAACATACTGATAAATTCCAACTTTTCTCTCTGTCTTTATCAGGGCATCCAGCAGCAGCAACTGCAGGAAAAAAAAAACAAACCAACAACCACTGACAAACTCCTGTAGCAGCAATGTGTTACCAATCAAAACTACCTCAAGCTATTTTGCAGCAGTTGCAAGGATAAACAGTCACTAGAGCATATATGATACTCTTTCCAATATCTCAGGCTAGACCTAAAGAATGAGAAGAGAAAGAACAGGAAGATGGAAGGAAAGAACACATACAGTCTAAAATGTATTTTTCTATGATTGCTCTCTCATGAACCAGAAAGAATTCAGTTTGCCCTCGTATCACAAGTATTTACTTGGCACTGTCAATTAGCAAGGAAAGGGAAAAAAATGCATCAATCTTCAATGGAACAAGGCTGCCCATTAGCCTGCATACAGTACCCTTCATTGATAAGTCCGTTCCTGCCCAGGGAGGGGGAAGAATTCATTGAACTTGTGTTTTCTGTTCAACAGGAACTAGCAAGATCCTACTCTTGCTGCCTAGGGATCTCTCTCTTTTCATGAAACTGTTGTTTCAGCGTTACTAATCTCCAAGCAGGATCTGTTACAGTGTTGGCACATGCCAACAATAAGGCAGCAGTCAACAGCCTAAAATAGTTTGGATAACATTAAACCAACAAGAACAAACTTACACTACATTAGAAAACGTGTACACCGGAAACTCCACAAAGTTGTTTCTGCCAAAATCAACACACGGACTGCACAGTCCCACCTGCAGAACGACAAAGCCAAGGACGGAAGGAACTAAGACCACATCAGTGACTCTCCAAACATACCTAAAAGCCATACTGCCTTCAGTAGTTGTGTTTCAGTTACTAAACCACAAACAAAATTTTCCTCAAACTTTTACAAGTCTTTGTCTCTATATTTTGAACAAGTAGAAATTTAATTCAGTTTGTGACATTTATGTTTACTATGAGGGTTTTCTCTGTTGGATTTGCTGACTTTCCAGCCAAAATTTATTTGGCACAAAGATTCTGATAAAAAAAAAATTAAGGACAGTAAAAATACTCAGTTAAGAGAAGTTATGAAAATAACTTGCTGGGTAAGCATGTGGATAACGGGGAAGTCTAAAGGAAATAAGGATAAGATAGCATTTTCATTATCAAGTAATAACCCTTATGAACACATAATCTGTGGTTGTGTGCATGATGGTAATACTTTGTAAGATTTCTAATTTTGAGAACGCAAAGGAGAGTTCACAACCCGTAAACATAAAATAAAAGGCCTACTTTGACTAAGGACACTGGCAAACAAATAGTGATGAAAAATGTGGTATGACTTCATAACATCAATCTACCAGAAACAACTTTCCCTTTTAACCCTGAGCTGAAAAACTGCCGTGTAGTCTTTGGGAAAAAAGCATCAAAGAAAAATATCTTTGAGGAAGAAAAGGACTTTAAAACACAAAAGTAAACAATTTTCATCAGAGAACTTAGTCATTGCATTATGAGTTTTCACAGGTGGAAAATTTCTGAATATTCTGAAATTTCTGAAAAAAATCTGAATAAATTATCATTTATTCAGAAACATGACTACATTTATGTAAGCTTCTGCTTAGAAAACAGGGAACACCTTGTTTTCTCTCCAGTCAACATAGTATCAATCAGCAATACATTCAACTGGCAAAAAGGGAGGAGAGGGAAATACTATGAACCACAGAAAAGACACAAATATGGAGAGAAAACAAGAGAAAATACCTCATCTTATGCAGACTGTATAAAAAAAGACTAAACTGGTGACAATCCTAAGCAGTTTGCCGTAGTGCTAATGTGGCTATTGATCTAAGATCCAACCGAGTTAAATTCTGTATTAAGAAAGTTTAAGTAAAACCAAAAAAAAATACACGATTGAGCACAATACAATTAGCAAAATTGTCCATCTTTGCATTTATCTTTCAGGAGAACAAAGAGAAGAACTCGGCAGACACCTTTGAAGAAAAACACACCCCTGCCTGGTATACAAAGGTAAGAAAAGCAAAAAGGGAAACCACAGACAATTTGCAGGTTGCTTTTATGAATAATCTTTGAATATATCTGGTGGTTTAACACAAGGCTTAGAAAGTAATTGCCAGCTGGCTTAAAAAGCAAAACCAAATCTTCTTTCCTGCCCACCCTCGCAACAAAACTCTATCTGTCATACTGAAATACATAAACTCTAATTAGGCCCTGGGTACCTCTATGAATGGTGAAAGCAATGGAAGCTACACGTATGTATCAACGTGGCAATAGGAAACTCCAAAAGAATTTTAAAATGCTCAATATTGAGCATGTGGTATCCTTCATTCTGCTTAATATTGCAACTCACTTCACACTTCATGTTAATTCTTACCTATTTCTTAAGCACTACAAGGCCTTGTCTTCATACTGAGCTCATATCTTTTTTTTTTTTCAGGTTGTTCATCTAACAACAGATTAAACTTTTCTTCTTTTCATAGATATTTACAGGTTATATAGAGAAGACCAAAACAAACCCAAACCCTTTTGGTCAGGGCATATAAAAATGCTCTTAAATTCAAAACAAATGCATTAGTAACATCAATATGACAAACCGTCTCTGTCAGCTCCTAAAACTGAGACTGTCCTCCCTCTCATGAGTTCTGACTCGCAATGTGCAGTCAATGCAGCTGATGTGCAAGCGCAGCAGAGACGTTCCTTCTGCTCTAACCCTGGTTCACTGCTGTGGCTACAGGACAACAGCACAACAAGGAACAAGCGTCTTAAAATTTAAAGCTACCAAAGATCATGACTAAATTCTTTGATCACAAACATATTTTGGGCAGAGAAATCAACTTTATTCCACGTTTGCAAAGCTCTAAGTACAATGGGCTCTAATCTGTGGCAGACACTCCTCAGCATTATTGCATGCATAATTATTAGTTGCCCTCTAGTCATCACTGTGTCCACAGATCTGTTTTGATACTTCTGCCTTTCAAGCCAGCTTGGGGCAGCTGGAGAGCACATCTAGTACAATTACAGTGCTCTTGCAACGCCAACTCACAATCTTGTTTGAAGGAAAGACTTCCATTGCAAAAGTAATTAAGCCCACTGTGAAATACCAAGTATGCACCAACGGGCTTATCTTGATCCCCTGAAAAATATCCCAACTTGAGCCCAATGCACAATTTGCACTATATTACAAAAGGGCAACAGCTGAGCAATCATTTTTAACCCTGCCTTCAAAGCTGGGCTCCAGTCAGCATTTCAACCTACACAGAAGAACCCTACAAAACAGCTCACAGCCACTAGGCTTTTGCTTGATGCCGCTGAGATAAAGTCTCTTCAGCCTCTAGAGGATTTGCAAGGTTTATTCTGAGCTGTCTTAAAAGAAGATTAAAGTTTAAAAAGAGGAAGTAATATTTTTGAGGCTCACTTACCACTTCAGCCCATGGGGGATATCACACTAGAAAACGGGTATCTCATCTTGACTTAAACAACCCATATTCACAGCAGCCCCATCTATATCCACACAAACCAACTCTGGAGTAAACCATCAACTCAATCTGCATGATTCATAAAACATTTTTATTCTCTGCAACCAATTTTACTCTCTGTCCTAGATTCCACATCTTTGATGAGACAGTTGTTTCCTTTTCTGAACAAATCCAATATACTCTTGCTCTCGTTCAGCTCCAACCTGTCAGTAAATCCATCAGAAAGTACAATCAGAAAACCAGCTTTCTCTAGGCATGTCCAGAACACTTCTTAGTGAGAGGTTTTCATAAAAGCTCTCACACTCAGACTGTGCTACCACAGCTCAGTTCAAGACTGGGGCTTTAAAGTGATGTTAAATTTTTACATCTAAACTGGTCTTTAAAACACATACTTTTGGTTGCACTGAACCTAGCAAGAACTTCTTGTACAGCAAAATACTGTCTCCTTGCATGAAACAGTTTACACATCATCAGAGTGGATGAAACTCGGTATCTCCATATTCCAGGGGGTTTTTGCGGCAGCAATCAGTACTGAATACTTCTGTCCTACCAAATTTATGGCGAACAGGAAATAACCTGCTTCCAATCTATAGCTCCTATATGCTCTAAACCCTGGAGATTACTACCTCTTCTAAAATTTGCTGCCAAATTTACTACTTCATGCAGTACCTCCCTCGACTGTTTAGAACAGCGACCCCAATCTATTTTCATTGCTTGACTGTGCTAACAAGACTCTGTTCAACTATTAGAAGCATATTTGACCACGTTTTGGTTGAACACAACGCAGTAACTGTGGGAGGTTGGGTTCTAAGCATTGTGTTCTAAGCATCAGTCTTGCTGATGCAGGAGAAAAACAGGCAAAATCTCTTCTACCTATCCCCTAAACAGAATTTAAGAGCTGATAACCTGACAAAAAGGAGGCCAACTACTACCAGCAAAGAAAGGGGACGTGCAAAATCACAGAAGTGAGAGAGTAAGAGGGAAAACTCATTTGGAGACACGGAGTTTTCACAGGGATTGAAATAGATTAAATAAAACATTGTAGGATGGAGAATGGAGGTGCACTCTGGCACAGGAAGAAAGGGCACAGCAGCGTCCACAGCCTGACACAGAAAGGAGAACAAAGAACCGGGAAAATAGAGGAAACTGGGGAAAAAAGAACCCAAGCAACTTCCCAGGAGAGAAAAATGGAGCAGGACAGAAGAGCAGGCATGGGGAACACTGCCCGCGTGAAGAGATGTGTATCCCGAGGCCCTGCAGAATGCCTCACAGGAAGCCTGCATAAAGGATGGAGAAAGGCAAATAGTTATAGTGAGCCAAGATTGCTCAGACAAAGGTTAAATGAAGTCTGCAACCTCAAAGCTTTCCTAGTCTGTTACCCCAGCCCCTTGGCATCATCTCAACTGTTAACAATATCAAGCTTCACTCTCATTGTTACCCCTCCATCAGGCAGCTTTGTTTCTTCTGTCCATGCTGCCTTTTTTCCAGCTCTGGTTCTGCAACATCTACCTGGAGCTGGGGTGACCAGTACCATTCCAGTGCACTGTTCCTTTATTTCAAGGAATCGATGTTTTTCTCAGTTCACAAAAAAAAAAAACAAAAAAAAAAAGAGGCCTCTTCATGAGCATAACCTAAAGTTTAATTTGCAAATCCAAGTCCCTTACTAAGTTGCTAGCAGCAACTCAGCTTACAGTCAGGATGCTGTGACAAAGCGTAAGGGAGGGGACATCTTCACCTCCGCGACATGAGACAACCGTAACCGTAAGGGAGGGGATATCTTCACCTCCACAACATGAGACAACCATAACCAGATCTACTTTATTACAAAGTACTTGAGCTTAGTAATTCGAAGCATCACCTGCCTTTCTGTTAGGGGGGAAAAAAAAGCCCTGCTGAACTACTTTAACCCTGGCCTGCACATGCAAACTGCATCCTCTCTGTGAAAGCCATGCTCTTCTTCCAACAGTTACCAAGTTCTCAAGGCTCCTTCTGTTGCTACTCTATTTTATGGACTTTTTAAAAGGAACGTGTTTGCTGCCAACGGTACAACCTGCCTCAAGGCATGGTGCCAGTTGAAAGGCCTGTAGCCCATGTTCTCTTTCTCACGGGTAACTACGCAAGCCACGCGTTAAACTGTGTTTATTACTCACTGATAAAATCGGTGCCGCGCACACAAGGTCACCCTCAGTTCTGGGAAGTCACGGAGGGGTGTCCCCGCATTTGGGACAGTGACAAGAGAACAACTGGAACAGTTTAGCGTGGACTTACGGCTCCCCTGGAAGCCTGGTTCCAGCTCTAGGGCCACACGTGGGTCCCTCCATCCCCTGCATGCCAGGTGAAGTAGATGTGTGTGCAAACTCAGGCTTTCCCGACGGTTTTTAACCAAAATCTCCTGTTCTAACACCTCTTTGTGACAGACGGAACACCTCACCCACCCTTTAGGGATGTGGTACAATGGGACTTTAGCATCTGACCTCATTTCCCGAATGGTCACAACTTCCCACCTCCCTCTTTTCAAACGCCTCTGAAAAAAAAAAAAAAAAAACCCAACCAAAAGAAAAACAAAAACCAAACCCAAAACCCCACGGAGCGACCTGACTGCGTGGACAACAACTCCCACCCCAAGGACGGACCGCCATAACCACGGCCGTGTCCCAGGGCCCCCCACCGCCACTCCGCCCTACCGGCCGCGCCAACCCCCAGCCGTACCACCCGGGGGAGGGAGAGGGGAAGCGGTCAGGCCCATCTCGGGTATGGGGCGGGGGGGAGGACGGACGGACGGACACCGCAGCCCCACGCGTGGGGTGAGGACACGGGAGAGGCGGGAGGAGCCGCTCTTACCTCCGGGCGGGCGGGCGGCTGCGGGAAAGCGGCGAGGGGGCGGGGCCTCCTGCGGCGCGCAGCGGTGACGTCAGGACGATTGGGGCGGACGTTGCCACGCGCGTGGGCGCCGTGGGGCGGCTCTGGGTAACGTACCGCTTCTGGGTACCCCTTAGTACCGGTGACGTGCCAGGTACGGCGATGACGGCGGCTTCCGTCCGTAAGAACAAGAAGGGGCCGCTCTTTTAGGGCAGAAAACATGCTTTTCGGCAGCGAGCCCGTTTAGGTGGAGGATGTGAATGTGTTCCCAAAGCGTTCCCGAACACTTTCAGTTGCTTCCCGGGAAAAGGGAGGCATAAACTGGGTTGAGATCCCTTGGCTACACGGCGGCATCCCGGGGGGAGAAAATCCGTTCTGTTACGTCTGACGTTACACATCTTCACCACATCCTCGAACGAGGGTTGGTTTCCAACAGCGTTACTGTTAGTGATTTCCACTGTGTTTCTCCTGAAGATTTTCAGCAAATAAATCTGGGTTCAAAATGCAGTGGATTAATACTTCTCCACAGCATGGGTTTGCTGTCTAGAAGGTTGTACAAACACATCTGTGGCTCCCAAAGACATGATCTGCGTTTTACAGATTTACATTCTGATAAATAGTAAAACAGAAGTCAGTATCTGCATCAAAAGTATTGGCATTACTAGCCAGAGACCTTTTTTGCCTCTTTTCTGTTCACAATCTCATCTGAAGCTTATTGTAACTAAAATCTGCAGCCTATTCCCTCCAAGGCAGATTAAGATAGGATCACTGGAATCCTTCAGTGTGGTTGAAGGGGGCCTGTTCTCAACTATAGGTTACACAGGAGAGTATGTGGCTGATTAAGTCATGGCTGGTTGCCTGTAGGGAATGTGCTGAGCTGGCTTACTCAGCATCAGGGTTTCTAGAGAATGAGAAAAACAGGTCCAGTCTGAAGAAGGTCGATGTCAAGGCCGGGGAAAGTGCAAGAGTATATTCATAAGGGGAACAGGACTAGAAGTCTGGGGTCTTATCTAGCTTCAGTGCACTTCTCTGCGCCTTCAATGCAATTTAAAATATTGCAAAAGTGAGCTTCCTTATAATAAGTTGGTTTACATCTAAGCGCTATACTATGTCTATTTTAATTAAAGCAGTATGAACTGCAAATGAGAGCCTTTCTCCATACTCCCAGTTGGAAGCATATCTGAAGATCTTCAGATGGAGTAGTTACTTGTTTACATTTTGTCATCTCCTTTTCCTCCAGGAGATTTAGAGGTTTAGGTTTTCAGTTTCAACCAAAAATGGCTGCAAAAGCAATACAAATGTTTTTTTTTTATGACAGAGTATTTATGAAAGCAGCAAACGCAGGGTTCTTTAAGAGCCTTCCAGCTGTATGTGGGGCGCATATACATAGTAGAACCACCGGGGTAGGGAATGGTATCCCTACTTTCTGCTAATATTTTAGTGTAATACAATAATGCTCCACAGAATTTTCATAAACATTTCTTATTTTCAGAAAACACAGGCTTAATTATATTATCTTGTTCATTTTTACTAGTACAACTACAGAACTATGCACTGTAGGTAAAAGGAAATTTAGGAGAGGTTGTTTTGGTTTTGGCTTGTTTATTTCAAAAAATTCAGAAATTCAACAGTTTGAAGGGTAGCAGAGAAATAGCAAGGCCTGCACTCCTAAAGAAAATAATACTTTGCATTTCCAGTGTGCCAAGTGTCTACAAGGACCTCAGAACACTTGACATATGTTTAGTTCATTTTTACCTCAGTATTCACATAACACAGGTTGGCAAATACAGAGAAGGAAGCTGATCGATAGACTAATTGATTTACCAAACGTTAGGTAGGAAGTTTCTGCCAGAGTCCTATTTCCTAAACCCAATATTTTGTTTCAATTACAAGATCAAAGGAAAATGCAACACATGCTGATCAATGTTCAGATTCAGCCAACTCTGTTTGTAGAAGATTGTAACCACGTACAACATTAATGCAGTACAGGTTGGACTCGGAGCACTTCCTGATCATGCAGCATGGCTCTCTGTCTCCTTCTTGTGGTTTACATTTGTTATAGATTTGCTACTGGCTCCAAACTACTACAGATGTGTACTTTTGTTCGGTTAACTTGAGGTCCTGTACTGAGTGCCATAGGTCTTGGATTTTCTTGAAGTTTACTAGATATATAAGCATTCATTTTCTGCTTAAAATGGCTGAGTTGCTTGGTTGGTTTTCAAGAGCAGAGAGTGAGGAGTTAAAGATTTGTATTTATCCTAGCCAAAATCTGATTGAGATACAACTCATATAGTTCAACTGGTTTATGTTGGTGCCACTCTGAAAATACTTTATGACTTTATATATGGATATCTGTAAAAAAATCTATGCAAGAAGAGCTATACTGCCATTCAGTACTTAATGGTAGCCATTTCCTTTGAGAGGCTTATGAATGATTATTGATTTTTCTCTATCGTTTCAAAAACAACAGAAAACAATTCTGAATATTTTCTCCAAAATAGTCAGTGACAGGCATCTTTAACATAATTATTCCTTTATTATAATGTATCTCATTCGTTGTACATACTAGATATTGACTCCTGTGGAGGCAATGTTCTTTGCAGAGCAGACATGGAGGCCAAATCCCGTAGCCTTGACCTCACTGGAAACATTCTACTTACAGCCTGGGTCATGCAAAGCGCCACAGCCTGACGTACAGACAAGCTGTGACAACTCCAGTGGCCAGAAACAATGCCACTGAAAAAGCTTTTGGAGATGCTCATATAGAAGACAAGATAAATTAAAAAATAGCCTAGATTCTTCTGTTCTGAATCTGGTGTGAATACAAAGAAGGATGCTAGAAGCTACTTGTAACAAAAGGGTTAGCGAATCATTGGTAGAATAAAAATACAGATGATAAAATCAGGCCAAAAGCAAAAGGTGGTTGTAATAGGCATCTAGAGTCATCCTAAGGGAGAAAATAAAGCAACAGAATTGCTTTGTCTGCAAGTCCAGCTTCTTCTGACACTAATCACTCTTTTTTGCCTTTTAATGTGAGTCTTAATGAGAGCAGCAGAGATACTTCATTAAATAACTCAGGTTTTCCAAGTAGACACTTTTATCAGGTGTCCACCATAAGCCCTTTCTAGAAATTAATGGAAAGCCAGTACATCCAAACATGGAGAACATTCCCTTTTGTTCTGTCAGTCTGTCTTAAACCTCTAGATATTCAGCAACCATGCTGAAAATGCTAAACTGTTGCCGACTTAAATGAGATTAAGTCAGTGAGAGTACAGCTACCCTGTGTTGAAACTAAACTGAGAAATTTTGTGTTACCTCTGGTCAGTCTGTAGCTTGCTTTTAAAATGCGTTTGTCTAAACTTGTGCAACATCACATTTTAAACCATTTCAAGAGCGAGTCAGTCTGCATCTGCATTACCTGAACTGCAGACTATTTCACAACCGTTCCTGACCTAGCATGTTAAAAGTCAAGTTATAGCCCAAGTCTTTAAAAAACAGAGTATGAAACGGTACCTTTTAAAATCCCAGGTCGGAGTGAGCAGGCCAGTTTGAGAGTTGTCAGTATGAATAGGACACTGGTGTCTGAAGGGCCTCAGCCACATTGGGCATTTCTGGGGTAGGCATTTTTGATTGTGAGGCCTGTTTCTTTGCCATGTAATCTAATAAATTTGCATTCTGATGTGTGGGCAGACCAGCAAGTTTCCAGAAGAGGGTGTAGCAGGAGTAAGCTGAAGCATGAATATCATCCATCTGCTCGCCAGTACCTGCCTGCCTGAGTGCACTTGCCACTCAGTGGAAGAGGGGTGAGTACCTGATGTTTCCTCTGGCGTATCAGCACACAAATACCTCCAAAAGGACATTTGCAGGCAGCTGCCTGGCTCAATAGCATGTTTATGTTACTTACGTAACTCTGCCTGTATTCTACAGAGACCAGATATATGCAGGGAGTGGGGAGGTGGGGCAGGAATAGAGAGTTTACAGGGATTTAGTGCAAGGCAGATAGTGAGTCCAAAAAGACAGCCCAAGATATGAGGCTGCCAGGTTTGTGCCCCAGCCACTAGATAGGGTAAGAAGGGGAATAGAATCTTGAGGCTAGCTCACAGGGATGTCTCACATCTTCAGGATCTAAAAAACTCGTAGCAGTAACACTTTGGACAATGGAAAAGAAGTGTAACCTCCAAAATTTTCCACAGTTTGCTGGACTTGGGGACAGCATATGTGGCAACATAAGCCCAGGTGAACTTAGACTCACCTTTCAGTTAAAATGCTCTGGAAATGTCTTTTTTTTTCTGCACTCAAATTAAATTAGAATGGCTTTAAACCTACTAAACACAGACTCTGGTCCCTTTTGAAAACATAACATTTCTAATCAAAATAAAGACGTAAAAGTACATGGAAAGAAGGAAACTGAGCTTGATGTAGCTTTTTTTAGGGAGGAAAAGTAATATAATTCAATAAGACTAGCTTAAACCCTCTGATTAAAGCTTTTTTAGCATAACAGATAGGGAGGATGAGATCTACACTAAGATAAAGATAATTAGTACAAATCAAAAGGGGTTGTGTTCATGCCAACTAGATTAAATGACAGGATGTGGTGAAGTTCTGGGTACCATATCTGGTTACTTTCCATACAAAGCTTTATTTGCTGAATATAGATATATCTATTAGGTTATATACATTTATATATGGAAACTGTAGAAATAAATTGAAAGCAATCTACCATGTGTGGAGTATTTGTTCTGATATTGTTCTAAGATTGCATTTCTTCCCAATTAGTATGTAAAGCTGTAATTTTTTTATAGCTGTCTCTCTCACTAAGACTGTGGAAGTAAATTGTATTAGAAATTGAGGTTTATTTCTAAATGCATTAGCATTCCACCATTCTCACTTGTTAGCTTCCGTGCATAAATTCAATAGAACCATGTTATTTCATACTCCAGCTTCATTTTAGCAGGAAGCTTAGGACAACTTTAGAAGTAAATTAAACTTAGGACCCAAATGGCAGTTGTCATTGTAAAGGTGTTTTTTTATATTTATTTATCTGCACATGGCCCCTGCAGAGGCAAGATACAGGAGTGGAAGGCTCTTTGGTCTAACCCAGTGTGGTTCCTCTTATGTTTCTCATACACCCTGCGACAGCAGGATGTGGGAGGAAAGGAATGTGGATGTCAGGAAGGGAAAACACTACCGGATATGAGATGCCACAGGCCTGTGCCCCTGCACTCTTCTGCAAAGCAGCAGGAAGGGTCTGTCCCCCATATCTGCTGAACAGGCCACAAAGTACTGCCCAGTCAAGCTATGCCAGAAACAAACATGAAGAAGGGATTCTCTCATCTCTGCAGGAAGATTGATGACTCAGAAAATGAAAGATTTAGCATGGGATGCAACTGAACTGATTTCGTTAGCTGCACCTACCTTTTATTGTTATTTTTCATCGTTGTTCATCAGTGCTGCCTAGAAACCTGAGCTTCACGGTGCTCCAAGCTGGAAACACTCATAAGAAGATTGTCTCTGTCTCAGAAATCTTAAAAAATAAGCAAAAGATGAAGACAGCAGAAGGAAAAAGCCTTTAGTACGGAGAAGGCATTGCTAGTGTTGGATTATTTCTGGCAGACAGAGGCAAGACAGGCTGGAGCAACATCCCAGCATAATCAGAGCCAGAAATCCCTTAGCCCCCACAGCAAATCCACAAATAAGAACAACTTGAGGATTTGTGCCACATGTAGTCATTCACATCTGTGCAAAGTGAGGATAAAGTAACATTTCGGTGCTGATGGAAATGTTCACACAAAAAATCAGGTCCTTGGTATTTTCTGAAACACAAATATTGCTGGTGGTGGGTTTTAATGTGAGCAGCCTCTGCCTGTAAGAAAAGAAACTGGAAGCAGCTGGAGACTTAACCAGTAATTCACTTGAAAAAGAGTAGTTTCAACTGCAAGGCTGTCAACAGTCAGTCTAACAGTGGGCAACTGATACAATGCAATCCAGTAAACAGACTGAGCTACTATTTCTGAATCACTGTCACACAAAAAGGTCCTATCAGGTCTTGATTACTGTGCAGTTCTGGGGGCCTTATTGCCATTCCGCAACCCACGCATCCTCTGGCTTCAGAGAATGTCTTAAATGTTTCATAACCTTAAAATGCCAAGCAACCAAGGAGAGCTTGCCTGTGCTTGTTTTATTTATGTTGCTGATGGGCATAGTGATGAAAACCAGCTTCACTGCCAAACTTAAGGAGGACAGGGTGTAATGTTCTGATCAGGAAGTACCCTGAGAGGCTGGCAACCTTGGGTGGCCTCTTGCGCGTTGACAGGAGAGGAAGAAACCATTGGTCTGGGAACGGAACCCCAAACTGTGCATTACACACAGGCTGCTTTTACTGCCAAGCTCAACAGAGGAGGGAATTTACAGGTGCTTCCACATGGTTCTGCAGCTCAGCTCTCTCTGCACATCCCCAGACACGGAGGTGGTGACTAACGATTTACTAACGTTGTGGTGGCAGGGGAATAAAGGCAGGAGGAAAGGGGATCTCTTGGAAGTATAGAAAACTGGAGCAGCCACATCTGTCCCAGAAGCTGTAGCTGTACCATTAAGCTAAACAGCAACAGGCTTAGTCTCTGGCTCAGAGACCGATTGGCACAGCTTGTCACCATACTGTTAAATTGAGCTGGTCTCCAAAGCAAGGCTGTCACACACAGGCTGCCTATTGGGAACAGCCCCTGCTCATGCTACAGCCCTGAATCACTCCAGCAAGTAATGGGGCCAGTTGCTAGTTGGCCCAGATTGACTAGTTATGGGTGTGACACTGAAGAGTATTGTAGGGAAGAGATACTCTGCTGTGATCCCCTTTGCTGCAGGGTCCTGCAAAACTTCTCTGCCTCTTTGCTGGCAATTGCCTTATTGGTGGCTGAGGAGGAAGAAGGCCAGAGCGTGGGGCAGCTGCTCACAGGCAGTCCCATAGCCGTGCCCTGCACACAAATGAATTCGGCTCCCAGCTCCTGCCTGAGTTATCAGCTGCCCTTCCCCAAAGTACTGGGACTTGCATTTGCAGTGTATGCTACTACAAAATATCTTGTGTGCACAAAGGCTTTAAATCAGTCGGCTTAGCCAAACAATCCCTATTTGCTATTGAATATACTTGATGGCAATAATTTAGGGAAGATGAGCTGAATTCTATCGGCAAGCTGTATCTGCTGTGTCTGAAGTTATTACTGGAGGACAGATGTCCTTTTTGAATGCAATTCCCTGTCTTCCTGTCCCGTGATGTCCCTGTCAGCATCACTGGTTGTGAAGAGGCAAGGGCATGTGCACTTCCAAATGTTGGTATATGCTGTGCACCTCACAGGTTTGCCATTTATACCCTGCTGCACCTCTGCCCTGAAGTTCAGGGTTACGGTTGCTATTTTGGATGGCACAAGAGGTAAGTAATTATAAACTAATACAGTTCACACGTGAGCTGTTCTAGCTTCATTGGGTAAATTCTCAAACGCTGGCGTGCTACTTAACTTTTTCCTCAGTTCTGTCTTCTGTCCTGGCTCTTTTGTTACTGCTTCTGGTTTTAAATACCCTCTGTATCACAGCTGAATTTTGGAAAAATCAGAGACAATAGGTGATATTTCACCCACCTCAACAGCACACTGTATTCTGGCTTCCCATACAAAGTTATAACTTGCCTTACTTTGCTTAAAATTCAATCCAAGTCATGGCTAAGCTGTAAATTTATTAGGGTTTTTTTGGTTGGTTTTTTTTTTTTTTTTTTTTTGGCAGAGGGGATGAAAACTACATACTGTAGGCCAAATATAGACTACCTGCACAGAAGCCTTGGAGGGCTATAATCTCCAAGTCCAAGGACCTGTACAAACGGTGAAAGTAGCGATGTGAAAGGAAAAGCCCCAATTTGTAATAGCTGGGGATTTGGGCAACAAAAAAAAAAAAAAAATTTAAAAAAAAAGGCAAAACCAAAACCAAAACTGCGTAACACATACCTATATTCTGGCTGCAGTCATGCCCATAAACAGATTCTTCTCTTCTGTGAGCATATAGGGATGGTTTGCACAGGAAACAAGCGATAGCTGCCAAGCAGATTTGTTAAACGTGGTCACTCATGGTGGAGCCAAACTCAGTAGCACATTCCATTCCCTGGCTCTGGGCGAGGCTGGGGTTTTCCAGAGTGCTCCTTGGTGCTGTGTCAGGGACGATTTGGCCCTGTGCATTTCATCTCTGACGCGTTATGAATTTATTTAGAACACACTTAAGTTCTTCGGCTGCCAGGCTGCAGAGGCAAGGTGCCAGTCTTCAGCAAGAGGAGGAAGGACTATAAATAGAGCAGGCCAGGCTGCCCCAGGCAGCTTTTGGTCTGCTTAAGTTTCTTGTTTAGCCTGGGAGATGCAGAAATGCCAATCTGCTGAGGAGATGCAGCATAGTACAAGCACTTGCAACAGCTCTTCTCTCCAGCTAGTAACTATCTCTTTTCTAGTTACACAGTTACCTTACCTTTCCTGAACAAGGACAGCACTATCATTCATCTGTACTTCCCTCCAGTTCTCTTCACTTTTTGCAAACTTTTGCGATGCAAATCATCATGTATTTTCATGAAAACAGCTACTTAGGAGGGAAACACATTCCTTCATTTTCAAAACAATAAATAAAATTAATCCCCAAATTAAGTACCCAGGGGTAACACACATTTCATCTTTTGGAGGCCCATGGACCTTTAAGAGCGTTGTTTATTAGTTCTTGCTCTAATTTGTGTCACCATTATGTAGGCTCACTAGGAGCTCTCCCTGGAGTTGTTTGTATAAGGAAAGGACATTTTTGCTGTAGGCCAAGTATGTAAAAAAAAATACTGCCAAGAGCACAGTCCTGCACTCGGAGTTCTTTGTTTTCCCTCACAGGTACCTGTACTGAGAGCTTTTTCTTCCCTTACTCTGTGCTTGACTCAGAATTACTATTAAAGAGAGAAACCATATTTCCACAAATTTCTGCTGCCTAGCATGCCTTTTAGTGAGTATATTTTATTTACAGCACAAAGCTAATGGAAGCCATCTCTGAACAGTGCATTTTAGACTCAAAGTTCTTGAATTGATTCTTTGAATTCCACCTCCCCCAGCTTTTCAAAGCAAGCTGCAGCCAAGATTGCAGAGCAGTAGTTCCCCCTATTCCCTCCTGCTAGGATGCACCCTAGGAGGGACAACATTTAAAATAATTTAAAAATATACGCTCAGCATTATGCTATGCACACAAGCAGATGGGATCACTTGTGTCAAAAAAAAAAAAAAAATCCCAAAAAACATATACTAAATATTACACCTGAAAGCAAACCATCAAGTCTTAAGGAAAAAAGCTGGATCTCATAAATCTTTGCCTTCCACCAAATATTTAGCCTATGTCCCTTGAAAGAGCACTTGCGGACCTATGTACATCTAAGATGCTACACACCTTGCCCTTTACTGGCCTACCCGAAGTGAAACCTGCACGTACACCTGCACCAGAGGTTACGACGGCATGTTTTTGACCGACAGACAGACCGACCTCCTTAGCCCTTGCTCAGAGATCTTAACATTCTGGGCTCAGCCTCAGCAGCTTTGGTGCCAGTCCATAGCACTGGGAACCTACCTCACCAGGGCACCCTCATGGTTCTGGCCACGCTGGGGCAACTTCCCAGGGCCAAGCTGCTGAGCAAGATGCCTCTTTAACAAGGGAATGGATTCCCGCTGGTCAAAACTAAGGACTGCTTTTCTGAAAGTAAGCTTTTGTTAGTTTCAGATAGCTCCCAGTTTGTTACTGTTGGTTACTGGGCTTTCATCCCTGCTGGCACTTGCTAAACCTGAGATACAAGAGACTAAATTTGAAGGCAGGCTAGAGCCGAGTATCAGAGACCTACTAAAACCATGGACTTCAACAGACACATTGCTTTATGGTCTACTGCAATTCTCCTGCTGGCCCCCTTCTGCTACACGGGCATTCATGATTTCTCCATTCCACAAGGTTTAAGATCCTGTGAGCCTTTTTCTACCCACAAGTGCCTCCTCTTTTTCCTCAGCTGGTTTAATCAACTAAGATACCCAGGAATTAATATGGACAGTTCCATCTCACCTGTATTTAGCTGGAATCTGGGAGAAAAAAATCTGAAGCCTCTCAGTCCAAAGCTTGTCACCTGTGCTCTCCAAAACAGAGCTGACAATACATGGGCAAATTCGCATCCCATTTCCCATTCAGGTTTGTGATTTAGCTATCCCAGTATCATTTTTCTGACACAAGCTGTTATTTGGAAGGGCAGTATTTCTAGATGTTGTTCCCAGCCTTAGTGTCGCCCTTCTGCTACAGCTCCTCACCTCTCCTTTCAACCCAGTTTCTCCTCCTACTTTCAGTAGTCTTTGGCTTCCACACCACTTCCCCCATTTCCCATTTTCCTTACCTTAACCTTCAGTATCTGGCTGTTTCCTCTTCCTCCTGCATCTTGCTTGGATGCCAGTTGGTGGCAGGACCAGTACAGAGATAAAGCCCTGGCGTCTCTCTCTTTACAGAGCAGCCTCTAGTTTTCAGGAGCAGGTTCAGGTTTGATGCCATGCAGGTGACTCACCTGAATTTGTCAGATACCAATTTCTCATTCCAAAGCCTGAGAAGACAAAGTTTCTTTGCAAATGGCCACACAGGGGCTTTTTTGTAGTTATCCTGGACAAAGCCAACATTTTCCCATCACAGTCTGGTTTCAGAAGTAGTTAAATGCTTTTACCTGAAATTTGCATGTGCACACACAAGTCACCTGAAAGCTAATACCAGACAAAGAAATAACAAATGAAATCATTAGAGCTTACTGAAATTAAGAAAGCCCCCACCATACATCCACAGGTAGAGGATGTGCCTGCTAAAAACTGGCAGCAGCACACACTGGTAAGAATCAGAGAAGAAACTCATTGAAGATAAAGGGGATTACAAAGAGAAGTTCCGGTGAAACTAGAGTAACAAAGCTACTCTCTCATACTGGGTTTTGAAGAAAAACTGAATCTGTTAAAGAAAAAAAAAGTACTTAAGTACTTCAGATACTCTATAGAGTTTTTCATGATGGAGGTAAGTTTTAGTCGCTTTTGCTGCAAAATGAGTTAAGTTTTATCTAAGTACTGCATACTGCTTTTGTAAACCTATACAAATACATTCATTCTCTGAATCTCTGGATGTTTGAATAATACACTTTGTTCGTATTAAAACAACACTCCATGTAATTTTATTTGTAGAATACCAAGTTATAAACAGATAGAAAAACAACAGAACATAAAAACTTGTTATGAAACCAAACTAAAATAATAAAACAGTGCATTTTGTTCAATAGTTTAATTTCAATACACTATTCAATAAAGAGCTTACTCCATTAAACCTGAATATTCCGGCATTCATTATAGTTTCTATAGTGTTCTAAAGAGTCACTTTATCAAACATTCTAATTGATACAGCCAACAACACAAAGAATTTCTGTGAGGGAGTATATAGTAGTTTCCATTGCATGAGTGCATATGGACAATACTATATATAAAAAAGCCACACCATTTGACAAGTGTGAACAGATTTGCACTGCGATTAAACTGAACACAAAGAATGTAAAGTGATTTCTGAAATTACAGGTTAACACAAAGGCACATTTTATTTTAAATGTAAATTCACATTTCTAGAAGGTAAAAGTTTTGTGCCCAGGCAACTTCACCTCATTGTGGCACAGTCAAACAACTCTTAACTGCATGTATCGGAACTTTCAATAGAAAGATCTGGTTTCTATTTCTTTAATCCAGTTTTAATAAGGGAGAAATTAAATTAGAAGCAGGAGGACTCTCCCTTCCATATTTACAGACTGCAAACTATATTGCGTTCTCATCAGAAATTCTAGTTTTCCTGTCAAACTTTGTTAAGCTTGGTAACTATCAGCACCCTCACAGTTTGGTCAAAGGCACCACAAACACACAGTCCTTTTTTGTCAGGGCTCCAGTCCAGACTAGAAATGGGCTGCGTTGACAGAGTCACGTTCTGCAAGAGACTGAGTGAACCTGCAACCCCCATCTCAGCTCCTTCAGAATCCTTCTTCGAGCGCTGAGCTGGGTACTCGCTGGCAAGAAGGAAAACATGCACTTAGAATTTACTGATAAAAACACATTTATCCTTTTTATTTTAAAAAGGACACAGAGGAGGGTTTCCTATGTTCTCAAGATAAGGCAAATAAATGTCTTAAAAATAATGAATATATCCAGTTATATCCACAGTACATACTTAGTAAATATTTAATGAAAGAAAAAATGAGGCAGCAAGTTTAGAATCCTGACACCTCTCTCCTATAGCCCTTCATTTTTTAACTGCTTGGCTTTTGCCTCAGGCAAGAAAATTTCATCTCAGCTATCCCTCTGAAACGTCATACACCCACCTCACTGCATTTCAGATGATTAAATTATTTTGCCACATAATGTAAGAAGACATAAATCTAAGAATCATTAGAAGTCCAGGCTTTCAATATTCTTCTCAGACATAACTGCTACCATATGAGAAATTTAAGAAATCCATTTTCTTCCATTTATCACCTTGTTAACCAAGGATATAATTAGATCTTGATTATGTTAAGAAAAGTGCCAAGGGCAAAATTCAGCTGTGCTGTTGTCACATTCTTTTAGGGATTAATTCAGGATTCCAGATCAAGTACTGATACTCCTACTGCACTTGTAAGCAGTAATTTTAACTAGATATTCTGCAGTTGAAAGCAGAACTCCCCTCATCCTTTCCAGGAAGACTTTTTCTTAAAACAATAAATAGTGGGTTTCTTATTGCCCCTGTTGCAGGCTGGAGAGTGATCACTTACTACTTCCAGAGATGAAGGCTTCCAGCTCCTCCACTTGTCATAAATATATCTCTGTTCTGTGGTAGGTGCCGAACCTGCCATATGGTAGATTTTTGCGCCTAATAATAAAAAATCAGCATCTTAGAGAAGTCAGTTATGGATAAGCTTCACAAGAAAGGATGCAGAATCTTAAAATGGCAATCACTTCTATGAAGAGAACCCGGCCTTCTCGTGGTGGACAGTGGAACGTCTCTTCCGAGGTACCTTCCCTTCCTCTGGCCTTGAGACCTGCTG
Organism: Numenius arquata; assembly: GCF_964106895.1. Classification (NCBI taxonomy): domain Eukaryota; kingdom Metazoa; phylum Chordata; class Aves; order Charadriiformes; family Scolopacidae; genus Numenius; species Numenius arquata. The sequence continues at coordinate 29,961,314 of NC_133582.1, read as the reverse complement.
GTGCAGGACAAGCCAAGCCAGGCCTCAAACGCACCCTGTTCTTCCGCAGAGACAGAGCAGCAGCCCTGCCAAGGCTCACACTCACTTCGGCTTCTTCCAGACTGGCCACGTGAGCAAGGTTAAATAGAGGTAAAGTGGCTGTGTAAGCACGGGTTTTGAAACTGCTCTACAACTACAGGATTCCCAGGCTCTTGGGTGACACAAGGTTAATTTCACTGTCTGACATCTCTTAAAATCATTACTGGAAGGGAATATGCTACAAACACTGTGCAAAGACAACAAAGGATCTACAATTCAAATGTTAATCTCAGCCAGGGCACAGCAAGATCAGAGAGGAACAGAAATCACTTAGGGAAAAACCCCAACAATGTCTGACTTAATGTGTATCTGTCTGCAAATATCCAAAAGGAAAAGCTTAAACGCGGTGAATGAAAGATAAGAAAATCCATTTTCACATTTTGATTATTACAAACAGTAGTTCAGTAAACACTTTTGTATTATTATCTAATCAAAGTACTACTAACATCTTATCTGCTTTGAATGGTGGTAGGGAAAACAGTAATTTAACGGTATTACACTGAAACTCAGTTTTTTCTAATTTAGGCAGTCCTAAAGAACTTCACCACAAAAGTTCCTTTCCTCTAATTACCATCAGATTTTGTTCACTAAATAAAAAAATACAAAAATACTGCTTTATAAAGAACTTAAACTAGTCAACGCAGTGGTCACAGATGGAAGAAAAAAGTTATGAGTTCTCCGTATTTAACAGCCTCCAGGCCACTAAGCCTATCCTATCCATCCTTTCACTCACTCCCAATAACCCAATGCAGAAATACTTGGTTCCGAAGAAAAACAATGATTTCCAGGACTCACATGAGGTCTGGTGACTGCAGAATGAGACGCGTTTGCAGAGGGCTCACTTTGTTTTGGGAGATATTTAAGATTTGAATCTGCACGCTCATCACAATTTAATATGGCCTCCAATGAAGATGACTCCCAGAGAAAGGGGCAGGGCTGAACGCAGAGAGCTGCATCCGCAGCAGGACCCAATGGCCAGAAAAGCCCAAATATCCGGTTGTAAAGGGGATGAAACCTGGGGACCTTTCACTGCTGGCACCTGGGGCTCCACCAGCCATGCTACTGCACAGCTTGTGTCCCAGTAATCTGGGCATCTATTACCTGTCCAAGACAATCATTTCAGACCCGTACTGCTCTGACAGCCTATATTCAAACAGTTTGTTTCTTATTAAGAAACCCTCTGTCTCCCCGTACCTTCTCTGAAACGGAAGCAAAACCTTTGGTTGGATGCTGAGTTCTCATATCAAAAACATGAAATTTTCCCTCAAGTGACGTGGCCACTAGCTTGTTCATATTTACATCCTTTCTGTCAAACTCCACACTGCAAACCTGGAAATATATACAAAAAAATAAATTAAAAAATACATTCAGCCTTGAAATTCAACCACTGCTAAAAAAAAAAAATGAGAGGTTTGTGATTTGTAAATACATATTAATCATTGGTTATTTTTACAACGACAACATCACCAATTTGGAAATAACAAAATCATCTGAAAACATGAATCCTCTGAAGAATATCCCACGCTATCCAGACCAAGAACCCGAGGGGTACAATTAGGTGAACTTTAAGACAACACTTCCTCGGTACAATCTCATCAGAAATGTCCTCTGGGAAGATTTCAGGTAGACAGGAGTCCTTTTAATTTTTTCATTCTGCATTGAAGCTGGAATGAAAAACACTTTTACAGTCTCCTTACCCCATTCTTAATGTTGGTCTCCCATCGTAGTGACATGGTTTTTAAGTCAAATAATTTAATGTCCCCATTGTCGTATCCAGCACATACGACACGTTCCTCTTGATTGTAAGCATTGCCTGGAGAAAGAATCAATCGGAACACAGAAACCTTCCTTAGGCTGTACGTTTCAGACCTCCTAAGCCTGCAATTTCAACTTACATTTATGCCAGAAATATATTAGTATTGAGATATTAAGACTTAATGAACAGTCGGGTTTTCAAACCTGAAAGGTATAGAAAATACCGCTTCAAAACTAGCAGTCTCTTTCTTGTAAAAATGTGAACAAAATTCTTATTCTCCCTGCCAAGCGCAGCCTAAACCGCACAGACTGAGTACTGCCCGCTGTTCTTGTAAACTTATACAAACACATTTCTTCTCTTAAATCTTCATCTGCTATAAATTGTGCTCCCCAGACAGCACCGCGGCAGAAAGCAGTTCCTTAACCAGCCTCTGGAGGCAAAAATGGAGCTAATCCAGAAACACCAGCTCGTGTAGAACACAATCAGCTTGTTCTCTCCAAAGGAAAAATGCAGAGCACGCATCAAGCATCTCTGTATCTTTAATTAGCTCTTAGCTTCAAGGATCTTCTCTTAAATTAACGCCTTAATGCTTGATAGTTGCGACTGGTTCCTTGTGCACCACAATATTTACACTCCCTCAGGACAGCACAGCTGGATATACTGTTCTTACATTCCCAGGCACGGAAATAAAGCTTGCACAGATAAAGCTTATCTGGGAAACGATTGACCAAAGGTGATCGGAGAATGAGTCCAAAACCCAGTCACCACAAAACTGACTTCTTTTGAAAAACACATTAAAAACACATAAATTTGACAACGTTGAAAAGCAAAACTCGGTACTGATTGGTCCACACGGAATAAACTATTCCCTAACATCCCAAAAATACTCTGATAGTCCTCAAAGCACAGTCATATCAGAGGGAGGAATGGTTATAATCTGATAAGTTACCGAATGCTACTGTCCAGCAGTCTCTTTTGCTCTCCCCCTGAACAGGTTCCATATTGGCGACAGGCGTATCCTTCTGTCTCGGGTCCCACACCTTCACGGTTCCTGGCAAAGAAGGACAATGGGGTTTGTCTTATGGATACACTGCCACGTTGCGTTCATCTTCCCAAGGAAGGCCTCTGCTTTTCAGCCTGATCATTCAAAACACGGGAGCACCTCTTTCAATTCCAGAAAGCCAGACTGCCTTCAGCAGATAGAAAAAAAAAACCACCAAACAACCCCAAACAAACAAAACCAGAAAAAAAAAAAAAAAAGCAAAACTATTTGTTAAGGATGTTTTCTCTAGCCGATATTTTGCATTTATTCTGCTTTGTATTCCTTCTGTCCCACGCTCAGTGACAACAGTATCTTTTTGCTTATCTACAGCTTCTAAAAGAATTAAGAGAGAATTTGTCCCGAGCGAGATTCAAAAGACAGCGTGTGAAGAACTAGTTGCAACAGGTTTGTAACTAGTTCAGATGGCAGACGGCGCCCTGCCATCAGAGCTTGCGGGCTACTTTCTCAGCATGACTGAAAAGACTTTCAGAGTTCACTAACTCACCATCTCGACTGCCAGTCACAATTTCTGGTGCACCTTCCCCAATTCCTAAGCCACCTACACCATCTATACTGTTTATGATTTCCTTATGACCTTTCACAGAATACACTGGTATTTCGGGAGCTTCTAAATTCCTAGGCAAGAAAGAAAAGAACAGACAATATGGCATTTTCCTTGACACTCAGGATTCGTGTAACATCAAGAGGAAACTCGAGCACAAATTATAACAGTTCAGATTAACAGCGGGAACAAAATATGGATATCAGCATTAAGAACCCCGAGTCTTTGTTTGATTCCTTCTCTGGCTACTGCTTTACACCGGTCACAAAGTTTTTGCTTGGTTCTGGACTTCCCTGTTTGTCAAGGCAGTTGTGGGATTCACCAGTTTTTATGTTGGGCTCAAAGCGTATCCCGCTACAGATCAAAACGCTTCAATGAGCTTTACTTTCAGTGACTGTATAAAATGACCTTACTCGCTGAGCCCCACCCAGACCCGACTCCTCCTCTTCAACTTCCAAATCAAAGTTGCATCCAGCCATGGGTTTCAACGGTTCTTTCCCACCGATTCTCGTCCTTTGAGAATCCTGCAGAATTTTATTTTCTGTTTCAACTGGCGACTAATCCATGTTCTTGCTAGTCCAACAAAACGGAACCAATAGTTCCTTGGCAAGGGAAATATTATTATAGTAATAACAACAACAATAATAATAATAAAAAACAACCCAGTCTCTGCATTTTCAGAGGAGGATCTAGAACTTTAACGGGTTTTCGTAGCTGCACACAGAAGGGCCACATGAAACAGCACCGAATTAAGCTACTGCGCAGAATTCACCTTGTTTTTACAAAACAGGCAGGTTCCAGTTCAGTAGCCAGCGAAGCTCGGGGCCGGGTCCCCACCACGGATGGCAACAGAGAACAGGGGACGCAAACGCCGGCCACGCAGGGAAACATCCCTTCAGCCAGACCCGCACAGCATCACGCGGAAAAGCTGCCAGGGAAGGGGCGCGCTCACCAGATGTTAAGGTTTCCACCGAAATCTCCTGTTGCGAAGTACCTTTGCTGCAGCGACGTCGCCCCAAAAGTTCCACATTTTAGAGGTTTGGCCTTTTCGATCTTTTGAAAAAGAGGATACATTCCGTGTCAGTTGGGGGGGGGGGGGAAGCAGCACAACCCGGGACCCGGCAGCGGCTTGTGGAGAGCCGGAGGGAAGCCTCCGCAGGGTATTCGGTGTAGAATAACACTCAAAACGCCAACCCCACCTCGTGTTTACTTCTTTGTGCACAGAAAAGCAGAGGGTTTCGGCTTACTGGCCTGAAACCGCCCACCTCGGCCCGCAAGCGGTGCCCGGAGGCTGCCGTCTCTACCCCCCTCGCAGGGGAAAAACACCCTCCCCTCCCCCAAACCCAACAGCGTCCCACGGCAACAACAACCCCACGGGCGCACCCCAGGCTAGCGACGGGACCGGCAAGTTTAACAGTCGAACCCAAACGGGGTGTTTTTCCTTCTGGTTTCCCCCCCCCGGCCGGCCGGGCCTCACCTCCCGCAGCAGCGCCAGCCGCCCCCCCCGCAGCTCGTAGAGCTGGAGCAGGCCGCTGCCCCGCGCCGCGCTGCCCAGGCAGAGGAGCCGGGCGCTGCGGGGCACCCACTTGCAGTCGAAGAGGGTGTAGTTCAGCGCCTGCTGGGCGTGCGACACCACCTGCGGCCGGTCCAGACCCGCCGCCATCCCCGCCACCGCCCCCCCGGGATGGTGCCCCAGGAAGCGGAAGTAGCAGCCGCCGCCTCCCAGCCTCCTTCCGGCGGGCACGCGGGCTCGAGCCCCAACCGGCTTCCCCCGCCATGGAGGTTGAGGTGGCGGCCTCTGAGGGTGGCTTCACCAGCGTCTCGTCCAAGCGGAGCCGGCGGAAACGGCGGGCGGCAGGCGGGGAGGAGGCGGCGGCGTCCGCCATGGAGACGGCGGAACCGCGGCCCAGCAAGAGGCCTGCCTTCCCGCCGGTGGCAGCTGAGGCGCTCGGGGTAGGCCGGGAGGGGGAGACGCCGGCATGGCCGCCCGCCAGGCCCTGGGATGTTGTCCGGTTCTCGGCCTGCCCTTGTCTCACCGGGCCCTCTCTTCCCTCCCCCGGCTAGGTTGGGAAAGGCGAGCTGCGGAAGGTCGCCGTGCCGGCCAACAGGTACACGCCGCTGAAAGAGAACTGGATGAAGATATTCACGCCGATCGTGGAGCACCTGCAGCTTCAAATCAGGTTCAACCTGAAAACGAGAAACGTTGAAATCAAGGTAAAGGGAGCTCCTTCTCCGGCTTGCCCCCCCCCCGCTGGGTGCCTCTCCTCGCAGGTGTTTCCATCTCACCTGCTAAAGCCCAGGGAAACCTTCTGTATCCCAGAGAGTGCCAGGGAAAAGGGAAACTGCATAGTCTGACCTAACCAGAAAACCCTCACTGGGCGTCAAAGTAAAAATCTGTCAGGTATTGCTTGGAAGCAAGTAGTTAATGTAAGTAAAATTTAAAAGCACTAATCACTTCTGGATCTGGAAGGGACCGGCGTAAACTGGTGGGTTTTTGTTTGGTTGTTTTGGGGGTTTTTTGGTGGTTTTTTTTTTATTTCTATAGGAGAAAAATTACATACTTGAGAATTACAGAAGAATCATAGTCTGTTTGTTAGATATGATTTTGGAGTGCAATGTTTTCCAGATATTTAAGGCCACTAAGTACTTACATGACATTTTTAAGCTAACGGTGTCTTTTGAGTGGAGGACACCAAAGCTTCTAATGTCTTCTTTTTTTTGTGGCAGAAGATAAAGGCCTGTAGTTTAATAGTTTGTGCTTTTTCCTTAATGGGTTGCACTGAAATAGCTTAGGGCACAGATACCCGTATATAATTGCAAATCTTGTAGATGCGCATTCTTCATTCTTATTCCTTCTCAGGAATATTCAGACTAGCTGGCTTTAAGCGTCTATATCCAAAGCTCACGCTACACCTTTGACGGATGAGTTACTCTATTACCAGTGTTGATGTATGAGATTTTATAAGGCAATGGTGAAAATACAGACACCAACAGTCATTTTGCCTCCTAACCTTGAAATCTTGCCGCAGGTTTGATGGTAGCACAACTAGCAGGGGAAAAAAAAATGTATCATTTGTGACAAGCGGGCCAGATTCTTAGGAAAGGTGACAAACCTATCCCTTATTTACATTCCTAGAAATAACTTGGGGAAAAGTTAGGAACGCTCTTGCAATTCCACTGAATAACTACCCAGCTGAAAAACCTGGGATTTTAACCCCGCTTTTTGATAGGGAATGATGTCTGCTCAAATAGCAGGTTTTTGATCAAACTGACTGAATTTTGTCCATATCTATCATGACTATAAAACAATTAAAAACTTTGAAATTAGTCTCTGTCATTTCTTCATGGTGGTGTGGAAGCTGTAAATGACATTTCAGAATACCTTCAACATTACAGACATTAACGTAATTACCTTCCTTAATTATTGTTTCTTCCTTTCCTTTTAATTACAGCTTCAAAGACTGCTCTTTCCTAAGTCGTCCCTGTCAGGATCTGTAAATGCACGTGTGCACAAACTTTTCCACTGGTAGTAGAGGAACGTTTTGGCCCAGTTTTAGAACATGAGCTGAAAAAATGCCCTCTGGCAGCAAATCCCATGGCCTCTGCGGGGGGAAAAACGAAAGTATAAAACTTAAATACTCCCAATGTGTGCAGCTTTGTGAGGTTGATCTGTTCCCGTTTCAAATATCTTGTTAATCTTGTCCCATATGTGTTACTGAACCCGTCTGGGTTTCTGATCACCTGCTCTACCCTCTGTAGGTTGAGGGTCAACGTTATAAGAGAGCACAAAGTTTATCGCTTGGGTCTTTCAGCAAAACACAATACAGGAGCATTACCTAAACGTGGCTTTTTAATGGTTAGCCTTCGCCTCTTAGATTTTTCAAGTCCTGATCCTATTTGCGTGGTCTTAATTTGCAGACGTAACTTCTTGTCTTGCAGACTTGTCAAGAGACAAAGGATCTCAGTGCTCTAACGAAAGCAGCTGATTTTGTGAAAGCATTTATCCTTGGGTTTCAAGTAGAGGTGAGTCTCCCAACAGCTGGATTGTGGGATTGCTGGAATTTGCTTGCATGAAGTCTTTAGCCTCTCTGCAAATTACAGTAACAAAGGAAAAAAAAATCTTTAGGTGGTTTTCTAGAAGTAATTTGTTTGAAATTGTGACTAGAGTGGAAGTCTATTTTCTCAAGTTAATGCAGAATAAAAAGGTGATCTTCAAACAGCACATAATTTAAATTACTAAATGGAGGCAATATTTAATGGCAAGCAGGAAATTCTCTTCTCTCTGGCTCTGAGGTGCTCTGCACATGTAGAGACTGTTCGTTTTGCTTTAGTCCCGGTCAGTAACCATCAGTATGTTCAAAACTCAAAATTTACTCAGAGAAAACAAACCCCTTTTTGCAGTGTCGCACAGGCTGCTCCTTGCCGCAGACTTGCACTGACTTCACCAGGCGGGTAGCAGGCGGGTCTGTGCTGAATGGGGGCGAGGGGGGGTGTCTAAGGGTTCTCTACACAGAAGTAAATGCTTATATTGCTATGGAAAAAACAGCTGATCTAATTTAGCTGACTGTTGTTTGTTAAGTGGGAAAATACTACTGATGTCATCTGTTGGTAAAGATGGGTAAAGAAAACATACAAGCTTGCATCTCCTGTGGAACTGTAACACGCTGATAACACAGCTCTTCATATTTTAGGATGCTCTTGCTCTGATCAGATTAGACGATCTTTTTCTAGAATCATTTGAAGTTACAGATGGTGAGTAGTTTCTGCTGCAGTATTCACGTAGTCGTGTGTACCACCTGCAAGTACATTTTTGGGTTGTTTTTTTTTCCCCCTGCTCCACTTCAGTCACTTGTCCCTAGGGATCAGGAAAACCTTTGTGCCAATCCATAGAATTATTGTCTAGGTACAGGCGGCTTGAAAGGGTTGTCATTTTTAAGATGTCCCAACAAAACCCCCAGACCTTCATCCTTAAAAGCATGTCATATTGTCAGGTTCATTGGATTTTTGTTGTCACGGCATAAACGTTTTAAATATGGAGTGTTTTGGGGAATAACATATCCACTAGATTTTCTTAAACTGGAATGGGCTTTGTTCCTCCCACTATCCTGACAGTGAGGGGTGGGAAGTAGGCAGTAGAAACGTGTATTATTTCATGTATTACTGGGACTCCTCGGAGCAGTGTTTAAATGTGATCTGTTTCTTTTCTGCTGGTGTAAATCGTGTCCACTCTGGCTCCGTGTCTTCCCTCAGTCTGCATTGCTCAGTCATGAAGAGACTGCCTCACGTTGCAGTTCTGTATGAGAATGTCTCTCTGCTTCCCCTGGTCCTGTGCCACTGGATGCGAGTGTCACTTCCCGTCGCAGGGGTGAATACAGATGTATTTCACCTATAGCCAAGTTGCTTTCATATTGCTTAAAATGAGTCGTTTCCAGTAACGTGAACAAGGGAAGCATTACAGAAACACACGCCGCTGCTGTTTCACTGAGCGCGTTATTCTTCTTGTAGTCAAACCTCTGAAGGGAGATCATCTGTCAAGAGCAATCGGGAGAATAGCAGGAAAAGGTGGAAAAACAAAATTCACTATAGAAAACGTAACCAGGACACGAATAGTTCTTGCTGACACGTAAGTAATGACTTTCTTCCTTCTAGGCAAAGCACAATCCCTAAATTAATCCACGTTCCCTTCCAGGAAGAAAGATAACTTGAATTTTTTTGAAACTGTGATAGAGCATTAGTAAGACAAATTATTTTAAGTGTTATTTTTAATGAGTGCTAACTGTTTATTTGACTTCTTGAGAACTATGACAGTGTCACCAGCACACCTGGAATCAAGTGATTCTATAGAGCATAAGAATTCTTTCTTATGAATTAATAGAAGTTGAACCCACCAATCCCACAACGCTGTTTTTTCTCCTAAAGCAGCTACACTGCATTTGCAAACTGTAAAGTCTGTTTTGTAAAGGATTTTGAAGAGCATGGATTCCATGGTGTAGGTTGCCTGGTTTCGAGCGTTTGGGTTTTTTTAATCGCAACTGTAGAAAAAGAACTAGTTCGTTCATCTGAAATGCTGTGGTCATCTCTCACCTCCAACTTAGATGCTCTATTAACTAAATGTAATGACAGGGAGGTGTTTGCCATCAACTAACGCTACTTTGACTGCTTTTTACAGGAAAATTCATATTTTGGGATCTTTTCAGAACATTAAAATGGCACGAACAGCAATTTGCAATCTAATTTTAGGTAAGTCCGGTTATCTAATCTTCTCCATTACATACGAATAGATCTTGGAGTCTGAGAACTGCTTTCTGTGGGTCTTGCCACCTTCCCTGGTGTGTCCACACCTGCACCGGGAGCAGGCAACTTGCTGGGACCTGTCTTGTTGCCCTTAAGAGAAGGGTTTGGGGAAGCAGCAGGGAGCCCAGGGCTTGGTTTTTGCCTCCAAAATTCTTTCCATGGTGCAGAAGGAAAAGTTTCTGCTTTTTGCTTTAGCAGCAGCGATCCCCGAGGGGCTATTTTGAATGCAGTGTCTGAAAGCCCAAGGGGGCAACCCACGCCAACAGCAGAGGCTGAACTCTGCGCTTGTGATAATGAACAGGGTGACGTCCTTCTCGCCCGTCGGCTTATTGCTCCACTTCTTTTAAAACAGACATGAGAGGAAAACATGTTTCTGTGAGACCCATTGCCTCGTTTGCTGACCGAGTTTGTGCTTTCTTCTTCTGCAGGAAGTCCTCCATCAAAAGTTTATGGCAATATTCGGGCAGTGGCCAGCAGAGCAGCTGAGAGATTCTGAGCTGCAGCACGGCTGCTCCACCAAGGACTGGGGGTTCTGGTCTCTGTAGGCACAAAGGCCTGGAGCTCCACAAACACTCAGTCTTCTGCTCGATTTGGAAGCCTGGAAGAAAACTGGGACTGTTTGTGCAGTGTAATTTGCTGCAGATGTGCTGATTTGAACACACTTAATACTTGTGTATAGTCATTAAAAAAGTTATTTTAAATTGGTTGTGTCTGTATCAGAAGTATGGGTACCTGATTTTACTTAAACATCCTCAAAGAAAAACATGCTTCATTACTGACTTTCTGAACATTGAAGTATTAAAGAGACTGCTGTGAGGACTTCGGGAAGCCTCCGATCTTGAGCCTGAAGGAATCAGTGTAGTTACTGTTCATAACCATCATGGATCAGCATCTTCCTGGAAAATGGAAGAGTGAACTGAAATGTAAAGTTCAAGGGCAGGCTGCCCAACCCCTCTCTGCTACTGATGGCACAATGTATCACACAAAAGAGGTAAAAAAGCGTATTTGAACTTAATCCTAGAATTTGCACCTAGAGAGATTTTCTCTCTTTCTGTAAGGACAGCCCCGTGAAGCTGAGAGCCTCCAGGCTCAATACCTGCCAGTGCACCAGAGCACAAACGACTGCAGAGCGCCGTGCCCCTGAAAAGGGTACAGGAATGCAACAGAGCGTGGGGAGAGATGGCAGAGCCCAGCCACAGCCCCCGTTTGACCCGTGTGGGCCCTTTTCTCCCGCCCGTGTCAGCCAAACTTGATAACGAGTCTCCTGCAAAATAATTCAGTTTGGGTTTGGGAACAGAACCAAAAAACAGATTATCAAAACCGCTAGAGAACTGAGTAAACATTTCTGTCAATGTCTGAGCTTCCAGTGCTGCACCTTGTGGTATGGGACGATTATTATTCTAGCCAAATTCATCCACACCTTCAATTGCTAAAGAGGTTCGAGACTTGCCGCCTTACCTGAACGTACAGCTCTCAGCAGCCTGAGCCTTAGAGGGGAGAGCTTGGCCATTCTGAGCAGCTCAAGGTAAAACTGCACCCACTCCCTTAGCACATCTTCTGTTCGGTGGCTGCTTATGTCATTTATCTCAATTAGCTGGAAAGATAAGGGGAGAGCGAGGCGAGGACACGCACAAGTAATCTAATCTTTATCCTAAAGCAGGTGCCTTCTGATACTGGTCCCAGGCAGCAGGAAGGCCCCAACAACCGCACCACAAAGAACAGCAAACGGCTGCTGTAAAGGACATACTTGCTCCGGGGAGGATTGCTCTCGTCAGCAGAGCTCAGACCTTTCCCTCATAAAGAAGCCGCCTTTCGTTCTCCACCTACATGAAGGTTTGGGAGTTTTTGTTTGGTTTCATCTTTTAAACCACCTTCCACTTACCACAATCATTCCGCGTTTTACTAAGATTCTTTTATCCAATTTAGACAGCTAACAAAGAACCAGATGTGCCTTTAAGAAGAAAAAATAAATACGTAAGTGCTCTAGAGACACTGAAATGAAGCCTGGAAGTACTTGGGCGGGGGGGGGGGCTCTGCACCCTCTACAGTTTTTCAATAAATCTTTATAATCAAAGGGGGGGACAAAAGCTATGAACAGCAAGTTCTCTTTTGGTTCAGGTGCAGAGCAGCTTTCAGCTGAAGAGGAAGGGCCTAGGTAAGTACTGAGCACCCCAGGCAAGGTTCAAATATTTTATTTTGTATTCATATAGTATGAAGGTTCTTATAGTTCCCACAACATATGATGTAGCATGCAGAGGAAAAACTAAACATTCAACATAAATCATTTTTCCCCACACAAACCAAAAAAAAAAAAAAAAACCCAACAAAAACCACCCTCATCCCTCCCCCTTCCGATCCCCCTAAGGAAATAACAGTAGCACTAATTTCTATAATGCCAGCCAAGATATGCACAAGCAAGTAAGAGAAATCGAAAGCATTTGCTAAAATGTTTGTAACAAATACTTATGTACAAAAAATTCACAAAAGACTAGTTCCCCCTTGAAGCAGAGCACATGGCAGTTGACACTGGAACAGATACAACCACTGGCTGGGATTATAAGCCACGTACTGATCCAGAGGAAGAAAAGTTACATGTAGTGGAGATTTTTTTGTTGGTTTTTTTTTTTTTTTGTTTTGAACATTAACATTTACCAAAAGTTTGGCAACATTATCTTTTAAATTATGCAAATTATGTAAACAAGAGGAACATTTCAAATCGATCTACATGCAAAACTTCATGTCATGCAAGGACACCAAGCACCTGGATTTCTCTCTCACAGACAGAGCCCATGATGTGCAGCACTCAGTTGAAGGAACAGCTATGGCAGACAGGTGCTCGATTGAAGAAGGTTCAGACAACCTGCACTTCCCGCTGCTGATTATAAAACAAGTTTGTTTTGGTTTTTTGTTTGGTTTTTTGTTTTGTTTTTTTTTTTTTTTTTTTCAATAGAAAAACTACTATACAGGAAAGATGTACTGTCCTAAAAAAATCTAGCAAATGTTTTTCTTCCAGCCAATAGTACCATTGCAGAAAAGGGAAGGGATGATATAAAGTTGTAAAACATGGCTCGCTACTTTTATATCACACAAATATATCAAGTTACCATCCATTACAAATTATGATATGGACAAATCTAGAAAAGAAAAAAAATTCTCCAGGCAAAGGACTGGAGAACCGCAAGAGGTATAAATTTAGATAGTGTGAAGTTTTCCTCCTCTATGGCATAGGTTAACAAGATTTTCCCCCTGTATGAATCCTATATACATATATATATATAAAATATTACCAGTTTATTTATGCTACCTGTAGTAGTATTTAAATGCAGAGGGGAAACTATCATGGTTGAAACAACAGAATTTAAATGGCAAGAACATTTTATCATCTAAGTACTGTATAAAATAAGTAGATGGGAATCCTGCAGAGTTACGTCGATCCTAGTTTCATGAAGCTAAGCGCAAGAGAAAGTCACGAATGCCTCTAACACCTGGAGCAGCCGTATCTAAAATGAATCCAGAAGAGCAGATTTGCCTTAACTTCAGGCCGGCTGTAACCGCTCCGCATTCCGAGGTGACGGAATCTAGTGGCCATCAAAGCATCCTGCAGTTACTATATATGCACACGAGGGCTAGTTCTTGGCAGTAGCATTAAACTATATTCTCATATTAAGTAGAACTGTACTAAGTTATTTAGCAAAGAGACACAGTCCCTGGTAATATATTAACAGGTATAAATAAACTTAGTCTCCTGTGTTACAAAAAATGTAATTAAGGTGAATTAATAAGAAGCAATGCTTTGTCAGCCAGTCAATATATAGAAACATCTGAACAGTCACAGGAAAAGCAAAAGAGTTGACCTAACACCCAGTTAAAATTTTACATTCTTCTACTATATATATAAAACTGTGTGAAATAAAAGTAAGGATGTATATCCATATATTGAACTGTTAATATTCTGCTTGGCACTTTGTACTCTAGTTTTGTTTCTGAATCAAGTATATTAAATTAAAGCCCACCTAGCTACTACATATAGAAAGCTACATATATATCTATATATAAATACACACACACATATATATATATATAGATAGATATTTCCTTGTTATAAAAGATGAAGAAAAATAAATTAAAAAGCCAACCCCTTCCCTTTCTCCACCACACTGATATGCTCTTTCCATCTTTGCTGTCCTTCAGACTTTAAAGTGCTACACTGAGTTATTGAGAGAATAAAAGTTCAATAACACTTAGTTGGCTTCATGAGGCTCATGTTGGAAAATGTGGCTTCACAGAGAAAAATACTTCCATTTAAATACACAGAGAGCATTGCTGGACGTCTTGAGCAGATCTTCAGAGATGGAGAAGAAAGCAAAAGTGTTGGGTGGTGCCCTACAGAGTCACACATCTACGACCATCTTTTTGTGGATATCTAGGCCTCCTACGACCTGGGAGAAAAAGAAAGCGTTGGTAAATACGTGAGAACTGACAGCACAATACAAAGAACATGCTTTATTCAGAAGATGCATTCAGGTCAGTCATAATTACAGTACTTCCCGGGCCTCTCCAAACTAATCGACATTTCACAAGTACGTGAAACAAATACACGATACGTGACAGATACGTGAACAAATTATGTAGAAACCGAGCTAATTATATTAGTACAATTTACACACTCAAGGGCTTGAAAACCAGTGTCAGTGACACCATTTTGGCTTTCCTCCCCCATCTCACATGCTGACCTTGTATTACGCTTCAGCACGTTAAACGAAAAACTGACTTTACTTCCGAAACACCCTGTAAAATTCTGCATCGTGAGATGAGAAGCAAAGGGCCTTGGGAAAGGCGGCAGGATTTCTGACAAAACCGCACGCGCCCTGAAAAGAATTCTCCGGGTTCAAAGGTGTAGGATTCGTGCTCAGAGAAAGGAAGAAAAAGCTGCCATGTCAGAGGAACTTTTTATAATGCGGAAATAAAATTCAAAGGCCAAATGGTACGGCCAAATGCCATGGAAGAAAAAGTACTTCAGTAGACAGGCAGCACAAAATTCAAAGAAATAAAACGCAAGAACAAGAGGGTAAGAGATTGTAGGAATTAAAGGTGTCTTGTCAGGTGGTCAACAATTGAAGATATTGGAAAGAAAGTAGAGCAAGAGAGAAAGTGTGGGCAAAAGCCCAAGGACAAATGAAAGGGCAACATCGTATTCGATGGCTGGCTGGAAGACAACAGCCCAGCGCGAGACATAAACAGGTATTTCACTAATGGAGGTGTTTGCAGGCTCCAACTCATTTCGAGTTCTCTGCAGATGACCACAGGTTTTCACACGATACCATAAAAATAACTCTACCAAAAAAATGCAGACAATAGAACCTTTTTGCCCTAATAACTTGGGGGGGGGGACAGATTTTTTTTTTTTTTTTTTTTTTTTTTTTTTTAGAACTTGCATTGATGACAAGTATGAACAAGTGAAGTTTGAACTGAAGTTGTAAATCCAAAGAATAAGAAACAAAACCAACGCTTGAGTGCCTATAGACTCAAACAGTCTGTACGGTCACTATGGCACCCATGCATAGTCACTAAGACGCCATTTCAAATTAATGTGTAAATACTCATTATTGCGATTTTCAAATGTTCCAGTTTCAACATGTCATTTACTTTTTTTTTTGAGAGAAAGAATTTAAAACTTGCCGTCAACTAATTAAACAGATACACGACATGGGTGGAAATCAACCATTTCGAAGTCTCAAGTGCTACATTCAAGCATTCCGCTTGGTAAAACCCAAAGTTTTTAAAATGTGCCTTTCAACTGTGTGTCCGTTTTCAAGAGCAGGACTTGAGGGGTTACTCTCCCCGGGACTGACACAAATCCCGCTCCAGTGGCCTCTGTAAAATCCCCCTGTTCTGCAGCTGGCGATAATCTCCCCGGGCTCTCGCCAAACCCATGAAGATAAACCTTTCTAAAGGGTGATCTGGAGCAGACACCCAGTTTAGAGATTGGGAGATTAACCTAAAGTTCACCCCTGTGGGACACGCCTCTCCCCTCCACGCACCACCCCCGGCAGTGACACTTCTGCCATGACGTACCCTGGTTTTACAGCTTTCAGATGGTTTGAAGCCTTCTCCTCCCACCTCCCCAGCAGCCTGTAACGTGCCTGCCCACCTCAGTGGATTCTATTAAGCAGCTAAAGACGTTTTAAAAACAATCGAAAGTGCCGTTTCTTTTTTAATCAGATTTCACCGTTGAAAACAAGGGAAACCAGCCTCCTACGACAAGCCAGTCTCTCGCAACTCATCTTTAAAGCTGCTATTTTCTACCAGCACAGAGAATGGAATCCAATGTATGTCTTCATGTCATCTATATACAAAAGTAATTAGGACTAGTCTTGTGTTTATTATGTCATAAAAATGACACAGACATCACTTTGTACGAGTTGCTGTGCTCTGAATGAAACACCCGCTTCTTCTGGCCCACTAGGTTCAGTGGGAGAGTCTGCACCCCGAAGGAACCGATTCGGGGCTCGCTCACAGGACATAAGACGTTGGCTCTGTTAGAAGCCACAAGATGACGGTACCATCTGCAGTAAAGCTGTATCAAAGGCTGACTGTTGCCAGATGAGAATAACTCTGCTTTTAACACCTTACCCTTTATACTGTTTACCATTTTTCCTCCCGTTTGTTTTTTTTTAACTCCAAATTATCAGTGTTTTTAGAGGTTACTTACAGCACAGAATTCTTCAAAGGATATTCTTCCATCACCATCCTTATCTGCATTAATTATGGTTTTATCTACAATTTGTTGTAACTGAGTGTCTTTGAGATTGTTCCCAACCATCATCTTCAGCACCTGGAAGAGCTCTCCATTTGAGATATAACCATCTTTGTCCATATCGTAAATGCGAAAAGCAACTGCGGAAGTAAAATATATTTATATATAAAACTTTCAGTAACAAAGAGCAATATACATTCATGTGCTTTGCATTAAATGATGACACAATCCTGCACAAACATAAAACCACCGCATGAGATTTCTAACAGCCTCTCCAATTCATTCTGAAAAACACGAAGCAGCAGAAACAATACAATGAATGCTGCTCCAATTGAATTTAGGAGAAAAACACCCGCTTTAGAAATGTCAATCGAGATGGGTTTGGTACCAGCAGTTGGAGAACTCTAAACACTGAACTGGAACATCGTCACCGCCGCAAGTAACCACACAGGGAGCAGTTCACTTGGAAGCAGAAAAAATTACAACCTTCCAGGGAACAGGTGAATCAAAATCCCACCCGGTTACTTTGCTACAAACAATTTGGCATTACGACTGCATTTATTTTTTAAACATTTCAGTACAGCAGGTTTCTTTCCTAAATCTATATTCTGTCTCAGGTACTGAAAGCTACATCTATGACTGAACCTTCCCCTTCTCCTGAGATGCAGTTCTCAAACAAGAATTTTAATGCTGGTCTACAGAGTAGCAAAAAAAAAAAACAAAAGACCAAAACAAAACAAAAACCAACAAAAAAAACCCCCACGTTTTTCATATGCTCCCACAAAGCCAAGCACGGAGCTAACAATTTTGTGAACTAAGTATCTTTTTTTTAACGGGAAGCACCCGAAGATATTCAGAAGGCAACCTCCTCAAACATTACGTGCAGAAAAGAGCGCTGGCAAATTCTTCACACACACGACGACGTGCGCAAAAAGCATACAATCTACTTTCACAAGTTCCCACTTTTTTAGAAGAATCTGGATTTGCTGGTTTCTCAGTGTTAACAAAAGTATTTTTTTGAGGATCAAAAACTTTTTGTTAAGGAAAATCAAAATACTTACACCTCAACTTCTGTTCCTTATCTCCTTTGACACTGAACTGGGAGACTCCTTCTATAAATTCTAAATACAAGAAAAACATTCACAAAAAAGTTTATTTTTTGATAAACCAAGGAAATCAACATCAAGAAGTTTTCAGAAATTGTAAAAAAAAAATCTAAATTGCCCTAAAATCTTTAAAATATCGCCTACCTTGTGACACCTAAATGTCCTCATACTTTGGTACTTTAATGTTCTCTCATGGGAAGTACTTCAAATCCAATACTGCACTCACTGAACCAATTTGTTCACACCAGAATTTAAGAAATTCTGAACTGGACTTTCACCAGGATCTGATACAAAATTCCATTGAGATTTCTACTAAATCTGCTCCAGTGAGGATTCTCATTGTAGAGCTCCTTCTCAAGATTGGTTTCTCAACTTAATGCAAGAATTACATGAAACTGAAAACTGCTCTAGAAAAATAACCCCTAACAAAGTATTTTTACGTAATAAACAGGGTAAAAAGAAAATGTACGCTGTTTAACAATGAAGTCATTATCCCAGGAGCAAACTTCAGTTGCCAAAAAACCCTGGGATGTGATGTGCCTGGATGAGATTCCATAGCTAGACTTCCCAGAACTTTTAGTGGTAAAAATGACAACAGTGCAAAAGCGCAAGCTAAACTACGGTATAGAAAGAAGTGAGGTATAGCAATATAGCATGAAATTGAAAAGCCTACAAAAAAAGAGTTTCAACAAGTTTCATGAAATTAAGTCAACAACTCCTATATTATGATATTAAGTCAACAATTCCTATGGCATTTATCAACAAAATGCTTGACTGGCAACTTGAGTTTTACTGTTATGATTACGAAAGATTAGTCTAAACTTTGGATTTTTCAACTGAAGAATGGAAATTTCCTCACACTTGTAGTTCTCCCTTTCATAAAACCATAGAATGGTTCGGGTTGGAAGGAACCTTAAAGAACATCCAGTCCCACCCCTTGCCATGGGCAGGGACACCTCCCAGCAGACCAGGTTGCTCAAATCCTCGTCCAACCTGGCCTTGAACCCCTCCAGGGATGGGGCAGCCACAGCTTCTCTGGGCAACCTGGGCTAGGGTCTCAGCACCCTCACCATAAATGAAATCTTATATCCAATCTAAATCTACCCTCTTTCAGTTTTAAATCTTTCCTTTGAGCTTCCCTGAGACAGATATAAAGAAATTAAATAAATCAAACTTGGCCAGACAACAACAACACAATTCATTGCCGCTTACAGCAACAGCATCATTTTATCATGGAAAATTCATTTTGCCAACTTCCTGTTCCCACCCAAGAAGAACAGCTCTTGATAATTATATTAATCACAGCTCAATGTCACATACAATATACCATCATCTTTCATCCCTGCCTATTTTTCACAAGAGGATTTTGTACGATTACGTACAACAATTACTGCTTTGGAAACTGATACCAAGAACACTATAGAAATTGATGGGGTTTTGTGAAGGTCCACCCGCAGCTTTTCTATGTTAGCATTTTTTTTTTTAAATGTCAGTCTGATAATATAAATGAAGATTTAAGAATTTTCTCCAATTAAAAAAAAAAAAAAAACCTCAAGAAAAACTGATTAACCTTTTCTAGTCATGACCAACCAGAACTACTAAGTATTATCTTGAACAGAAGTTACAGACTGTCGCTTCTAAGAGTCAGAGACTGTTTTAACATCAACTAGTTAAGAAGATTTGTAACCTGCTGGCCCTTTTAATCAGAACTATTTTTAAAAAGTCTAACATTTTGGAGGAATGTACTAAATCAAACTTTCACTTTTTGCTTGAAGCATCTACCCGAGATCATTAAAAGAATCCTGTAAAGGAAGTATCAACGGAAAAATCTGGACCACTTTCACAATTTTAGAAAACTCTTTTCAAAACACTCCAGAAGACAGATCTCTTAACATTTAGGTAAATACAACTGATGCACAGACAGATGCTCACACCACTTCCACAATCTACCCTACTTTTTTCAGTCTCTTCAGCCTAAGAATATACTTCAGACAGCCCCACAATTGAGAGTATGAATTAGTGTACGTCAGGAGATACTTAAGGAGTAGTCCCACATCAGCATGACCCGGAAAGCTATTACTAAGCAATCTCCTCTTTTAAGCATTTCATTCAGGAGTGCCCTAATGCACCAGAGAAACTGGTTTTACTGGTATTCAGTTTCACAAGGAATTACCACCTTATTTTGATTAACGAGTTTTCTTCACCCTTCCTTTCTTGCAAAATTAGACTGTGATAAAATAGCACCATCTGTCAAACACTGTGTCTCTTACCTTTGAAGTCAACTTCTCCGTTTCCATCTGTGTCAAATATATCTATTACTCGCTGTACTAATGGGTTCTGTTGCAATTCAGGTAAAGACATGAACTCTTCCACGCTCAAAGAACCAGAGTTGTCCAAATCAAGCTTCTTAAATCTCTTTCCTAGTCGTTTTATCTCATCAGCATCAACTGAAAGGAAAAACACACACACGTCTATTCTCAGAAATGCTTCAGTCAACCCTTTGCCAGTTATATACAGTGCACATTTCCTCCTTGCTTTCCTATCAGAATTTCTGCTACTTCATTACAACTATTGAACACTCTTATGGAAGATTATAAAGATAATGTTAAATTCTGAAGACAAACACAAGCCTTTTCATTTTATTTTAAATAACCCTTACCTTTTTTCCTCCCTGCACCAGCCATAATACAGTTAGCCTTGTGACTCACTCAATACCACATGCTGACACAACATTTTTAAGGATTGAGGGTGCTTAGCTAGTTCTTAGTCAGACAGTTCTTATAAATACCAGGTATGAAGAAATTAAAGAAGAGACTGAGTTTCCTTTGAGGGAGCCAGCACTACATTTACACTAGACTAACCTAATCAGTTAGAAAGACAATTATATTAGTAAATCTATTAGCCAAACTAGTGCTTCTTCAGCATAGCAAACGTAAGAGATCTCCTGTGATGCACGCCAAGTTAAGCAGGTTAATGCAGTCGCGCTGTTGACCGGTTATCGCTCACCTACTCACAACATCACCCAGACAGACCTAAGATATTTTCCTTTCCCCTCTCAGACAGAAAATAGACATACCTATAGCCATGACCTGCATACATCTATTTTTTTTTTTTGTCCCAGAAATTAAAGCAGACTCAGGTTCTGCAGCAGGACCACTTCATCTGTCCTCTTCAAATTTACAGAGATTCTCAACTAAAGCATATACCTAGTACCCAACTTTACACCTTGGATTTTGCCAGGAATAGACTAAATCTGTGAATCTATAAAAATTGCCAAAAAGAAATCTTGTACGCTGTTAGTGCTGAAAAGCTTGAAACATTCTCCCCGTAACAATCTGAAAATTCCCTATCAGCACTGGGATTTATGAGACCAAAGTTAGTTCACAAATGGCTCACCATGTTTGGGTATGAAGGAGGAACTGAGGTTCTTGGGAAGTCCTAAGAAGTGGCCAGCGCACAGCAAACCACAGCAAATACATCTTGCACAACCTGGAGCTTTCAAATTCTCCATACGGATTTATTTCCTAATGTGACCTGTCTCCTCCACGTTTCTTAGCTCCATTTAGCGTGCTTGCTCCAAGAGTAAAAGAAATTGTTTTTTAACTTCTCCAAGGCACATACATACCCCCTGATCCACTTTACATCACATTAATACCTTCTTAGGCTTGTGTAAAAGCGCAGTATAAAAACAAACAGCACTTAGTCTTTCCAATAAGTAAGGTAAGGTCGGCCGAGATGCAGAGCTTTCTGTCTGGAAACTGTAGCCGATTCAGAGACGGGATCCTCTACCAAAGCAGTAACAACTTCCACTTCAATTTCTTGCTCTGCCTGCCTAAGAACCAACCAGACACAAATCCAGAGACACACACAACTGCAGTATTTCAGAATAAAAAGGGAGAGAGCACACCACAAGTCCAGAAGCACAAAATTATCTTCTGCCTGAACAGTAAATTCTGATGTTCTGCAGTTAGTCCCTCTCGGTAACTGCTTGCAACTGGAGAGACAGAGGGCAAAAAAGGGTTGATACTCCCAGAACAATCTTCCCTTTGCCGTGCCAGCAAGCGACAGATCTGATTCTGCCTCTAGGGCTCTACAAATAAGGCTAAACAGCATTTGCAGAGGCTTAAAGTAGTTTCCTCAGTTTCCAGTACGCAATTTGGCATTTCAATTCACTAGATTCTCGCCCGCAATAAAGCCACGTTGTTTTTTCCACCAGTTTCTGTGGAAGCCTAGAACACGATTGAAGGTGTGCCCTTAACAGCAGGACGCTGCAGCGCAGCATCAAGAACACGTCAGCGTTGACACAGCTACACAGAAACCCCTCTGGGTCCCGCGGAAGGAGCCCTATCACCATACGGCAAGTTCTACCGAGAACATGATCATGAGACTAAAAGAAGACAGTATTAAAAGAGAATGGCAAAGTAGAGCTCCGCTGGCAATTAGCCAAAATAGTCACTTGTGAATTCCGCTCTACAAAATGCTGCTTCTCACCGATATAACTGAAGGTATTTGCCAACTCTTGGCTTCTGTCCGCAGAAACTCCTTGGTCTCTACTCCTCAAAATCTTAAAACTGTAAATGGAGTCGGTCAGTCTGCGAGACGGCAGGCGCTACTCTACCCTCCCTCCGTGCCCTGCTGCCCTCAAGTTACCAGCCCCGCCACAGTTTAATGCAAAGGCAGCACCTCAGCAAGCTGTTAACACGGGAATCTCAGGTTTAGTGCAAGTTCTACTCCAGACTTGCAACTCAGAAAGTTAGTATCCTAAAAAAAAAAACCACAAACAACCACCTCACAGCATAAGCATTTGAAAAAGTAGAAAACACTAAGCATGACTTGTCACACTACATACATCAACACACTTTCCAATGGAAAATGAACCTATGAATAGACATAATCTAGACCTATATTACAACCATGTATATAAGGACTTGTCCAGCCGTAACACCAGTCTGTTTTTATTAGCCAATGTTTAAAATGATATCCTGCTCCAACCACAACCCTCTTACTTCCTTACCCGTACTCAGAAATCGCAACATCTTTCAAGTAACTGGTCATTATTTTGTTAAGGTAAATCCCTCACGAATGATATATTTTTGAAATCAGAAGTTTGCAATTGCATCTAGAACTCAAGCTGGGAAACCTTAGGAGAAGGTCTGTGAGGGTTACTATTAGAACTATCTCCTTACTGAAAAAAACAAGAATAAAACCCGCATGAATTACTTCTTTTAAAAAATTAACTTAACTTTAAAGCAACTAAATAACAACAACAAATAGTACTATCTATAGTGTATATAATGCACTGTCAACCTGTTACCAGATGAGTGAAATCTCACTTCCAGTATTAATAGAAGGACTAGCACTGACTAAAATTGAAAGATTAAAGCCTCCGAAGCAACCTGAAATACTTCATAGTTCTGCAATTTCACAAGAATCACAGTAGAGAAAAAAGAAAGCAGCACTAACACAGCTGATCTCTTTTCCCTTCCACACAAACTGATGAGTTAATGAAAGGCAAGTTTTGAAACATTTCTAACTCACACTTCAGAAAACGCTAAGTATCAGAACACAGCAATGACATTTATACAGGTGAAGATGAAAACAGAGAGAAGGCTGAGCCAGGACTGAGGACCAGCAGTCATTACCGAGCATCATTTCTCAGAACCCCAACGCAGCATTAAGCAAAGCCCTACTTCATTACTCCAGTCCATCTCCTGGTTTGGGAGCTAACGACCACAATATTTTTCCTCACAAATATATAAGCAAAGACTGGAAGTGAGACCCAGAGTTCTGCTATGAAGCGGAGCTAACTCCCACGCGTACAACTCAGTCAAACGCTGCTACATAGCTTTCAATTATTACAGCGGGCACAAGAGACAGAGAAGACCAACTCTGCATCACACTGGCTGCTGAAGTAGAAAGAGAAGATCTTCCTCACAAGATGTGCTAAGAAAAACTGTTTCCAGAAAGGTATTTTATTTCGAGCTAATCTCTCTCTAGCAGGAACTACCAACATGAATTAAAAACCCAACATTTTATCAGCGTGTTCAGAAACTGATACACCACACACGATGTTAACAAGCCACGCTACAGTGAAAATACATGCTCTGCCATCATCTACTGTTCAGCTCGCCAGCCTTGCATTTGCAATTAGCCAGATACTAATTTACAAACTAGCAGCGTTTAAGTGCCCAATTTATCTTTTTCTTTTGAAGATCATAGTCAAAGAGGTCAAGATTATGGATGATAAAGACAAGAATCAGATGATGGGAAGGGGAAAAGGTTGGAGACGCATGTAAGATTATTTGTCAAGAATGTTTTTTGCGTTTTGCTGTACTGTAGCAAAGCAACAACCACCTATAATATGAAATTAAGGACCCTTCACTCTTAAAAATGGTTAATTACTTTTTCTCCACACATACACACGTCCAATTTGATAGCTCATAAGGTCAATTCCAGTTCACTTGCAACAGAGTCCAGGTACAGGTGCTGAGCAGCAGCTTCTACTAGAAATGGGTATTACAAATTCCTCATTCTGAACCTTGAAACATTCAAGCGAGGAGTTTGCCTGCATTAGAGCTGAGAGAGCTACTGCTCTTGGGGGAAAAAAAAAAAAACCAAAACCAAAAACAAGTCAAAGAACAGTACTAAAGAAATCAGTATCTCTGCCAAAAGCTGACCAAATATCAATCTCATCCAATATTTTGTTTCTGGCAATGGGCACACCATGGATGAGAGCACTCAGAGGAGAAAAGAATGAAAAATCAAAGTAATTACAGGAGTAGGAAAATTTCCTTCAATAGTTCATGAGCATAAAAGTCTCTGTAAGGAACATATATGGTTAAAACCAGCATCTGTAGATCAGTGTTTCATAACTGACTGCATGAGAATTTATGTCAGAACCATTTCATTACTTTTTCCCTAAATCTATTGCAAGCACCTCACCTACCTTTAAAATCCTTTCTACAACATGAAATTGAAAAAGCTTATACACTTTTAAAGTCATGTTTCTGCAACATCTTTGTCTTCATAAAATAGCTTTAAAAATAAAATAAGAATACAAAGTAAGAGAGGAATGCATTACAGTGTAAGCCTTATTTTAAATTTGCACAGGTTTTATCCATTCTTTCTTCCTTTAATTCACAGTCATCATTTCTGCTGATTCTCTCTGCCTGGGCTGAACTCACCTAAAAAACATGTAGGTTTTCTGTGTTTGGGTTGTGGTTTGGTTTTTTTTATTTGCATTGAATTTTTAAAGGAAAACAGCAAACACTTATGTATAACAGCAAATTTCAAAAATATCCTATTCATTTTTTTATTCCCATTTCCACCACAAACGTGCATATACAACAGTTCTCATCTATGCTGGATGCGTCCCTTTTACAAGACTGCTTTTTCTTTATTATTTAGCAACAGACTGACTTTCTTAAAATTTCACATAGCTGTCACTGAAGAACAGAGCACTGAATTAAGTTTTCAGAGCCTGAACAAAATACTTCTTTTCCTTCCTCTCTAAAGGCTCCTTACAGGCAACCTTGTGCCCACACAAACATCCTGAAGCTCTAACGGAAACACAAGGCCCGGGATAGTTCAGGTACAGTGGAGGTTTCTGAGCCAGAAGGACTGATGGTGGCAGTAGCAGACAAGAACTTTACAAGACAAGCTCAGGAGACCAGGACAGAGATGGAAACACTAGGAAATCCAAGGAGGTCCAAGTCCGCAATGGTGTAAACAGGGTGATAACATCACTGAGCAAAATAAGGAGGCTTGAGCTTTGTTTACATCATTTGAGGCAGAGTTTGCCTGTGACTCATCACTGCGGGCTGAGCCGCAGGGAGCGTTCCTCTAACCTCAAACTCAACTTAGCCTTTTTCGTGCTCTGCTCCTCAGCTGACGGGAGGCTCTGTGCTTCCTATGCTTTTCAGCAGAATCGGAAAGTATCCCGTCAGCTTGGCACCGATGCTGGAGCTTACAAACTTACTAACTGGCTAGAAATAATACCTGTTAAATGTTTTTCTTTAAAAGGCTTTGCTGGTAGCCCTGCAGAACTACCAAATTATTCACTCTTCTGAAGCGCACAGAGTTATTTATCTTTACTTCATAATCTGTTTTGAATTTCATTCACCTTTTAATTAACACAAGGCAGGGTTTTGGTTTTTTTTTAAGCAGTACCAGTATTAAGGATTTTCGGTTAAAGAGCTATCAGTATTTTCAAAAGATTCCTCTCTCATTCAATTATTAAAATTCTAGAGCCAACAATACCTGCTTCATATCTTGAATTCATTTGCATACATCTAAAAATGTGCTGAAATAGGTTAAAATGCAAGGAGTCCATGCTTCCAAGAAACCACACGCAAATGCTCTGTGTACCTCCCATTTTAGAAAAGGAGCTTTACCTTTCAGCTGGACTCTCTATAAGATGTTGACGCGTATTACTGAATACCCCACTCCTTTCCCCCAACACAGAACAGCAGATCCGTGGTGTTTTAAAACACTTGTTTGTTTCAAGCTGTTACTCACATAACTGATGCTCAGATATTATTGTAAAAAGAATTAAGGTGGCAACTCAAAAAGCTTCATTAAAAGCAGATTTCTGGAGTGCAGTGTGCTCGATGTTTAAAAAAAAAAGTAATTTCAGAAACATTTTAAATGGTATTTTTTCTAGTCAACGTAAAGGTACATGGCTAGCTTCCTATTAATATGATAGTCAGAACTAAAGAATGCCTTAAACATACACAGAGCTCTTTGAAATCCACTACATCCAGTGATATGTTTAGAGGCTAATAGCTTATGTATTCAGAAGCGCTCTACGTCCATTGCTGCGAAGTGCACAACGCAGACATCTGCAAAGCATACAAACCTTAGAACAGCTGTACATGTCTCGGCAAAGAGGTGAAATCAAAGTGTTTACCTAAACGTTTAAACCTGTATTTAAAAGGTTGGCTTTTCGGATACTGTTAAAATACTGGCTCAAAGTTATAACTAACAAAAAACAGACCAGAGTTGTGGTCACAGAGAACCTAGTTTCCACGTATTTCTCAAATATGAGATCATTATAAACAAGAATATTGCTAAGGTATCAGAAAAAAAAAAAGATTTTTGCAAATAAAACCTGTTCTGAAATTTATTTTAAAATGTTTCCAGGTTAAAAAAAAAAATATTTTTTCCCCCATAAGAATGGATTGCAGAGATCTCAAAATAAACCAGACCTTCAGCAAAAGCTCTCACCTCTATCTACAGCCTGGTCTGATTCAGGAATATAATGTTTCAGAGTAGCAACCAAGACAGCCATTTCAGTCTTGGAGATCCAATTTCAAAAAGATGACGCCCTTGAGAACACATTCAGCCACTTGTCTTGTATACGCTTACACGCAGCTGGCCTAATCCTTTGCATGACTTCAGATGTGTCAATTACGATTTCCCAAGTTAGGAAAGAGATACTCCTCTCCTTCTCCTAAAACCAAAACATACTATAAACTACTGCTTATATTATAAGATGTTATAAACTATTTTCTACTATATTATAAAATATTGTTTACTATAAGGTCGTTTTCTTCACAGCTTTTTGCTGTGATAAAATTTTCTTAGGGCAGATTTGACATAGCTTGGCTGACATCAAATCTTCACCTGCTGATGTAAAACAGCACTAGATTTTCAGTAATTTCTCAGACACAGCACAGCTCAGAAGGATTCCTTAAAAGAATATGGTTTTCTAACAACACTAATTCACTCACTGAAAAGAACTAATGTTATAAAATGAAGGGTATTCAGAACATTCTTGACTATTTAATGGTGTGCATCCTCCGCACAATATCTTGAACTTGCTTCCTGTAACTGCCAACTTCAAAACAAAATTATTCTTATAAAACGATGCACCAAAATAGCGACTGCAGTGCCAGGCAGACGTTACAACCCAATGCCACCAGGTTGGCACTCTGACGCTCTCCCAAAAGTCTAACCATTCAAAATCCTTACCAAATGACTTTCAAAAACCATTGTCTGGTCTTGCCCTGCAAAGCTTTCATCCTGTCAGTGGTAACTGCTTGGAAGCAGCATGAACATTTAACATAAAAACCCAACTTTCGGGATATTCAGGCATCCAGAATCTTTAAACACAGTGGAATTATTCCAGCGATTAGGCACAATCAAGCAAAGGGATGTCTGTAATTACTACATGTAATATAGTATGTAGTTACGTTGCCCCCAAAGAAGCAGCTGACTCACTCTCTACTGGGAGAAGGACCATCAAAGCATCAAAGCTTTCATCATACGAAACCTCAGATTTACGTGATGATATCCTCGACATACAGTTTAACCACAGAATATAATGCGGAAATCTTCTCTTTCTCTGCAATAAGAGGGGGCAAACAAGCTCAGTAATACACCTTTAGGTTGGTAGTTGCTACCGATGGATATCGCCCGTCCTAAAAGCCAGTTAAGGACAGCAACCCACTGGTTACAACTCTGGCAGAGACATATCTAGTTAAAAAAAAATAAAACAATCTTCAGAAGTCAGTTTATCCCTAAGGAAAACTTGACCAACAGAGCGTAGCCTAAGATTGATATACACGATTCAGGAAAAGACTACTGAAGTCTTCAGCAAATATGAAACTTCCACCCACACATCCATATTTAACAAAATATACACTGAAAGCATAAAAGCATAGCAGTGCTGTGGGTAAGGTTCTCAAGTGTTTACAAACTGATGACTCAAATTATAACTCATCTGGACACGTGCATTAGACATAGAGGACTTGCAAATTACTAGCTAAGGCTTCATTTCTCTGGAAAATGGAAAATATTTAGAAAAAGATTCCGCTATGATTATTTATTGTATATTACTGTTTTGACTTATGCGAGCTGGAATTCAGCTATGACCAGCATTGTGAAAGCAATCTAGAAGACACACTCCTATCTTGAATTTATTATCCTGTTAAAAACAAGGTCTGATTCACTGAAGATGAGGAATTTTATCAAGCAGTCCATATGTACATACACAGGTCTATGCATGACTTGGCACTGAAGAAAAATATTCAAGTGAAAAAACAGTTAAAAATAAGTACTTTGAGTGTAACACCACAGAGACGCTTCACAAGACAACCCCTTCTTTGGTCAGCTTCAGGCAAGAAATACTTTGTTATTTTTACAGGGTAGACTGACCCCGTGAGACGGAGCAATGAATTTTATGCTCCCGTGGCCAAAAGCAAGTAACACCAAGTGGCTTCTCACCTAAATGCCTGGTTGTGAGCATACACAGGAAAAAAAATGCCCTTTCAGCCTCAACCTCTCTTTCCTCTGAGGGTGCAAAGGCAGCTTAGGCAACATACTTCACTCCTAACACAGCACAGGCCGCACCATACGCTGCTCTGCATCTCTGAGGTACTGGCACCGACGGAAAAGCCCCACCAGTTGAACTACCAGTTCTAACGCTTCGCTGTACAGACATCTTAACTAACATAAGTTTGTTTCATACTCTAATAGAAAAATTGGAAAAAAAAATATCTTTATACGTTATTTTTTTTAAAGATAGATTGTAAAATCAAAAATCTTTTTTCCAAAGGTAACCCTTTTACCTTTTAATTTCACTCTTTTGGTTACTATATAAACTGCAAAATGTTTCAAGCAATAAATTAATACATGAAAGTTGTACTTGTTGATCTCCGACTAAGATTACCCTCTCTAACAATATAATGTAGGAATTAAGAAACTTACAGTGCGAGCACATTTCCAGCGGGTAGCTTGCCTCATTTCCCTGAAACACAAAAACAGAACAAAGTTACAATTATTCCCAAATTAACTTAGAGGAACTATATTTTCAGCACTGTAAAGATCTTGGGCAATACAAGTTACATTATTAAGAAAAAATGATATACATATATTAAACCAAACAACCACAGGCAGTGTTTTATTTTGATAGGTCGTTACCAAAACATACAAATAAATAAAAAACCATTGAGAGGTTTCCTCTGATGAGAATTCCCACGAACGTATCAGCAGTTCACATGGTAAGAACTTCAATCCCCCATTCTAAACTCCAAAAATCAAACTCACTACTTACATATTGTGCAAATGCTACTTTTCAAGTTAAAATAGTATTTAATTTCAAGACTTCATGTAATCTTCTTACCATTTTACACACAGAAACAGACACGTCCTTATGAATTACCATAACAAACCTTATACAATTAGCCTAAGAAAATCACAGCGTATTTTCTCCCTGGAGCCACCTGCCCACCTCCCCCAAAAAGGACTCACACAGGAAGAGGGATGCAAAAAAGGTGGTTCACAAGACACAAAATTCTGACATAACAACTTTACATTTAAATATTTTTGTGAAGTACTATGTTAGTATGTTCCTGTTTTGTAGCTGAATGGAAAGTTAAACTAAGATTTTAAATCCTGGCTGTGCTGCAACAGTCATGGGAAGAAAAATTAACTTTGAGCATACAGTCACTTTGGACCTGCACATACTGAAATCCACAACTACTGCAACGTGAACGCCAAAAGACACTAAAATTATAAGTTGGTATTTTTTTCCCAAATGTTTCATTTTGAGCCAGAGAAGATCACAATATGCACATGCCTAATATTTTTTCAGAATCAGCCAGCAAAGGAGTGACCAGGTAACTGAAGAGATTCATAACCAAACATTTTCAGAAAATTCTTTATAAGGGAGTGTTTTATACCAAACAAAATATATTTAAGATGAATCTAAGACACGTTCTGTTCAGCAGTGTTTCTCTTATGGTGTGGAGCATGAGGAATTCCATAGCTGAGTACTTGCACAGAAAGACTAATCAGAATTAAACAAATTCATCAGAAATACAGAGATTACTTGACAGAATAAAAAAAAACAAAACACAACAATGAAAAACAGAACTCCATTTAGCCTGGAAGCACGCGATTACACTTCCTAATATGGACAGAAAGGGGCAGAACAAACATCTGATGAATCTAAACATGTCTGAGAGGAGATGTGGTGTTGTGGGGTGTGTGTGTGTTTGCCTTTTTTTTTTACCTCCGCACATTCACTTTGCTTATCCCCCATAATCCACAAGCTCTCTTGCTTCTTTAAGAAGTTAATATACTTGCTTTATAAGCAGAGCAGCAAAAGATACGGCCTTCACTTCTTCCCCCATGTCTACTTACAGCAAGACAAAGTGGCAGAACAGAAATCCCCAAAACCTCAACAGAAACTTACTCTGCTGTGACAGGGAACACAGGAGCACAGCACCACATGGAAAATATTGGATGGAACCCAATCAAAGTCTTAGAAAAAACAGCGAAGACCAAAACAGGTAGTGAAAGCCTAGTATATTTACATGAATATAAAAGGGTAGGGGGTTTAAAATGGGGGAAAACAGAATTTTGAAACAAGAAGAAACAGGAACCAGGGGATCCAGCTAGGCTGCTCAAGATACGAGGTCATGAAGAGGCAAGAAAAACACCAGACTGGAAGGCTGCAAATCAAAGGAGAAAGTTGAATTAAAACCAGTGCACTTATGCACATCCACACACAAATACACAATCATAATTACATCAGAAGACTGTTCTGCTCATTTACATCCTTGTTCAGGTGTTGGGAGGAAGTTAAATTTCCAGCACAAGCTACTGGGATCAATCTGCCTGAAGATGCATAAAATGCTTCTGAAAATAGAGCAGGAAAACTTAAAAAAGGGGATTAACTTTTTTCAGTTCATGAACTGAGTAAGTGTAATGCTTATAAGGAGTCTTACTATGCATCTAGATGCACATGCTAAGCCATAATCAAGTTATCTACATGAAGCAGCCTAAAAAACATATTTGGAGAGCAGCGAAAAAAGTGAATAAACTTCAGCTTAGTTTTTCTGTGAAACAATTACTGCTAAAAAAGAAATGTTAAGAATACTTACCTATCCAGGACCGGAACTTGGAAGTCTACAAAAAATGAGAAAAATCTAGTAAACGACAATGTAAAAATTACATGATTATTCAGTATCAGCTAAGTAGTATTTAAATAAGGTATTTTAAAAAAGTAGTTACCTGCTACTGACATGCTGAATGTTCATCTTCACAGGAGATTCCAAAAGTCTTTTAAGTTTTTCAAAGACTTTAATCCTTTTTTTTTCTTTTTGGTACAAATAGCTGTTCAAGCTACTCATTCCAAGATTCCTGTTTGCACAGCCATGACCTGGACAAACACAAAGGTGTTCTTCCCTACCAAAGACCTGATCCTCAGAGATGAAGATTGATGATAGGTCTTGGGGTCAGGCATTTTTCATCACATTCTGGACAGCAGTACAAAAACATCGCTTATTTATCCCCACACACCATCAGTACGTGTACAAACTATAAGAGATACAATATAAGCCCTGAAACTCAAAGGTTGAATACTTTCTTGCTGTTTAAGAATAGGTAGGGAATAAGATGGAATGTCTAGAGCTACATCCACATTAACGTGTTATGAGAAACAGCAGGGAAGGAAGCACAGCTGTGAAATTTCATGAAGTATCAAATGAGCACCTTTACGAAAAGGAAAAAAAAAAAATCGGGTACACATTTTCATCTGTACAGTTTTAATGCAAAGAATTACCAAAGTTTAACACCAGGACTAGGTAGCATTCTAAAGAACGCCGGAAAACATCACTTTGCACTAGCAGAAAATTTGACAGCTACTGCAAAAGATCATCATAAGCCTTATACAGCAAAATAACACTTCACTGACATATTTTTATTTTATAGTTTTAAAATACTGATGCTCATTTATAAAGACAAAAGTCACTGTAAAATCTCCAGACAGCATGTCATTTCACCTCTGATGCAGAGATGTTGACTTATACACATAAATGTGGAGAGTAACAAGGTTCTTATACAACTCGTAAGATTGCCAACTTAAACTCATTATAATATTACTATTTCCTGCCAGATATATATTTAGCATACCTCACATGAAGTGAGAATATCCTCTCATATACACCATATTAGCACATTTACAAACAAGTAAAACCTGCTTTCCTCAGCAGCATCTGGGCATCACTGCCATACCGCCAGAGTTCAGCTCTTCTCTCTCCAGTCATAAACTTAGAACCTAAGTGGCTGGACAACTACCAATATTTTGAATAACCTCATCCGTTTAAAATATTCTTAAAATTTGTTTTGAATGCTGTTAGATCCATACAAGCTAATTTCTGGTTAAACAGCAGCAAAATCATGACTTATAGACAGAAATAATTACAGATTGAGGAAGAGTCCAGAGTCTACTAACAGAAGGCTGATCAAATTCTGAATACTGCAAAAATATCAGTTTACTAGAGAGAGGTCAAAACATGTCACCAAAGTATTTCAGAAGATCATATGACATGTAGTTTGTCCCTTTAAGAATAAGTATGTTCTTTGCAATTTTATTCCCTAATAATTATTCTCCTTTTCTCTCCTTTCAGCAGCTGTGCCTTTTTACTGATTAAGGGTAACCTATTAATGGACTTTAGTCTTTTTTTCTCCTGTAGATTTTCCATTAAAATGTGTTTCTTGATTCCTCTTTCTTTGGCAGTTACTTCAAATACAAATTGTTCTCTCTTCTTAAGACCAGCTCTACACAGGATCCTCCAAGGTAGGATAGTTAAGGGCAATTATCTTGACAAGTTTCCTCTTAGTAAAAGACATGAAGAGCTGTGGATAGAAAATAAAAACAGAAATTTGCAATTAGCTAAATTAGCAGCAGAATCTAAATTCTTAGCTGCAGTTGTTTATACAAAAGAGCTTGTATGCAGTAAGACATCAGACTACAAAACAGTTCTTTGGCATATATGAGTAGAACACACTTCCTAGCTCTGTTTGTGTATTACTTTTCTGCATGATGTGTATCTTCTTGTGAATAGTTCAGAGAGTTAAATTACAGTGTCAGCCTTCAATAGTTTTCTGCTGTTATAAAAGCAGAAAATGTGTTTAAATGCCAGCCAGCCACAATGTTAGCTTAGGACTTATCTCAAATTTAGTCCTCAGAAGGTGGTGCGTGAGGGACTACAAATACAAATGAAATCCTGGAACGGTTTAAAAGCTAAGATTGTTTCAAAGCTTTTGATTTGTTTCTGCATGCAGACAAAGAATTAATTCAACAAGTGGCAAGAGTAGTCTCCTAAGATCTGTTTAGTACATGTACAGGAGTAAATCTGAGATTTACTACAATTTCTGCAGCAATATACAAAAACGTGTAATAAGGTCATGTTTGTTCTAGGTGGCCTTATACGTGCAAACTGCCTTGACGCCACAGTTACACCTTTGCACCAAAGTTTCCCACAGAAACACAGAAAGTGTTTCTGCATCCATGTTTTGGATGTGTGGGCACATCACGGGGTGTTGTCAACATGCTATATGTTCTGTTTCCTCAATTTGCTCCTGCACCTTCTAATTACTAAATATCTCTGTTATCACAAGAAGCAAACTGCTTTGTGCAAGGGAAACAGTTAACCAGGCCATGTCTGCTGGGGGTCAGAAATGGGGATTATCAAGATAATCAAATTCAATTCTCAAGTTACACAAAAAGCCATTTTCCATCAACCACTACTACAAGTAACAAAGAATGGGAGTGCTAAGAGGAAAGATGGCAGAGGCTGGCAGTCAGTATTTAAGAAGACTCTACTCAAAAGACCCTTCCCTCCTCCACAAACACACAAAACGCCTCTCTATCTTTTCTCATTCTTCTCCATACCACCAAAATTAACAATTAATGAAAATTACCTGTTGCGGAGCATTCTTCTTCCTCCTTGTCCTCCTTCAAGCTCATTTTCCACCTGTGGCCATTTTCACAAAGCTTTAACAATGAAGAACTGCCAGCTTGGCGAAGAGAAGTTTAGTTTTGTTTTGGGGTATTTTAAATTATCGCTGTTAAAGAAGTTACTAGTTAGTTTGGCTGTCACAGGCTGGCACTGAATTCTTCATCAACAACCACCAGTCAAGCTGGCAAACTAAAGAGGATGCTATTTGTTATCAAGGCTGCAAAAACTTCTGCATGGAAAGAAGACGCCACATAGACACATCCACAGTGGTTTAAATATTTGTTAAAATGAATTTCAGACAAAGCCCAGGAAGCTTTAAGCCACTTTAATATTACAATTTCTCAATTAAATGCTGGTCACAAAAGTATACAAGATCTCACCTACTGTAATTTGTACATTTCATACGTGACTTACTGGCGCAATTAAAGGCTAAAAGGAGTTTACCAGAGCACAGATGAAAGACTTACCCAAAGCTTCTGTAGACACCACAACAAATATGGCTTAAAACAAGACAAACAGGAATAAGGTTTGACTGGAAAAAAGCAGCAAGAAAAACACCTTCATCTACTCCATTCAGAAACAAGTGTTAATCTACTTGCATTTTTTTTTGTTAAATCTGGTTAGAAAAAAAAACCAAAACACCCTCATCAAACAAACTACTCAACACAGAGAAGCTGTATCTTAGCCTGAGAGGAGCTCATGAATCAAGAGAAATATGTTCCTGATTATCTTCCAGTATATTTAACAGAAATATCTAATTTTTACACTACAAACAGAAACTTGTAAAGGAGAAGACAGAGATAGGATTGCTAGGGAATTTGGCATTTCTGCTTGACAGAGTAATTAAGTCATCTTTTAGGCTTTTCATTGCAGCCACTAAAAGAAATTCACTTAAAACTGGAATATCAAAACAGTTACCCAAAACCAAGACTGGGTTTAAATTAAGAGCTGATAGTAGTGCAGACTAACTGACAAAATTTAGAAATTAACATTTAAAACAACAAAGCAAGTACTTAGTAGTTGCTTTGCATAAAGGTATTCCAGGCACACAGTGCAAACTCCTCCAAATACTAGCTCCTTGTAATTAGCAGCTCTCTTGTACAAGACTTCTATTCAAGTACTAAGAAAATAAATCTATCTCTGACGTTCTAATGATAAGACTAATGTTGAGTCAGATATTGTGATGCAAAAGAATTAAGCGAAGTCAAGAAATTAGAGGGCATTAAATAAGAAGACATGCAGTTAACAGCAGTGACAGTTTCATTGTTGACCCCAAATTCTCAACCTAGTTTCTAACATCATGACCCACAGAGGGAATTAATGAAATGTTTTAAAATCCTTGACACCTGCTTCACATTCAGTAAGTTCCAAAATTAAATATCTTCTAGCAGTATGCTGTACCACACCTCCCAATCTTACATTATTTTTCCAGGCCACCAACAAATCTATTCACTCTTCTGAGGGGCGGCCTAATTCCTTGCCCATCTAATCCTGAAGCTAAAATAGTATGACGGCAGTTTAAGATGCAAGACTTCCAAGCTGAATCCAACTAAGACGACAATTTATTGAACCTTCACGATTACACAATTTTCACAACCTCTGCTCTGATTATGCCCCACTCAATTTTGTAACCAAAGCTGTGGAAGAGTCCCGTGACATATTTCACAGTCATCATCTTGTCTGGTCAAAAGTCCAATATAGTATCTGAAAGCTGGAAACCATCTCATTCCCCTTCTGGCATTCAGACTGTCAAATCTGGGCACCTTTGTTACCCTTTGGTGTTAACATTCAGTTGTCCACATGTGCTACATACAGAAGGAATTAAACAGGTTACAAATGGGCAAGGAATTCTTAGAAAAAGAAAAGCAAGGGATTACAGAAGAAAAATAAGGAAAG
Organism: Numenius arquata; assembly: GCF_964106895.1. Lineage (NCBI taxonomy): Eukaryota > Metazoa > Chordata > Aves > Charadriiformes > Scolopacidae > Numenius > Numenius arquata. The sequence goes on along the minus strand of NC_133582.1, from coordinate 29,925,072 downwards.
AAAAGGCAAGGAAGAAAAAGCAGCAGCAATAATGATATGAGCTAAGTAGCACAGACCACAAGTGTGACAGTAAAAGACTTGGATATTTAGTTGGTACTTAGGAGCTGTGCTCTCCTGCTGTTCTCTCAATAAAACTTCCCATTAAAATTGATAATTTTTATTATTAACAAAACTCTAGAATTGCTATCGTACACCGAATTCACAGAACGGCACCGGTCACGAACGAAACAGATAACATGGTCTTTACCAAATAAAACTTGGAAAGTCATGTTAGCAAAAGAATAAACACTATTTTTATAGAAGAGTATCTACCATTTGTTTCTTTGAATCTTTAGCCAACCAGAAACACAGTGCATATTACAGCAATGGATTATACTTATTTTCTCCTGGACCCTTGAACACAACACGTAGCTACAAAAACACACTATGAAATTTATGTACTGACCTTAAATTTTGGTATTCATCTAGTACTTCCTATGAGCTGTTAAGATTTCCCTAGGTATACAGAGGTAAGAATGGATTCAACATCCACCAAGTTTAAGGATGCACCCTAAATATTTTAAAACAAACAAACAAACAAATAAACCCCCCATGCTTGAACTTGCTTTTAAGTTATTCCAAGTGGTTTTGGGACACATTTGCTTTCCCAACCATGACTGTTGGTCATTGGGAAAACCCATAAAGCACGAGGAAAAAAAGTTACAGGAATGCTATTTATTCTAGTACAAGAATTTATTTTATTTAGGGATTTCTCTAATGATTTTTAACTTCTCTGACTCAGCTACAACTCAATACTTGAATCTTTTCATGTTGAAGACACTAAACCAAACAGGCCTCTCACAGAAATAAACAAGAGAGAAACTGAAAACTGCTATCACCTAATTCTTGCACCTTAATGCAAAAATGTACACATTTTTCCACTCCAAATTTACCAAGGGATTGTTAACATGTTCTCTATTTTTTATTCATATGCACAAGTATTATCTGAATGTTGCTTCTACAAGAGTTGAAAAAACTGAGAAGCATGTTTTAATGGCCCAGGTAATGTAGTAACTGAAGTGTTAGTTGGTTTAGAAGGACTAATCTTTTCTCTTTAAAAAAAAAATAATCCGAAAGATCTAGAGAAAATGGACAAGTCTCATTTGGGCTTAAAAAAAAAGTATATCTTATTTAGTTAACACATTGTTGTCCAGTCAATTTATGGTTTCCTTTGACAAGGTAGAGGCATTTTCCATTTTTTGGCAGCCACAATTTTCAAGACAATACAACTAGCTAGCAGGATCCAGCCACGACTTCTCAGCATCTCTGTTACAATTCCACCTACCTGTTTAAGGCCAAGAAGATAAACCTGCCAACATACTCTTCCATTCTACCTCCATCTTTAGTTATGGTCTCCATTCTGGGACTACAGCATAAACTGTGCTCTCCCCTATACCTGCTGACAAGTGTAGTCATCATCCCTTGAATCTATGGTAATCCTTTGCCCAAAACTTTCAGTTGCACTTCTTGGAAAGTTTACTAGGATTCTGATAAACCACTGAACTTCTATCAGTGCTCAGCTTTTATGTATGATCTTAACTCAAAGATAAACTACACAAAGGCATAAGGGACAGTATATAGAGCTGCTGTTAATATTCTAGCTCCGTATCTTACCTGAATTCTAATCAACAGCAAACATTAAGGAAGGCTACAAGCATTTTGTAGTTTAAAAAGGGCAGCGCTGGAAAGAAAAACCACAGCTAGCTTTAACTTACCTTTGGAAGGAGAAGATTTCAACTTTTACATGTGTTATCCCCAAAGTAGCCTAAATTTGCTAATCCTGCCTCTAAAGAAAACACACTGTGACCTTCAGTACTGGATGAACTCAAAAAAAGATTAATACCTAATTCTTGAACATGGCATTTAAATTGTAGACATCAGAGATAATGAACCAAGGCAAAGGGGATTGCCGGATTTGGATTACAGTAGAGATCAAGCCAGGTTAAAGCTGTTACACCATTCTGGCATTGTTGTTCTTTGCAAATACAGTGATTAAGTGTTATAATTCCCTTTGCCTCCTTTAAAAAAGGAAAAGTTTTACTACAAAAACCTTATTTTGGATACATTTATTCAATTTGTTCACAAAAGTAGTGATGATTCTTTAGAAGATTCTTCCCTCCCGGATGTACAGCGGGTCCTACCACATCCCCTCCCAGGACCTGGGAAGCAAGAAAGACTACACAAGCCTTCAGAAAAGCCTGCAGTTTACTCCTTAGTCACCATCTAATCCAGTCCTGGCTCTGTTCAAGCTCTGTCAGTCATTTTAAGGGAAGCCACTTGTCCTCTGGCTGGCAGTTGGCCAGTCACTTCTGCTATGCTTTATTTAAATCCTCCACTGTCCACGGGTCTCCTCCAAAATGAGATATTAATGGCTTAAGGCCTTCACAGTCAAGTAGCTATTCTAGGATATCACAGGGAAGCCCTAAACCAATGAAGCAAGAAGGGAACCTGAAATTAGAGACAGCTACTGTTGCCAAAGCCTCTACCAGACAGGAAAACTAAAGGAATCAAGACTCTAATTATAAGAGGATTCAGCCTTTATCTTTAATATGCCCTTTTGCTTTACTAACATTAAAAGGAAAGACAGAAATAAAACATATATATAGTCAAATAGAATAAAAAATTGAACGCAAAGAGTTTAGGACCGATAAGCAACCTGTAAAGTCTGTTCAGTTACAGCAGGGATTATATGATTTATCTTCATACACATAAATGGTGTAGCTTTTCCTATCTGAACTCTGTCACAACTGCAGAGCTTTCAGCAAAAATCTAAACTTGCATGACCTTGAAGACAGGATAAAGTACCTGGTTTAATCGCATATCTACATATACACACACACAACACTATTTACTCATCTGCAGATAAACTGAAAGTGACCTCAAAAAAAAAGTCACCTAAGACACAATGAAACGTAAGGACCTAGTGGAAACACCAAAGAAAGCAGTTTGTAAAACTGCTTAAGAAGAAAACATGATCATAGATGGAAGACAGCTCCACTGCAAAGTCCATTTCCTGAATTTGGAAAAGAAAAGGGGCCACCAACTCAGAGCACACTGATAACACCATTCACTACATACATGTCAATCCCCAGAAGTTATCTAACACAAGTTCTATGTAGACAATAAAAACCTAAAGGATAACTGGATTGCTTTAAACAACATAACTCCGTTGTTGCATCTCTGATGTGTGAATATTAAAGCCTTCTGTTCTACTTAATGACCTCCCTGACAGAGTTTGCAGTGTCAGGTACAGATAATTAACAGTGCTACAGACAGTTTTTAAAACAAGATGAGGCAGAGAAAAGATTGTGTCACATTTAGAAAACTACCAAATAAATCTCATTATTTGAAGACTAGCAAAACATCCTATGTACGAGAAATCACAAACTCTCATACAAAATAACAAGATCTCTCATTGCAAAAACTTCCATAAGCACTGCAACCTGCAAATAGAACTAGAGAGAAAGAGTCACAGGAACAGAAGTGTTTACTTCATGAGCTAAGGTACCATTCCCTGTGTGCTATCAGACAATTTCAATTTGGCAGTTCCCTGCTACTACTCTTGAGAGGCAACAATCCAGTCTACTTATGCAATCACTATAGAGCTGGCATTTCTAAAGCTTGCATCACTCTTGAAAATTCTAAGAACCCTGTAATTTTAAGTGCATAAATGAATAATGAACTCTTCAAAAGTCAAGGAAAGGAGTTTCCCAGAAAGATTCTGAAGGAACACAAACTTCAGTGGGGGAACAACGAAGTTCTGTCACCACTAAATCAAAGTTCTGAAGTTCTGATGCAATTAAGAGTTGACATTAAAAAGTCTTTGGGGTGAGACAGATTGGTCCTCCATTGCTTCTCACCAAAAATTTGCAAGACAGTATTTATTTTTATTGTTATAACATAAATAACATTTATTTGTTAACATAATGGTTTCACCTACAAAACCTCTTACTAGGTTTACTACGCAAGCCTCTTCGCTGAAGTTTATTCAATTCCCTTAGCTAAAGGGACGACAGCAGACTTCTTTCCCAACTTTAAAGGTAATTGCAATCGTTTCCAAATCCATCCACCCCATGCCTGTGCTGTTAACACTGACAAAGAACACGCTAGTGAAAAGGAAAACAAGACCATGCTGTCCAACCAGGAAATCTGTAATCCAAGTACAAAACAAAGTAGAAGATAAAGAAGACTGCAAGGCAACAGACATATCAATAACAAATTTAAAAAAATAAATCTTTATGCATAACAAAAGTGGAGCTGAAGAGTTCTAGAGAGCATTTCAAAGAAGGTAATTTGTTTTCTCAGTACACAGTGCAAAAGCTTATAATAAACAGCGTGGGTGAAAGCGTAAAACATGACTTAAGATTATAACAAGGGACTAAAGTGTCATGGGATTATCAATTAAGGGTCAACATCTTAATAACAAAGAAATGACATCAACTTACAATTAATGGGATACTAAAAGGAAACAAAAAACAAAGTGTATCATGTTGATCTTGTTCTTCAGGACACTGATGGAAACGAATTGGTTATCAGGCATTTATGATCTTCTCTGATTTAATTACTTCATTAATAAGAAGGAATTTTTTCCATTCATTGATGAATAAGAACATAGAAAATCCAAGCAACTGCAAGCAGTAAGTTGTGTCATGCTTGTGTGAAAGAACAACTTCAGATTTGGAAAAATAAAGTAACATATAGAGCAAAGGAAGCAAAACTTCATTCAAAACATTAAGCCAAAGTATGCAAGCATCACTGAGAACCTGGAGGGACTACAAAGTCACACAGTTTTCACCAGTAATTAAAACAGATCATACTTAAACTATTATTTAGCATCTTCTAGTCTGTCCAATGAAGAAAGACAAAACTACCCCAAAAGAGTCAAAACCCGCAGTTTTACAGGTCAAATATTTAGCAGGCAGTTAAAGCTCTTTCAGCTTCTCCCTTTCTCTGTAACAATTTGGAGATAAAACAGTTTTTGTATGAAGTACCTTCCCAGAAACCAGACAATGTTCAAAACTTCCACTCCAACACAAAGCATTAAACAGTGGTCCATTAAAACAGAGAATTAATCACTGGCTGACCTACATAGAAATAGGAACAGTTACTTTACAAGAAGATACTAACTTGACCAAAAGCCATATTGAAATATAATTTGCTATATATATATATATAGATATACTCTCATGAGGCTGCTTTCAATTACACCAATTTAATTCTCAGTACTTCCAGGTACTATAAAACCAAAAAGAACTAGGAAGCTTCAGGAAACAGCTCTCTAGAACAATCCCAGTGAAAACTCCGCCAAGTTAATTGGCAGTTCAATACCTCCCTCCAAAAATGTAACAGAAACAGTAAAAAAATTAGTTATATTCTCTATAATGCTTCTACAGTCAAGGACTTTTGCCACTGGATTGATAAGGGATGTGAAAGGTAGGCTTTCTTTTCTCTGCATTGTTTTTTAAACATGCTTTAGTATGTTGTGTAAATTACTGTCACTGAAAGTTAAAGTATTTGTTACTTGCAAATGTAAACTTATTTTTGGAGTAATTTTCAAAAAGCTAAAGGCAAGAGTTATGAACAGCTGTGGAATCAAACACTCTACCTCTTCAAAATACAATTTGTGACACTCCAAATACAAAAAAAACCTAAGGGCAGCCCAGCCTTCTGAAGTTTCTGAACTTCCCGATTGTGCTTGTACCAAGACCAGATACAGCACTGTAAGCCCTAACTCTACAGGCAGGAAGAAAACTGATAGTCATTAGACCAGTTTCACACTCCTACTCCTCAGCAACGCTATGAGCATTAGAAAGGAGTAATAATACTTCTTGCAGAGGGTTTTCCAGAAGTAGAGAAGGAGATATGGTGGTCACGGAACCTCAAGTAGAGAAAACAAACCTCCCCCTCCAGCTTCTGCAAGAAATGGCTACAGGCCTGCACGTGACTGATCAGCTGGATCCCGTGTATGTGTCGGCACATATGAAAGATGAGAACCCAGCTGGAGATGAAATGGAGCATGTTATGCTCCAACAGCAACCGACAAACATACAAATTAATGTGTTTGTTCCCAACGTATCTGTTCAAGTTCCCTCACCACAAACTGGTCGCTCACTCGTGCAAGCAAAGAATGGGAGATCAGTATCAGAAAGTAAGATTAGAAGGCTTTGTTTTTTCAGGGGGTTTTAGTCAGAGCAGATTCTCTGTACTGCTGCAAGAGGTATTTGTTGAGGGAAAATAGCAAAAATACATTCTAGAAATGAAGATAACAGATTATACTGCATCAGGTAACAGTATTATACTACTTACTGTAAAAGACTATACTACAGTTGAATATAATGCCCTATTCACAGAAAGGTTGTAAATACTCAAGAACAATGTGACCAATGCATCTTTCTCTACCAACTGATTATCCTAAATTTGAGATTTTAACAGTGTATTCAGGAATGAGTGAACTGCAAAGGTTAATGCTTTGGGAGCAGATATCTTTAAACAGATGGAAGAAGGCCTGGAGGAAAAAGAAAGCTGATGCAACTTTACTGCATACAACACTCTACTAGCAGCTTAAAAGAGCTGAATATCCTCGAGCCGGGAACTTTAAGTATCAGTTCAGAGAATACCATCAATTGACACAGGCTATGCTACAAGGACTTAAAAGTTTCAGGAAAGTCACCCAGGTCAACGTACAGGACTTGATCTAATGGTACAAGAGCACAGAAACAGGTTGCATAAGTAGATGCTGTCATCAGCCTTTCTTCCCATTTAAGGAACTTATAAACAGTTTAATACCACTTAGTGAGAAAAAGTGAAATCTGAGTTTGACAGAACAGATAAGTGTCTTACGGCTGGCCAACGAGAAAATATAAAAAGGAAACAAGTATAGCAAAAAAAGATCACAAAGGGAAGTACAAAACTGGTAAAATGTAATTCAGGATCTATCATAAAAGAGGCTGAAGCACGCTGCAAGGAATTGTGTAAAGGACATGTATCTGAAAACAGAAAAAAAAGTTCAAAAATTGGATCTGGACAAGAATAGAAAACCGTCAAGGAGGCAAAGATGTAGAAATGGGCAAGATGTGCAAATCAAAGGAAGAAGCAGACTGTGCTGAAGGGGAGTTGTTGCATAGATACAGAACCTGCAAAATAGAGACTTTATTGCAGGATTTTAACCATGTCTAATAGCTAACACTAATCTTAATACTTAGTTCTTTTTTCTTTTTTTCAAAAGGAAAATAACTTCATCAGAACTTAGAGCTGTCAGCTATTAAACTGAGACATTTTAACAAGCTCTGGTTTAGTTTATGCCACTCAAGGACTCATGAAGAATTCAGTAAAGAATAAAGATGAGTCATATGGTTTGAAAACAGGCCCTGCCAACACTGTGATCCAATACAGAGGGATCAAAACCATTACAATTAAAATATCAAGAATTTTACAAAACATTAAGCTGGAAGACCTGTTAAGTGAATACTTAGAATTTCCAGCAAATTAGGAATTTATTTTCTGAAAAAGTTCCGGATCAAAGGAAATCAAAATGAAACACAATCAAACACAAATACCACAGTGCTCTCAATTAAGGTTTTCACTGCTATGGAATATTGCAAAATCTCAAAACAGTTTTCTTTACATGACCTGTGTCATGGAGAAAATACTGACTTTTTTTTAATCATAACGCTGAGGTCATGTTCGTTCAGGAGTTGTTTATATGAAGTAATATTCAAAAGCAATTAAAATGATAGAATATCTTAGGTTAAGTTCTTTAAGGGCAGGAACTGATTTGTTTTTTTATATTTATGTACAGGAATGTAAATATCTAACATACAGGATCAAATACAGTCATCTACCACTTCTGTTACAAACTAATAAAAGGGTACTCAGAAGATTACATTAGAATTCCAACCCAGTTCCAGTAGCTTATCAACAATCATATGCCAAATGTTTGAAGAATTATCCAAAAATCTTACTTACTTATAGATGTTACTATTATTTTTGGTAAAGATCCATAGCACTTGCTAAAGAAGATTCCTTCATCCTGTCAGAAATCAAAGCTTATTTAAAGCTTTAACTAGCAATAAAATTAAAAACAGCTGTCCTGAAGAACTGTAAATTTTCATAAATTCTAAATGTACACACAAAGCAGCATTAGAAAAATTATTGGTATTTACAGGGTCCACAGGTCCCAAAATAAGTCAAGTAGGTGCACCCCTCCAGAGCCTCAGTGACTTCCAGTAATAATTATCAGTTGCTCTAGAGGCTCACAATCAAAAATCTGGTTGTCCTAGTCCAAGTACAAATAACCGCATCCATTCCCCAAAGACTATCTGACACAACTATGCACATATACATGATTTGCTCACAGAGCCATAGGCTACCTACCATCTCTTTGCTACTTCCCATCTTAGTTCTTCATAGGCCACACTTCCAAAAATTTACTGCTTGCAACCCTTAAAGGCAGCATATTATTTGTATACATTTGTCCACCAGTCTGTAATTTGAACTGCAAATCAAAGGCACTTGTAATTTTAAAATAAGCGGTTTAACTACTCTTTAAGATGCTGGTTAACATGGATTGACTTGACAAAACATTAAATGACACCACACAGATGCTGAACGATACCTCTGAGAAAGTAGCCAAGATACAGCCATTGCTAAAAACCACCCACTTTCTCACTCAAACCAACTCTTCCTAATTTTTCTACCTCCCCTCAATTTTAGTCCCCTTTACACATAAGACTTTTGTTTTCTCACCCAGAAAGGGAATCTGGCTACCTTCTAGCCCACTGTTCATTTTTTCAAAGCCTCTCAAAAGACAGTTTTTCAGAATTGAACTCTGGCAAACTCAACGGCACCAATACTACAGTGGCACTCTAACATTCAAGACCACGCAAGATTCAAACTTACTAACCTGTCATATTTTATGTTACATTTATCACTAATCTGATTTTCCAATGCACTGAAATAAAAAACTGACACCAGGGGTACCCAATGCAAATGCTTTAATCTTATTAATAAAATAACCAAACGGTGTTTTGAATTAAATACTTTAGAAAAACTAACACAATTTTTATAAAAATTTCTGAAAAAGTTTAAGAATAAGTAGGGAACAGTTATTTTACTAGATGCCCCTATGAAGGACAGCGATTAGAGTGCTAAGATACTCCATTTAAATATAAAACTCAAGACTATTTATTCATATGGCATTTTTTGTTATTGCTATTTAGACGTTCTCCTATTTATCATTATTTTTTTCTACATGGCTTTTATCTGTGAAACCTGTGAAGTGTTCCTTCAGTGTTATCAAAAAAATTGACGAATGACTGCTTAGATACCAAGGTGCTAAGCCTGTTAAGCAGCGGCTCAATACTAAATTAAACTTCCCCAAGGGAACATCATTATACACACAACACTGAGAAAGCAGTTCAGGCATCATGCACAAGTAGTACACGAGCAGTTCTCCTTCATAAGCTCAGGTCTAAAGTACTATCTGTGGTATTTGTCTCAGAAAAACTCCTTTTGAAGTCCTCTCTGCCAGCCACAGTATCGTTGAGCAGAGGGAATTCAAGTGACTTCTTTCAACCTCAGTGGTGCTGTTCAGAACCTGCACAGTCAGCAGTGAAACAGCAGTTGGTTTGTCTTTTACTACCTATTACAAAAAATCTAAACCACCTGATAAACATACATAGAAGAGCTATTCACAGGGCTACATGGAGAATGGGTAGAAAAAGAGAGGAGTACTGTACCTGAGGTCTTCCTTCCCAAACTTTCCAGCTGCTTAAAATAAATGTTAAAAAGCCCCCATATTTGTCACAAATATACCAGAAGAAGAAAAGAAGTTCCATGGCATTTCAGGATGATCCTGTGGTTATATTCTTGTTAGAATCACAGCTGAATCCACTTTTCCAGTAGCTGAGTTTCTTCCCGGAAACATATAAACCCTGGCTTCCTATCTCTTACCCCATCCCTCCGAATTCTGACTAAAGTTCTTTAACTAACAAATGTCTTACTACATTTTTTAATTCCTACTTTACCTAACTCAGGTGATAGAAAGCGTTTGTGAACTTCAAGCTGCCTGCATAAGGTTTTTGAAATAGGCACAGTACCAGCTTATTGGGAGAGTTCTGGTTCTTTGCCTTAACAGTTTGCTTAAAAACATCCATCAACAACAGACTTCACAAATATCCACCTGAGTCTATTAAATGGGCACAACCTGCTTAAGGATTGGAAACCACGATTTTTATTAGTGGTTCATGAACAATGCTGTCCTTTCATCCAAAGCATTTAAAGGGTTTCTGAGACTTCTTTAACACAGTTAAAGATGATTATTTATATGGCTAGGGATTCTTCCTTATTTGTGGAACAGAGTATCAATAGCAGGGCCGACTCACTGTCAAGTTACAAGCAAGTCAGATACAGTCTCCAGCCTGTTCTGCACCATCTACATAGTTTTGCCAAGCAGTTAAAGCTGTGGTTGTGCTAGGTACAATCTAAAAGCAACATAAAACATTTTAATGGTCTTTCTGTACATGAAAAAGGCCTAATAAAATATAGTTACCAAATTAAAATTTTGAAGTTACACATTTAGAAAGCTACATAAAATGTCAAGATTAAATTTTCCTATTTAAAAGAACTGTCACTCCAAGAGTCACTTCACTTGAAAGATGTGGGTTTTATTCTTAAACACACCTGAAACTTTAAAAAAAAAACAAACCTCTCCACAAACTTTTGCCATTCCAATGACATAGAACAGACCTGAATAGGAAGATAAGCCATAGTTTAAGTTTACTCCCAGTTAAACTTATCTCGATATTCAATATTACTAAAGAAATACAGTATTTCAAACGGTGACCAAAATAATCTAGCAACATTGTATGTCAAGCAGAATATATTGCTTCTGGTCTTGTACTAAAATCATTACAAAACCATGAATTTCAAGTCATTTGAGCTGCCTGATCATTGATCCAGGACAACAGCAGTGAAAATATTCCCAGAATACTTGAATTAGTATACTAAAAGACCTATCTATTCCAGATTAAAAGACGTTGGTCCATATCCAAGTGTGTCCCACCTCATTCAGCACAATAAGGCAATCTTTGCAGCAGATCTTTCTCAAACTGCTGGTGTCAAGATTACTTTAGGCCACTGACATCTAAGAAACTGAATAGCTTTTATGGGATATGGAAGGCCCATTTCCAGGTCTAATCTTTAGAAGAAGTCACTTTAAGTGCCTAAGACAATGCTACAGAAATGTTGAAAGGTAGTGTATGACCAAGCTTTAAATCACCACACACCATCACATGCTTTTAAGCCAAATGGACAACGTACAGCACGTTTTTAGTGGCTGCATTCTAACTCCAATAATTCATCAGCCTCAAGACCTCAAAATTCCTAGCAGTTAATTTGTTTTAGACTTAATCTTTTCAGAGCTACAACCATATTATCCATTTCCGACATCGCATCCTAATGTTAACTTCTGAACAATAAAGAGAGCCTTGGATAAGTTATTACCCCACCATGACCTCAACCTTTTTCATTTGTAGAACAAGGACAGTATTTATCAGCTTCACAAGAGCACAGCAAGATACACTCTTACGGTCTTTCGGAAAGAAAGAACATGTTTAAGTAATTTATATAATCAGTACAACCAATAAAATTCTTATAGTTTCCAGGAGTTCCAACTTTTTTTCTGTTTTAATTAACAGGGGCATGAAAGTAAAACGAGATATTTATTTTCTTACAATATCCTGCTCAGAAGGTTTCAACTGTGTAACCTTTAAGCACAAGCACTTTTCTCTCCCCTCTTTTGATGTAGATCCATGCCTCTCATCATTCCTTCCCCATCACTTTAATCTTTACTCCCCCATCCTTGCAGTGCTCGCTCCTCCAGAAGCAGAGGAGTTTGATCATGACAAGGACATCACACAGCAGCACCTTCCCTATTTCTGATGATGATTTCGGCAAAGAACTAGTATGTAGGAAGCGTGGGAACAGCCAGCCCCCTTTGCCCCTGTGGTCTTTCTGCAGGGAACACACAGGAACAAACAAGTTTCGGAAAAGAGAAAAACATATAGGCCAGAAGAAGGAAAGTATGGAAAAATAGGGAAATGTGTCACTAAATGAACCGACTGCTAATCAACAAAGAGCAGTGAAGGGTAATTTTTCTCCTAATTAGAAATTCACAAATGATACTACCCAGAGCAGGGAGAACAGACTGGAGGAAAGAGAAGGGGCAAGGAAATCAAGAGCAAATTGCTCTCAAGAAGTCATATATTAGCTCAAATTACAAAAGTTTTTCCTATGAACACAATTTTTGGCCACCATTTCATACAGTTTCATGCTCAACTACCATTCAGACCTACAACATTTTAGGAGAGGATACAATTGTCTTCAACAAAACTTAGCTAAAAACAGGCAGCAAAAAGGGTGAGGGAAAGCACAAAAAATTCTTTTACTAGCAGGGAAATCAAAGCAATGTTGAAAAATCTTAAGCAAGTGTAATTTATGAATTACAGCAGAGTAACACTATTAAGCACACAGACAATTAAAGAAAGCTATTCCTTCTGCAACACTGTCAGGTAAGCACTGATGCAATACTCAGCTGTAAGAAAGCTGTAAGACCTTCATTGCTAGATTCAGTTCTCCTTGAAAGTATGCATTCCATTAACCAAAACTGATGAACTTTTTTCTTATAGTAGCCTGGCTACACCTTAACAGCTTTTTGTATGTCTTTCTGACATACAAAAACAAGGGAAATGAGGAGGCAGAAGCAAACCAAGAAACAGTTTGGCACTAAAAATGTGCATTTCTGCCTCATTTGTTTCCCCAGAAATACCAGAATTACTGAAACCTCCTTTTCTGGCACTGATTGACAGAAGATAGCCCCATTTCCTTCAAGGTGTGAATAAAAAAAAAACCAACACAATTTACATGTTATTAATCTCACTCCCTGAAAGCTTCCCTTTCAGTGCTGTCAGATGCCTTAGAAGATGAATATTCTGAAGTTCCTAAGGCATGCCCACCACAAACCATTCCTCCTTAAACTACTCAATGTTCATTCCTCCCTATTGTTAAATCAATAGTTTAACCATATAAAGACAGAATTCTACCACAGAAATAGTGAAAAAATATAATTACTTTTTAAAAAGTCTCTTTCCCCCTCCATCAACAGGATCTGTTTTCCTTTGTAGATCACAGAGTTAAGCGAACTTGCATATTCAAATTGGCCTCTAAACTATACCTCTGAAAATGACTTCCAAAATAAAATCTTTTATTAAACAAACTGGCTTAAATAAGCCTACCAAATAATTCTTAAGACCTACACATGAGCTTCATGGTTTGAATCCTAGACCAGTTACTGCACCTGTGGCAGAAGACCACCAACAGGCTGTAAGATGTAAGACAAACCATGCAAGTGCCCCTCAGTTTACAAAACTCAACTGACTATTCAGACATTTGTAATGATTAGCAGTGAAATTATAATTTGGTAATGGAATAACTAGTTTTTTCTTCAGCTAAGAACCAACTTATTTAACACCCTCCCTGCTAAATAGTAAATGATGATTTGTTTTATTGCAAAAAATGGTTTGGTGGTTCTCAGCTTCAGTAATTTAGAAACACTGTTAGATCAGCTTCAGCTGGAGAAAATGCACCAGCAGCACCACTATTCAGGCAAAGTGAGTCAAAACAACCAAACAGAGCCTAGGTAAGAAGATGGGTGCACTACATAACGTGGTGTGGGTGACTCCTGTAGACAGAAGTCTGTGTCTTCTGACCTACAACGATAAAGCTTAAGAGCTGGTCATGAACCAGAATGCCGACCATCCCAAGAAAACAGAATTTAGCTATCCAAAGGAAAGATTGTTTAATAGCATCTATCTGTGCTATTTACCTTTTCCTAGAAAATACCACTCATAGGAAAAATTTGCTAAGTCAACTCTGACAGAAATAGCATACCAACATTACTTTTAGCATTATGTAATGGACTCATCATCTTATGCTCTGCCTGACAGATTATTTTAGAACTGGCTATGTCAAACCATCCAGAACTACATTCTTTGACTCACTAGATGTTTATGTTTTATCTTAAGCTACCTACTATGAACACAACAATACGTTCACCTCTTTCTTCACTATAACTGTCAGGTCTCTGGTCCTAAAGAACACAAAAGAAATAGTACTCCAAATGAAAAAGAATTGCACTATTCTAATAAAGGCTGAAAAAAGGTCTTCTCTACTTCTTCATTAAAAGTGAACTCTTTCAGTGAAAATATCCACAGGGTAACAACAGTAAGAAGAATGGCGACTTAAATGAAATGTGTTTTTTTTAAATGTTTATCAGCTGTTTAGTTTTAGCTTGATTTTCAGGCTACAAGGCACCTAAGATCAGGTGTTATCAGAACCAGCATACTGATACAGCTACAGTGAAAACTCTACTGATGTTTTTACTGCTTACGTGAGCGAACAAGCACCTTTACTGGTAAGAGACAATATCCATCATACCTTTTTTCCCAGCATCTGCACTTACACGTTGCTATTGATCATACACAAATACTGATCAAGAAGTCACGAAATAATAATCAACATGATTATACCATCAAAAGATGCTAGGACAGCTTTAGTTACAACAGAATGGAGGAAAAAATAATCAAAGTTAATCATACGTGAAAGGTTCATTACAGGTCACTGACACATACACAGGCATCATGGTTAAGTAACATTTTCTTTCCTTTTATGCATGTTAGCATATCTCATCAGGCAAGCCTTTTGAGAACACAATTTTCACAGAAGACCCAACTAATGGCAATAAGAGCACAACTGCTGTGTGGAAGATGATCGCTGTTCATCTAAATACTCATAGCAATTAGCAATATTGCAACTATGGTGTAATTTCTAATCACAGCCTTTTTCTTTTTAAGTCTCGACTTCATTAATACCTTATTCTCAAAATACGAGCCTTCTTTTCTCACAGTCTTCACGTACCCCAAGACTGCGTGAAGGCATTCAGTGACCACATTGGTTTAGTCCACAACTGAAACCAAACCTTTATACATTTCAAAATATTTCTCCAAATGCACATCTAACAGACATTAAAGTGTACATGTAAAGACAGCCTGACCATAGCACATCAGTTTCCACTGAAACTTTATTTTTTAAAAGAAAAGACTGCAACCCCCTGCTTAAAAAAACAAAAGGAAAACCATTTTTGGCTCCCAGGCCTTGTGAGATCTAATGCGAAATGTGATAAAACAGCTAGCCTTGTTCTAAAAGGGTTAAGAACGAAAAAGTTTAAACCACTTATATTTCTCCAGCTGTAAAACCAAAATACTGCCATACTCTTCCTGCAGCCAGGGTACTGGATAATTTAGGCTAAAATAAATGTTTATTAAAAAAGGGCGTTGATTTCTTGGCAGCGGTGAAAAGCAGGAGACACCCCTAGTGTCGACGTAAAATACTACAGGACTCCATACTGTATCTCTGGGCTAATTTTACGGCAGTAAAAGGGAAATTTAAACCGTCATGATTTAAAAAACAGAGCAACTCAAACAGACACACCTGGACATATCGCATACCTTCTTCTTGCAGTCTCAAACCCCACATGCCTATCATATTTGAAGTGTCAGCTTTCTAAACCCCGACCAATTAAAGTATACATTATCTAGCCTGTTTCCCTGCCATGGGCTACGTGCATTATAGCTTTCCGGTCTGCACATGAACCGAAAAACGCTGCTGCACCAAGGGCGGGGGGGGGGAGGGGGGAGGGAAGGAGGGGGAACCCTATTTGAGATTGCAAAACAACCCCCCCAACAAGACATCGCTACCAAAATGCCGGGCTCGCTTAGGGCGCTGCCGATACATCTGGAAAACAGATGAAGCGTAGGCCAGGGAAGGCGAACCCACACCCCCACACCCCCCGAGGACCGAGGGGAAGGCGAACCCCCCCCAGCCAAGGACCGAGGGGGGGGGGGAGGGGGCGGTGTGAGGTGAGGGGGTGCCGGGAAGGGCCGAAGCCGCTGAGCGCTGCCGAGGCGGGGGAGGGAGTAGGCGGGGGGGCAGCAGGGCAGACGGCGGCAGCCGTGGGCGGCGGAGGGGAAGCGGGGGGACGCGCCTGCCCCCGGGGAGAAGCGCGGGGCGGCCGCAGCGGCGGCCCAGGGGGAAGGGAGGGAGAAAGGGGGAAGCCCAGCGAGAGACGTGGACGGCTGGGGGCGGGAGGCGGAGGAGACGGGTCAGAGGCAGGGCAGCAGCGGCGAGGCGGAGCGGCGGCCGGGCCGAGCCGGGCCGCGAGGGTGTGAGGAGACGAGGGAATAGCCCCACAGCCCGGCCCGGTCTGGAATATTCCAGCGGGGAAAAGGGAAGCTCTGCAGGGAGGGTCCCTCACCATGGCGGCGGGTGGGCGTTCAGGCGTCTACCCCGCAGCTGAATCCACCGAGCCCCGGCCTCGCTGTTCCGCGTCCGGCCTCGTCGCTGCCGCCGCCGCCCGGCTCCGGCTCGCGGCTCCCTTCACTGCGGCAGTGGCTCGCGCTCACCCGCAACGACGCGCGGGGAGGGAGGGAGGGGGCGCGATCGGCGCTAACGCTGGGCGGCGGAGGGAAGGAGGGAGGGGGGACAACTGGGGGGGGCGGAGCATCCCACATCCGGGCACCCGCCGCTCTCGGGGGGGGGGGGCGGGGTGCGGCGCGGCCGTGACGTCAGGCAGCGAGGCAGGGGAGGGAAGGGAGTACAAAATGGCGGTGGGGTGAGGGTGGAAGGGAGTGAATGTAGGTGAGCGGGGGTGGATGATGGCGGTGGCTTTGCTGGCTTCCTTAAGAGTGGAGAGGTGGGAGGCTTTGTGAAGGTTGGGGCGTCTCCGAGGGGCTACTCTGCCGCCAGGAGGTCCCTTTTGTAAGGTGGTGTTACCAGAAGACAGGCCTGTGCCTGCTCCCTTAGGCCTAAGGGCAGCTTCCCTCAGGTGTTCCAGGGCCTGGTAGAGCTGCTGGTTGTCCTTCTCCCACACAGCCTCTGCTTAAGCTGGTCACCCTCAGCCCCTTCGTAAGCTGTGCTGCTGGAGCCCTTGCAGCTCTAGCTTCCTTCCTTGTGTTACTTCTGCTCTCGGCAAAATATTTTTAAAAGTCTCCAGGCAGGGAGAAAGCTCAGCATAGGTGGGCCTTTGGAAGCATGGCTCTGAGTGCTGCCTGCTCTCCTTATGTTACTTTCCTCAGGTTTTTTAATGTTATATCACAAGAGGCTGTCCAGCTGGAAGGTGCTTGGAACCAGATTTTAGGGTGTTGTGTTTCAGTAGTGTTAATTATACAAAGCTAAAGGGATTGTGCTGTGCGGAGATGATTCTTAAATTGTTTATGTTTCTCGTTTCATTGAAGTAGTTAATGCTTTGTACCCTGGGTAGCTCACGAAATAAAATGACCGATAACAGTTGAATGCCAAGATGTAGTTGTAGTAACCCCTTGGAGGCAAGATTTAGGGCAATACAACTGCATAAGTAAGGCTGACCCTCAGGGAGTGATCTCTATATATTGTAAAGTTTTAAGTAGGCCAGGTGATGTCTTTAAAAAGCTCTGTGACGGGTAAAGTAAAATAGTGAGTAGAGATGGGTTGACTTCACATTCCCTTTGCTGTTTTTGCCCTTCTTTCTGTGCTCACTCTGCTGAATGTGTTTATTTTGGAGCGTCATGACACAGCCCATAACACTGTGACAAATGAAGTGCTGATGTGAAAATAATAATTACATAAAAAATACGGTTGTACTTACGTTGCCAAAGAGAAGATTCAGAACCACGTTGATGTTGGTTTTCAGGCATTTGCTGTTTGGCTCACAATAGCTCTGCACTTTGCCAGGGAAATGCAAATCAATCCTGCCAAGTTCAAGGTGAATGGCAACGTAATTTGTAGGGGAAGGGATGACTGTATTATTTAAAACCAGGTTAATTTTTTAGGACCATAGCTGAGTGTGAGCCTTCCAGTTTCAAAAGGTAAGTTCTCCCTTCAGCTTCTTTCGGAAAAGGAACTGCCTTGTCATTGTTGCCCTGTTTATGGGAGTCTGAGCTGGTCTAAGGCTAGTAAAGGGTACCTTAAGAGTTTCTGGAGAAACCTAAAATTCAGTGCTGATCCGCAAATGCTAAGAGGAATGGGGAATCTCCTGTATGAAAGGCTGCTCAGGAAACTAGATAAATAAAGGGTGACCGTGAAGTTCAAGAGCAGATTTGAAGCTTTCATCTAAAAGACTGGAGCGAAGGGCAACGAGGATGATTCAAGGATTGGAGCATCTCCCTTATGAAGAAAGGCTGAGAGAGCTGGGACTCTTTAGCCTGGAGAAGAGAAGGCTGAGGGGAGACCTTATCAATGCTTATAAGTATCTAAAGGGTGGGTTGAAGGAGGAGGGAGCCAGACTCTTTTCAGTGGTTGCCAGTGAGAGGACAAGGGGCAACAGGCACAAGTTGGAACGTAGGAGGTTCCACTCAAATATGAGAAGAAACTTCTTTCCGGTGAGGATGCCAGAGCCCTGGAACAGGCTGCCCAGGGAGGTTGTGGAGTCCCTTTCTTTGGAGATTTTCAAGACCTGCCTGGATGCAGTCCTGAGTAACATGCTCTGGGCAATCCTGCTTCGGCAGGGGAGTTGGACTAGATGATCTTTATGGTCCCTTCCAACTCTAAATTCAGTGAAATTTAGTGAAAGCACAGCAATAATTGTGCAGTTCTTGGAAATTGTTAATGACTGACAAAGGTTCTGCTTGGAGACTGATACTCGGCATGCCTTCATATCTGCAGAAAGGGGTCGGCTTGACCGGGAAGAATGAAGAGTGGATTAGGCAGATGGCACAGAAAAATCTAGCAAAAGTAAGTAAATGAAGAACACGGTGATGTGTGAAACCAAGTGGTGGCGAACAGAAGGTAATTTGTGCTAGAAGAAAGCAAAGTGAACGCTAATGTGTAATTGTAAACTTTGAGTTAATAGCAAAAAAGGCCTGGCTGGTAAGAACCTGGGCCTGATCACAGTGAGAGGTTATACGTGGTAAAATGGTCTGATCCAGGGAAGGAATTTCCTGCATTTTCTTATTAACAGATACAGGTAGCTAGGGCAACTCCGCTTTTTGGGGAAAAACAAAATTCTAGTTGCTAGAGTTTCTAGGAGTAAAACATTCCTAGATTTCACTGAAAACTAGTATTAAAACTGACTGGACTGTAGCCAAAAAATCAAAGTGAAAGATCTCCAAAAGAAAAAGAAATTCTGATGTCAAACAGTGTTGCTGCATACATCTGTGTCACTGCAGCCTTATCTAGCAGATGCAAATCTGCAGTAAAATCAGCTAAATGAAGCTGAATAAGGTTAGAATTTCTATTGCATAATATAATGGCAGTACAATGAACAGAAATGAGGAATACAATACCTTAATTGTTACTTTTTAGGTTCAAAGTAGAGATGGCCAAGAATTTACTAAAACATATTTTTTATCTTGTGATGCAGTTTTGAACTAGTAGATGCAGTACAAAGATGTGCTAATTAATTTTTAATTAATATTTCTGTTGTGTGAATGTGCCAGTTTTCTATCCAACTTCTAAATGAAGTTAAAAATGGAAGATGGCATTTGTTAGTGTGTAGATAAGAGTCTGTAGAAAACCATTACTTGCAGTTGACATTTTGCATTGTATTATCTGTATTTCTGACTAGTATTTTTGCAAATATAGGTATTGGAATGTTTTCTTAGAGTAAGTTTCAGACAATGCTGTGTTTTGTCAGCTTCTGGTTTTAGTAAAGCTCCTCTGTGGTGTGATTGCAGCCATTCAAACTAGGATAAATATGTATCTCCATATAATTGGAAGCTGTTTTAGTTACAGATCAATAAACAGGTATGTAAACTCTTTCGCTGTTTGGGTTCTTCAGTGTTATTAGCAATAATCATGTGGCTTGTCTAGTGCTTGACCTAATGTCTGGAAAACAGTTTCTGTGCTCCTGCTTATGTGTCTGGACTCTAGCTGCAGTTCTTTTCATAGCATGCTTCTTTTAAAGTGCTTTTTGTGATGCCTTATATGTCTCTAAGTTTTGAGGTTTTTTTAATATAGCATTTGATCCCCCAAGCATATCCTTCTTTGTCTTGCCTTGTCTTCATATAAACATCTCTTACTCACAAACTTAGCTGAATGTAATTTGTATGGATCCATTTCCCTCTCTGTTAACCCAGGGTGAGGGCTGCCACCTAATTAAATAATCTTCTGCCCTGACCCTTAACAGGCTGTAAGCAGCTTTTCCCAGCAAAGGAGGTAAACTCTTGGGACAGTGCGGTAAAGCTTGAAAATACATGATTTTTAAGCGTAAGCATGTTCTTAGGGCTCCAGTATTGTTTTATAAAAAGAAATAAATGCTTATTCTTTTTTAATGTTCTAGAAGGAAAAAGGAAAGCCACCTTTTATGAACTGACTTTGAGGGGAAAGTGCTTTCAGCTACAGTGGATGGAGGAAGCTGTATCTTATCAGCAAAAGAGGAAGCCTTTTTAGATAGAAATGAGAACTGTCCTTTTTCAGTATGTTTGAATTGCCCTATTACTGCAGGTACTGAACGCTAATGTCTGTAAAACCGATGCACTGTATTTATTAATCTCATTTCATTTGTAATAACAGGTAGAACAATAAGCAAATCTAAAGATATACAATACTGACTAGAACTGACAAATAGTTGGAAAGATAAAGTGCATCTCATTGTATCTCTCTTACACCTACATCTGTCTTTTCAGTTGAAACAAATCAAAGGGAGCCTGCTCTTATTTTCTTGCCTATTTGTGAGAGTATGTATAAATTGCCAAGGTTTGGAAGGAGGGGAAGATGGTACTTTTCAGATCCAGGAAGGCACAGCTGAAAAAACTGGTCAAATGAAAGGGCAAGGGACGCAGGGTAACACTGCTCTCTTTACCTAGAAAATGAAGAACAGGACTCTCCCTAAGGGCAGAGGCCACAGAAGCCTTGTGAAGCTGTAGGTTAATAGGGTGATTTTTGGTTACCTGTTAGTTCATTTTGCATCACTGCAGGATGCTGGATTTCAAATTGCTAGAGCTAATGCAGATGTATAGTTGTCTCTAACATATGTGCATTTACTGGAACAGTGGTTGTAAGTGCTTCTGATCTGTCTATCTTGCAGCCAAAGGTGGTGTGAATTAAATGTCCTCGTAGTAGGATTATTTCTTTGGGAACCTTTTTCAGCTCTCTGCAGAACAAATATAGGGAAACAATTTGCAAGAGATTAAAAGGTTACATTTTTCTTGAGACTCTGCTGTTGGCATAATAATTTCATGTAGTGATCTTATTTGCCTAGCAGTTGATAAGATTTCTTGATGGCATCCAGCTGTAGCTGGGGTTGGTATAATTGGCTGCTTTTTTCTGAAGACATTTGTTCTGAGGAACTCTGATAAGAGCTGTGGGCTGACTGCTCAAAGACCTCACAGCAACTGGAGGTAAGTGCTGCAAGCACGAGTACAGTGTTTGATTTTTCACTGATGTGCTTGTCTACCACCATTGTAAAAGCTTACTGCTTTTGTTTAACTTTGCTAGAGATATATGTGTATCGGTCTGACTTGTGAAGCTCTTACCTTCCTGCAGTAACTGATTAGGCCGTAGAGATTGGCCTGTGCAGGATATTAATGAGCTATTAATGCATGTAACTTCAATCTTGTGGAAACAATCACTTGGATTATTTTAAGGTGGTACCTGTTTTATCACTGGTCATGTGTTGGCTGACTGGTTCAGGTTCAGGCTATTACAAATTCTAAAGATAATGACTCAGGCAGCAAACTAGACCAATAATTTAATAGTGAAACAACAGTCTGAACTGAAACAATGCCAAAAGGTCTATTTGCCACAAGATATGATTTTATTTTTTTTTTTTTGCTATGGGAATTCAGAAGGACATCTAAGAACTCTTAAGGAAGTAATTTGGTGATGATGCAGAATACTACCGGTAGTTTTTTTTTTTTTATAGCTGTGACAGGTTTTACAACTTTAGTCATGGTGAAACTGGTTTTGGTGATGCTTTTTTCTCGAGGTGCAAAACACTAGTCTGTCATCTGTGTCTGTCTGTCAGTGTTTGGATCGTCATTAGATACTGCCTTTTTCTTCCCATGGTAGTCTTCAGATATTCTTGATCTGCAGCACCAGACTAGAAAATAGCCTCAGCTCTCTGGTGGTAGGTGAAGTTTTAGTCCTGCTTTGCTGCTTTCAGTAGGAGGGTGAAGTTACTCTCATGCTGCTGGATGGGGAGTCTGTGTTTCGTTTCCATAAAGTACGTTCAGGTTCTGAATCCAAAGTGTTTGGACATTCTAGGTTTTATCCTTTCACCCCAGTGCTGGAAGGGATTGTGCTACTGCATGCTTGGTTGTTGCACTTTTAGCATAGTACAGTCACTTAAGGAATCATAAAAAGATGTAGCTTCCTGGTATCTTCCTATTCCTTAGAGAAAGACTGCAATTTTGTTTTGGTGCAGAATCGTTAGAGCTGCTGGGAGCTTTTGCTTTGC
This sequence comes from Numenius arquata, assembly GCF_964106895.1. Classification (NCBI taxonomy): domain Eukaryota; kingdom Metazoa; phylum Chordata; class Aves; order Charadriiformes; family Scolopacidae; genus Numenius; species Numenius arquata. The sequence goes on along the minus strand of NC_133582.1, from coordinate 29,902,547 downwards.
CACAGAGGTGAAAGAATCCCTTACAGGAATTATAACTTGGCTGGATTTGCTGTTAATCTGTGTTAATCTGAAGATCTTGTGTGATTTAAGTCTTTGGGCCTTCGAGTTGCAAAAGACTGCCTAATTAAAAGGGGCACTTGCCAGGGATGGGGTGCAGTGTATTACTGTGGTACGCTGTAAATTACGATGCTTCTGCCTCCTACCTATTTGGTAAAGTACCATCTACTTTCTGGTGTGGAATGGATTTATAACTTCAGTGGATTTAATTTAATGTTAGCTTCTAATCAATCGTGCTGTTGCTGTACTCTCTCACAAGAAATTTCCTGCAAGAAAAAAATGGAGATTTTAATTTTGCAGAAGGACCTGCACAGTTTCCAGAGGAGATTTCAAAACTCATCATAAAGACATTTGCTCGTATTTTCATATCAGACTTTCCCCCCACTACTTCTGTCTCCCTGCAGACAAAAGGTATGCATAATGAAAGTGAAGTTCCTAAGTAAATACCATGGAATTTTGGGTGACTTAGTCATACAGTACTATTTTTCTTTCCTCTGTCAACAGGGAAGAATTCTGCTCTCTGAAAATCATGCATTTTATTTTGCAGCCTGCTTTGCCTGCTGAAAACAACTTTTTGTGGGGAGCTCAATAGAACATTTTATGGCTTGAGTGCATGTGTTTATATATAAATAACCAGAGGTTTAAAAGAATCACACAGAAGAATAATAGTGCAGATTATTTATTATCAGGATAATACTAATGAGATGAGACTTTGTGTTGAAAAAATCATATTATCATTTAAAGAACTTGAACTTTGTCTTTTCCTATTCAGCTGAAGTTGTTACATGACCCTTCCTGCAGACCTAGGGATTGCTGGTAAAACTGCAATGGAGAGTTAATGCGCAGGTAGGTGAGGTACACAACTGCACTTCACAATGCTGTGAGAGCTCTGTAATGCATGTAAATTCTGGTATTAAAAAATGCAGAACCTTGTTTAGTGTTGTAATAAATGTGTTACCTCAAAGTATTGCTTCAACTGCATGGGTTGAACCCAGGCAAAGATTTACAGTTCTGTTGGACCCACTATTCCCAAGGTAACGGCAGTCTGTGGATGAGACAGTACTCCCCTTCTGACAAACCTTCTTGGTGTAGTTGCAGTTAGTGTCTTTTTCCTCTTATAGCTCACACCAATTTTGGACTAGAATAAGCAACGCTGCAGTGGCATTTTGGTCAACGTAATTTGCAGTTTTCTGGCTGAATTGTGCTCACAGGAGTATTTTGCTACCTTCCTGTTGCTAACCAGTAGAGCTAAAAGTGTGGGGCATGTCTGGGAAATGTTTTTGTTCTGGCCCTCTTGCAAATAGAAACCATTCTGAGAAACACCCCTCATGGCATGGTGAGGCAGCTGCTACTTACTGATTTTGGAATTATGTAGCAAAGAATAAATACAGGTCATGGATACTGTCTCGCCCTGCTGGTTATGAACTCTCCAGCTGTAGCAACACTTTGAGCAAGACCTCAGTAGCAAACAACTGAAAGCTTTAATTCTCTGAGCCTGCATCTGGTAATCATACCCTGGGATGAAAGAGACTAATTAATGCCTCAATACCAGGGTATACATATCCAGTTTTCTGCTGATCAGATACAGTGACGGTTAGTACTGGATTTAGAGGGTCAGGGAAGAGAGAAAGACTGCTGTTAGGAAGGAGGAGCATGTATTTAATCCTTTTAGGAGTGAACCCCTTTCTCCCTCTGCTGAGCAGGACAATCTTGATCGATAGCGTGCCAGATGTACCCACATCTGGTACAGTGAAGGAATTTTGTCCAGTGTGTATGGAGGCTTCCTCTTTTTGTCAGGCACTTAAATGGAGATCTACCTTTCATGTTGAACAACCTGCACAGCCCTTCTTGTGTGGGCTGTTAGGTGGGTTTTTTTTTTTTTTAAGCGCTGCTGCTTTGAGTGCAATAAATAGAGCATATTTTAGATGAATTCTCCAGGGAAATAATTTTCAGTATAACCTGGTTGTCAACACTCAGAAGCCTTTGGATATAGCCTAAAACTGTTTGTTGCAAACCTTGGGAGGTTCAAGCCTTTGAAATAGTCGTGTGGAGTAAGCAGTGTTTTAAAAATAAAACAAAAGCAAAAACTTCCCAGGGTCTGAGCTGTGTTACTTTCAGTGCCTCCCAGTTCCTGCGAAGGCTGAGTGACCCTGCAAATGAACTTTTTAAAGAGGAAACACCGTTACCTGATTGAGGCCTCTGAAGATGTTAAAAAAGAGCAGAGAATGTCTAAAACCAGTAAAGCCTAAAATGTAACTTAAGCAGGGATTGTGCCATCTTTCAATTCATGTTAATGTGGAGTGAAATGTGTATAAGAATTAAAAAAACCCAACCAACTTGCATTACTGTAACTCCAGGTTTAGCAATATATCTTGTTTGTACAGTGTTCCAATTAAGTACCTGGTTTGTATAATTAAGGGAGAAGTCGCTTCCCAAATGACAAGCCCTTTAGTTTATTGGTATTTTAGTAACATTCAGTGCCCATTTTACTGCTCAAATGGTTAATTTGTTAGTGAACATGTACATTTATCTTGCTTTGAGTGTGTGGGTGTTCGTTCGTACGGAATGCATACATCTGTAGATGTATGCTACAGAGCATAATGGAAGCTGAGTTCTTGGCGTCATAGTAGCCGGTTTAAGTGTTTTCTCAAGATCTCCATTCATGAGTAGCCAGCTTTGAGTCTTCTCCTACGTATCACATCACAGTTTTGGAATAATTATATTTGGAGAGAGTTTGGGTTAGGGATAACTCTGCAGATAACTTCCAGTTAAGAGGTGCCAGTAGTTTCCCAAGGATTGACTGATTCCACTGAACTGTGAGATGAACTGTAAGCGTGCTGAATGCCTGAGCAGGACAATGAAGGCCTGCTGCTCTGGGCAGCCCCTGTTGCCCACTCTCTTAGAGGTAGCATATAGGCTCTCCAGCGTCCTTAATGTCCCCATGCAGCGTGTGGTCCTGTTCAGGAACCACACCTTAGGTAGATGTGTCCTAATCTGTAGCAGTGTTCTCCTCCCTGCTGCTGTGGCGATGAAGACCACACAACATGTCCAGACATTCTTATCTGCACAAGGTTTATCTTACACCCTGTTATTCCTGTTCTGTTTTATGGGATTACTAAGCACTTCAGTACTAAGCTTCCTGTAGAGTTGGGGATGCCAGACTTTGATCAGGACCACAGTGATTCTTTGCTACAGCTATTAACAAATTAATCACTTTTAACATCTGTGAGGTGGATAAGTGTTAACCCTGAAATCTAAGACAAGTTTTCTAGATGTCACTTGGAGAACACCTTCACTAATAGTCTGTTCACACCACTGAGTTTAAATAGAGGAGTTTTGCCACCAAATTTGTCACTTATTGGCTATATGACTTCACATACTGTGTGTCTCAGGGGGGCATGGAAACTTTAAGGCATCTTTTGAAATGTCCTCTTTGAAAGGCAATAGCACTACTAGAAGGAGAATTCAGAAATTCTTATACAGATCTGTAGTATATATATGTGCATTGATCTTTGCATATTATAATCCATAATACTTACAAAAAAGTACTTGATATGCAGATATGGTAAATCCAACATCGTTTCACATGTTCAGCCTAAATACATCTTGTAGAGGAAAAAAATAATAATTAAGGAGTCTTCTTGACTTATAAAAGTTACAAAGTGTAATATCAACAGTGTTAGGTGATTTTTTTATTATTATTTGCAAAAATATGCATAAAAGAGAGAAACAGAATAGCTTACTAATAAAATTTCAAGTATTAAAAGGGAGAAAAATCTTAAAAGCTGCATATTTTCTATGTTTCAGTACTACAGTCTAAATTCATGGTGAATCCAGATTTTTAAGATACTCAACTAAACTCTTTACTGTTTCATGTTTAAATGAAAACAGGATCTCTGAGACTGTGTACCATAACAGTTTGAAAACAACTCAAAATATTAAAAGCGTTAATAAGAAAATCCAATTTGAGATTTCTTAGCTGTTATTTATTAGTTATTTACCAGGCTCTCAGCACAACTGATAGCTCTGGTGTCAGTGTTTGCGGCTGTCTCATCCCTTGCTATGTATTATCTTATAAACAAAAAATAAGTGTTTTGTGAATCAATAGTAATGCATGGTTTTTAAGGATAAAAGGAGATCTAGTTTGACCTAATTATCTAGTTATTGCCTTTTGCAATAACAGGCTGCTCCCTGCAACTATAGCTAAATACTCAATTGAAATAAAGATCACGTCTATAAATATGTTGATGTTTGTCACTTAATCCTTTGATAGAAGATGCTAAAGCTTTAAACCTTGGTGTTTGAGAAGATCTGGTTTTGATTTGGATAGTCCCTGAAGAGATACTCGGATTCTAAGCTGAATTTCTTCCCTCAGATGCCTGCATTGTCTTCAGTAATAAATTTGCATGCAAACTGGAGGAAGGCGTTTGGCCTATTCTTAGAGCAAGTCAAAATTACATTCTGCCGCTTCATCATCAGCTGTGCGTCTTCCTGTTCTGTCTCGTGTATCAACAGTGTGTGCAAGGCACGGAAGAAAGTCTTTGCCTTGGAGGAATTTACAGATGAAATGCAAAGGATAACTGAATGTTATTCAATGAGTTTATTAGGGTTAAGATCTTGCTGTTCTTTACCACAAGATTATAGTGTGTGGATGGATGCCAGGTGTGTGCATTGGCTCCTGCCGTGCTGCAGGAAGGGTATACACTGGTGGTTTTGCTCTTCTTACTGGAAGTTTCCCACATAGGATCTATTTGCGTGAACCTGCATGTGGCTGCTTCCTAACTCAGTTCTTAAAATATTATCCCCATTAGCTTAAACATTTTATGTAGTTGAAGTTTTTCTAAAGTTAATTACTCCAACAATTGGGCTGGGGAGTGAATACACGTGTAGTTATGTTGGCAGTCTGGGGAGAAAAGAGGAAAAATTCAGTGAAAGAGCTGTATTATGTGGCTGGGAGTAGAAGCCTCTTTACTTGTCCACCTCCCACTACAGGTGTAGTTATTCACACCCATCGGGTGAGTAAAGCTGGATTTCCTTGTCAGACATGAGATCAGGGCTGGATCTGGGTCAGGCTGAGAGTCTGAGGAAGCGTAGTGCATGTGGACAGGGAAGAGATGGCAACGGATGGCATCATAGTGGAAAGAATGAGGCAGCTCATCAGCTGGCAATGTTTCTCTCGCATTTTGCCAATTATTTGTTTTTCTTCAGGGAGGAATTCAGTGTATGGTTAAGTTTTGTCATTAGTTTTTATAGTCCTTGATCTTAGCAAATCATCTTGTCTACTCTGAATTTACTATTCCTTAAATTTAAAGCAATTTTAGATCCTAGGGAGTATGAGTAGTGATCACATTTTAGGACTAGATTTTTTTAATTAAAATAAAAGAAAAAGTCCAAATTACACATAAATGTTGTGGCAAAGGGCTCCCCAAAACCCTAAGCAGAATTTTCATCTTTGTAGCACATGGTTCTACTGTAATTACTGATTCCTAATCTTTTGAAAAAGGAAGTAAGCTACTCATGCGTTTATGAACTAAGCATTTCAACTACATTAACTTGTTTATATCAGCTTACTGCTTTTTACAGTAAGCTTAGAGTTAGGAAATACTGCTTATATTTTACAAGTGGAGTGATTTAGTTATTGCATAGAAGAAAAGGACTCATACATTCATTTTTTATTCAATAAGTAGATCTTAAGCTTTGTTAAACAATGAGATAGTTTTATTAATCATTCCTGGTTTTCTTAAGCAAAACCCTAAAACGTACAAAACCAAGCATTAACTTATCTCTAGGGAGCTTAGCAGTTTAGTTTTCAAAAGAGATGGCGTTCTCATTGATTTCTCATGTGCTTTTTTTTAATTCTTGCCATAGGTTTAAATTATCATTAGCTTGCTAATGAATAATAGTGATATTTAAGCTTTAAAATTTTAATACTTTTTTTACATCTATTTAGTTAAAAACATATGAGTAGCTGCCTGCGAGAAGGGCAACTGCTTTCTTGAAGGGAGAATTTATCTAATTATATATAAACATTTATTCCATGCTCATCACCATAGTAACTGAGGCCTCAAGTCAGTGTGCTTTGCTGAGCAGGGTTGCAAATACTGTAGTGAGCCAAGGCCTGAACTTCTGTATGAAAGTGCAGTCTAATGTTTGGTTGAGGCACAGCTAGTCCCTGCTGCACCTTCGTGACCTCTCCCTCGTGCCACCGTTTGTGTTACTGTGGCTGGGAGCTAATGGGACTGAAAAATAACCTGCCCAAAAAAGAGCGTGCGCCCAATTGTCCCTCTGATCTGGCTGACCGCGTGATTGCATGAGCACTAGTGAGGTTCTGGGAAGAGCCAAGAATGTGTGACTGTGATCAGTGTGGGGAGAGACAACTACAAATTAAGCTGATTACAAAGCTGCTGCTGAAACTACTTGTTTAGGGCCTGACTATGCTGTAGCTTGAAATTGCTAAAAAACAGATATTGGGTTGGGAGTTAGGCCAGTTTAAGTGAGGAAATGATCTAACCCGTATTAATTTTGAAGTGGTTTTGTGACTTTAGCAGTATGTATGTCTACTGCCCATACTGAAGTGCTGTTCTGAGAAAGGAAAATGCTAAAAGGATGGAAATTCAATGTCTCTTCTCGTATGCTGACCTCTGAAAAGTGGCCACAGTATTTGAGCAGAATGTTCACTACAGGATCTCTATTACAATCAGCTTACTGCATCTCGTCATTTTCAGTTTTATCTTCTTTTTGTCTGTACGTAGATAATTGCTTTCAGAGAAGCCTCATCTTTTTACTTCATCTTTCTTTTTTAACAGCAGCAAGGGTAGCAGCTAGCTATTTCTGTAGACTATTTGTAAATAAATCTCCGAGGTATTCTTTTTTCTGCTGCTCTCTCTGCCTTATAAAACATTGCAATAGAATGTGTTTTATAACTACAAAACTTTACAGAGTCAGCTTGTAAAACATATTTATCCTAAAAACTTGATGAGGGCTTTTACTTTTTATCTGCTACATTAACCAGGCCTTCATTTCAAGCCTTTAAAATTATGGTGCCATTTTATTTTCCAGGGCACTTTAGATCATCCCTTCTCCATCCAAGATCCTGATCCCATGGAGACTCGCATGCTTGGTTAACGATGGATGTTTTGAGCGGTACCACTGATTTATTACTCTTCCTGTACTGTTACCTGATTTGAAGACGGTCAGGTACTGGGGCATCTTCATTACTTCTGCAGTATTTGCAAAAAGATAAATGATTTGCAGGTGTAACACAGCGCTACAGTTAATCACACTAGCAAACTGCAGCTTGAAATGTGATCTTGTATAGCCATTTATAGTCTGAGTTTTTAAGAGCTGTAACTCCGCTTTTGGCTTGGTTAACTTCTGTGGCTGTTGTAGATTACATTTGCAGTCAAGTTGTTGCCAAACTTCCACTCGATGTTAAGGTCATGTTTACTACTGCGCAACTGCATAGTGAAGTGTTGCAGTAAAAGCAAAATAAACTTTTAAGACTCTTGAAGAAGCAGCTTAGTGTCACTCTATGGGAGCCTGATAGCATGTGGACGTTGGGCAGAAGCTCAAACTGACTGTAGACCAAAGCAGAATGTTGTTGGCAGCAGTTAAATTTTACTGTTTCATTATAGCTGATGTGTCCTTGACTGCAGCTCTAATAAAAACATCTTGAGCGTGTTCTGAGGACTGTTTAAAAAAGAACATAGATGTAAGAAAACTGGAGTCTGCATCTCTCCATATGCAGTGTTAGTACTGTATAAGGTTTTAATCTATTAGCCAGATTGAGTGATCTGGTAGCCTCCTAGAAGAGCTGTGCATATTAAATTTCTGGCCCTGCTGCTGAAAAGAATGCTGTTTCTGGAACATTTGAGTTCCTGTTACTCTTCCAGGGAATGAATACAAAGGCTAAATGTGGTCCTCCCAGATGAGGGTGAAGGAATACTAGCAGTGAGCTGCAATGGAGCTTACATTATGGCTATAACTGTTCTGGATTAGACATCCACACCCACACACCCCTTTTTGTTTTAAAATCTTGTAGATAGATGCGTATTTGCTGTTGTGAATGCCATTAACTATTTGAGCTTTTTTAAAAAAAAAAAATAAACCCAACAAAAAAACCCAGCAGACCAAAAAAACTCCACCATGGCCAAGGGAAGGACTATTCCTACCACTGACATTTTGAGAAGCCTTTTTTAGCTAGCTTTAAGGAAGAAGGTGTATGCAGTGATGATCAGCTGCATTTGGCAAGTAAAATTCTCCAAAGTACTAAGTTCCCTGTGTGAAAACTGGCTACAGAGCAGAGGAGAGAGATTTTTTTTTTTCCTAATTATTTTAATTTTTTTAATTATCTATATGGAGAGGAAGATATATATACCCAATTTCTTTTAAACACCAAAAATCCATAGAGGACCAACACCTTATTGTCCCACTTGTACAAAACACTTCAGCCAAAGGTCTCAACTTTTTAAAGACCAGTCAACCAGATATGGTATATTAGTGCCCAAGAAACCAAACTTCTTTATTTCTGGTACTACGGGCAGGTTTTTTTTTCCCAGTTTTCAGTTCCAGGCTGGCATTTGGGGAGATAATTGTCTGACTTCCGGGTCAAAGTTGCAAATACAGGTGCAAAAGTTGACAGAACAGTATTAGAATTGGAGATATAATAGAGTTATGGCCTGACTGAGTATGGTTTGTGTAGTCTTAAATCTCAGTGAACCTGACGGGATCTAAAACCTTTTATTACAACTGGACCCAGCCCTTTTTTTCCCTGTCAATTACTTTTGCTTATCTCTTTTTGTTTTAGTATTATTTCTCATTATAGATGTGATTAAAAGCAATTAGGAGTACTTCCAATACTCATGCGTATCAGGGAGGAACTGAACTACCATAAAGGGATCAATTTTGATTCCTCTGCTTCAGTATGTTTCAAATCTCTGAAGATGCCTATATGCTTTCTGAATTGTTTTTCCTAAATATCATGTATTTTTGTGGAGAATTTTAAGTTTTCGTTACTTACGTTTCACTGCAGGCACTTTTTCAGGCTCCTGCTCTTATTTGTCATATTCAAAGTACAGAAAGTGAGAACACTTTTGTCTCCATTGATATTTCACAGATGCTAATTACTCAGAAATGGCAGTGCATCACATAGAATGTTGTAAATGCTCTCTTTTACCAGGCAGGTCAAGTATCATAAATAAAGCCATTCTGGATTGTAAAACTCTTAAAAGGATTCAGTGCCTTCTGTAAAGCTTCATACATGTTGTAATGATGTTCAAGCATCATGTGAGTGTTTCACGTTCCATAAAAGTGAGCTTCCAAATCAACGTATTGACTTTGCTCCTAAGCTGGATGCACCGTAGTTGCCGAAGTTCAAGCCTCACACTCAAATAGCAGTCTAATTGAAGCAGAAAAGTCCTGATAACTGGTCAGTTTTTCTGTGCTCACTTCTTGTGCTTGCTTTGCCAGGCAGGAGTTAAATCATGCCCTCTGGAGACTGCAGTTGGACTCTCCAGTCACATCCCCTTTTCTTTAGTTAAACTTTTGGTATGCCTCCTATGCAAGAGTAGCACAAAAAGGAACCATATTGGGATAAAAGATCTGGTACTCATTAATGTTCAGGGTTAAGTAGATATGTAGCTTAGTAAGATCATACCCAACCATTTTTTTTTTTTTTGGCTAATTTGGAATAAGAGAAAGGGTTGAGGGCAAGAGAACCTTAGAGAGCCAAATGATTATTTTAACCCTTGTTAGAAAGCAATACTTAGAGGAAAAAAAAAATCACATGATGTTTCAGTCTTATGTCTATGAGCCATAGTAATTTTACAGACATGAGATACAGAGATAAGTAGACTGTAGTATTAGTTATATACAATCTTTGTTATGAAGTACTACTTATGGAGCTCTTTAGACTAAAACAGGTTTTTGCAGAAAAATTTCTGTTACAAGAATTTCTAGCTACCGGATCAAACAAATGAAGCATCCTAAACTTCCAGTTAACTTTTTGTGTGTAAATATTTCATTTCTGCTAAATACGCTTGAAAATGAAAAGGTTTTGTTAAGGTTTTAATTTGGCATGTGTTTTTCTAAAATTTATTTGAAAAGTAATTTTTAAAGGATCTTTAATATTAGGAAATGCTTTAAATAACAAGGGACAATTGTTCCCTTTTCAGAATTGTCTGTGATTTTTCTGATTCTTACAGCTTCTAATGTTCCTTTTTCTTTCAAATCAAGTAAAGCAGAAAAATGCTTAGCAAGTTTGAAATTCAAGTTATATGTCTACCTATCTAGCTTTGGTTAAAACATTCTGGATCAGTTTGTAAGAGTGATCATTGGAACTACAGTAACTCTTGTTTCCCAGGCTTGAATTCGAATTACCTACCTTGTACTCTGTCCTTTGCCTTTAGGGTAAAATCTAGTCCAGTGTTTTGTGTTTCTTAGTTGCAGTTTCAAGTTGTAAGGAAGTGATGCTTTTCAGGCTCTTTAAAAAGTCCATAATTTCTTTTCAAATGTAGGAAAAAAAAAGCCAACCCCAAAAAACAAACAACACCCCTACTTAAAGAAATAGAACAGGAATCATGGAATGAGTGTAAATATTGACATGCTGTCTTTGTAAGCTACAAGTCCTACTGGGAAACTTGATGTCAAGTTCACTTTAAGTCCTTGTACTGAAAATAAGTCAAATGAGTGCTGAAAATGCAGTGTTCCTCAGTAAAGATTTTTTACTCAACATGAGGAGATGTAAACTCTCAAGATGATCTTGGCTACCTTCCAAAATCTATCACTGAGGATGCTTTTATCTGCTTTATAAGTTCAAGCTTTATCAGTATTCACACTGAGCTTTCAGGGGACTCTCTGGACACTTCATTTTATGAAACATCAGTAACAGATGTAATTATGATGGAAAAAAAAAAAAACCAACCCAAAAGGGATAACCGAGGCAACTTTACACAGCTGTCCCTTTTCCCCTGGGGACTTATTAAGTGTTATATAAACAAGGCTCTCTGGTTGCCTTTGCTTGTATTGGGACTTGCGGTCTTTTCTCAAACTATGTTGTCTGCTCTGTTTTGTTTCATTATTAATATTTTTTTAGCAATTTACACTTACCATACAACACGATAATTTTGCAGGGTTAATTACTTGTAAACAGGAAAAGTTTTGTTCTGAGAAACTTCTCTGAGCATAGAGTGTGATCTGATGTGGTCTGCAGATTGTTTGGATGTTTTGGTTGTTTGTTTTTTTTTTCTAAAATGTTAGATAGGGCTTTGATTAAAGAAAATTTAACACCACTAAGTTATCACACTAGAGCTGGCTTTTCCAACTTAACATTTAGCCTTCTGTTTAGCTGAGCATGGCTTGCAGCTGAATATCTTTACTAGTGTTGATTATGTGTAAGCCAAAACACAGCCCGCATGCTTATACCATAGTTGGCTTTGAAGTAATAGCAAGTATTGAAGACAGGGAAGACTTGTAATATTTTTGAAGTTATGACTTTAATAGGAGGAAAGAGTTCTGAGCAGCACTTGCTATTTTATATGTGGCTAGTCATAAATCAAGAATGTCAGACCTGTGGAGCAGAAGATGTATTTCGACTAATCCTTTCTACCCTATTTTGCTCCACAGAGCTTTGATTTGTGATTAGATCTGTGTGTATAGATCTGTATATAGAGCAATTAGTTATCCATGGCAGAACTGTTTCTTGAAACTCAAACAAAGCTGGAAACTAGGTGAGTAGGGTATCTCTAGTGCTCTGAGCGTGCAAACATGTAACGCATTCTTAAACACAGAAACCGGTGCCCAGGCTTATTACCTATCTCATGCAAAATATGTTTACCCTGATATTTTGAAATTACTACTACAACAGGCCTCAAGGGCTCATTGTCCCCTCTGTGTATGTCTTATTCCCACTGTTGATGGTAGGAATTAACTATACTCATCAGGAGGAGGATATACCCGTTGGACTAGAACTTAGACAACAGGGAATATGAAATCCTCAAGTTATTAGATGGTGAGAACAGTGCAGCTTAAGCATTGCTCCCACTTGGCTTGTCACCTCTGCATTTTGTGATTTTTTTTTTTTTTTCTTTTGCTAAGGAAACAGTAGTGAAAGTAGCAGCTGTGAAACCTGATGATAGCACAGTGCTACCCTGAAGGAAACTGCAGTTCAGGGCTGCAGATCAAGTGTGGCACAGAATTGTGAACGATGGAAGTGAGCTGTTTTTCTAGAAAAAGCAGCCATCTTGGGTTAATCCTAGTAAAAGCTAACTGTCATGTGATGAATTAATAAATGGTTGTCCAGAGAGAGGATTGCTTTCATTTTTGTCCTTTAAAATACATTTTCAAATTCGTATTCAGTTCTTTCTTTCAGCTTTTAGGCCAGATTTCTTCTCAAGATGTTACGTTCTTTGAATTCCTATGATCTATTTGTTCCTCTTCTAGTACTGTCTGGATAGCTGATACCTTCAGGCACAGGAGTGAAGTTTATATCTCAGGTATGTCTGGACATAACCAGTGTTGGACTTGACATTCTCGTGCTTTTCTGCTATATAAGTAATTGCACGGGAGGGGGAATGGAGTGAGGAGGAATAATAGGGTGATATAACACAAGGGTCCAAGAATGGTTTAGCTTGTAAATGCTTGATCTTTCGTTTCCTGGACTTTTTTTTTTTCTTCATTTTTTGAACCTTCTGTGCAAATCCTGTGTGGAAGCTGTCAGGCGTGGGGCACTCCAGAACTGTTTAGAGCTCCTACACATTTCCAAAATGAGAACTGCGAAAGAGATTGTCATCTTTGCAAGAGAAAAGCTCCCTCCTGTGGAGGAGAGGAACTTCTGCAGTGACTGGGAGGAACACTAGGGCATAGTGGTGTGAATTTAAATTAGTAGGAAAAAAGGACGCAAGCCCAGTAGTGGTTTGCAGATGCTGACATTCAAAACCCTGTTCCCTGTTATTTTTTCCCAAAAAAAGTTCTTCAGATTTTTTTATGACTTGTTTCTAAAAATGTATATCAGCTATAGTGGCTTGTTGTGTGTAAGCAAAACTGGATAGTTTAAATAACAAACGTGGCCACAGTGGAATTTTTAGTGTTAATAAAGGGGGCTAAAGCAGCTTATATATATATATAGATTTCATTTTCTGTAGCTCTTTGCTGAAAAACATCATTATTTTGGGCACTTCTGTGAATTCTGGTTCATAGAACATCTATTACTTTTTTAAAATGCTTTTTATTTTTCCCTTTCTTAAGTGTGATAATCTCTTCTGTATATCCAGACGATCTGTATCAAAATTATTTTAGATCTTGCTGCAATTGGGAGTCCTTGGTTGAAGGCTCTGCTGAGCTCAAAGCCCTGGTTTACTTGGAAAATAACAACTGCACAGGAAGCATAAAGATGAATTTGTGATGGAGGAGCTGGAATTAGAACTCATCTTGATACCAAATTTCTGCTACAAACAGTATTTTTACCTTTTAGCTGAATAGGATTCATGCTTGTGATCTGAAGGTGGAAGGCTCTATCTCATTTGCACATTAGCAAAACCCTGAGGCATTTACTTCCATAAATGCTAATGTTATTCCCCTGAGAATGAAGCACTTTGGAGCGGGTAGGGAGAGACAGATCATTTAGCATTACAGTGGAGATTTAAATTTACCAGCTTGGATTCATTGCAGGGTAGAGGGCTGAGACAGCACAGAGTGTGCTGACCCACTGCAGAAAAAATGCCGTGTTGAGACTGGGTATTGGGATCCTGTTGGCTGGCAAAAGGCTAAATTATGGCCTTGTTCAGAGCTAGCTGGGTTCTAGCTTGTGGCACATGGCAACATGGACATAACTTTGGCTATAGAAGCATGTGATTTAGCACATTCTTTGTGATACGTAACAGTGAAGTGAGATTTGGTTCTGTCTTTAGAAATTTATGATGTACCTGCTCATTTTAATACAGTTTGGAGTTGTCTTTGAAGTGGGGAATAGTTGTTCTATTAAGGAAGTAGTATCCTCATTTATAAGAACTGCGAAGGTGCTATAGCTTGGATGAATAGTCCTTGTGATTGCCCATGTCAAGAAATGCAAGCTCCTGAACTTGTCAGAAAGCAGAAACTTCTCATGAGGCTGCCTGCAACAAGGGCTAAAGTCGGGGTACTGGGGGGTGCTGACGGAAGGGGCCTGTTAGGGAGGTTCAGAACTGTGTGAGCTCCCTGGGTCTCTGTCTCTGATCTCCTTCTGGACCACAGAGCACTTTGGGCTGCTGCTCTTCAGGTGCCAATTTGAATTAAAAGAAACTCAGCGATAGAAAAGAGGAGTCCCTTCTGCGAATAAGTACTTGCACTGGGTTCTGCAAGATTGTAGTGTGTTTGCGTGGGAGGAGAAGTGGCCTACACAGTTACAATTGGGATGGGGTGTCTTTTCCATGTGGTTTACAGCTTACAGATGGCTCCTGGGTTTTTAAAGTTCCTTCATGGTGCGTGTTTCCTCTTAGTAGCACCATCTAGTGATTGCCTGGAGTATTTTTGATTGCTGCTTTTTTCCCCCTCTGGCAATTCTAGTCTGGTTTCTTAAGAAACAAGCTTGTGTTGAGCACATTTTGTCCTGCTTTTCTTCCTCCTCTGCACCCCTCTGGCCCACAATGTTAAGTGGTTTTCATCGAAATTCAAAGGAGAGGCTGAGATCTCATACTGAGTTGCTTCAAGTTTCATGAAATTAGGTATCTGAACAGAGCACACTGGTTGAAATTATTGTCTGTAATGATGGAAGGGCTGCAATATGAGTTGAACTGTAATATTAAAGCACCAGAGAATCCACAGGAAATGGGCAGGAAATTAGACTCCATAAGTTCTACATTTCATTGTGATATACTACCACGAACAAAAGTAAAGTAAAAGTTTTTGCTATGTTTTAGTGTTCACAGTGATTGCGGTGAAGCAACTGTGAGCTGGAAGAAACCTCAGCAGTTAATTTCCTTTTACTGGAGCTGTGAGAATTGAAATGATGATAAAAATACAGAGGAGAAAGCATACTGGGAATTTATTCTTGTTGGTAATGACTAATAATTTGTACCTGCTCACTTTAAATGAAGTCTTGTTTGAAAATTTGTAGACGTAGACCATGGATGAAAGAAAATTGCAGAGAAATGTTCTGGTGTTTTTGCAATAATTTAAAGCCCTGCTTTGGATTACCTGATGCAGATTCTACTAAAGCCTTGTCCTCCTCCAGGAATTCTGCATCAAAGGGGCTACACAGCAGGTAACTCATAACTGATCTGAGATATGATAGAGCCAGACTACTTTTTCACAGCATCCTAAGGACCGTTACCTTAATTAATCTTTCATTTCTCTGACTTTTTAATAAAAGCCCGAAAGTAAGAAGGAGATAGACTAAAATTTCACTGAATTTTTAGAGTTGGAAGGGATCATAAAGATCATCTAGTCCAACTCCCCTGCCGAAGCAGGATTGCCCAGAGCATGTTACTCAGGACTGCATCCAGGCAGGTCTTGAAAATCTCCAAAGAAAGGGACTCCACAACCACCCTGGGCAGCCTGTTCCAGGGCTCTGGCATCCTCACCGGAAAGAAGTTTCTTCTCATATTTGAGTGGAACCTCCTATGTTCCAACTTGTGCCCGTTGCCCCTCGTCCTGTCACTGGGAATCACTGAAAAGAGTCTGGCCCCCTCCTCCTTCAACCCACCCTTGAGATACTTATAAGCATTAATAAGGTCTCCCCTCAGCCTTCTCTTCTCCAGACTAAAGAGTCCCAGCTCTCTCAGCCTTTCTTCGTAAAGGAGATGCTTCAATCCTTGAATCATCCTCATTGCCCTTCACTGGACTCTTTCCAGTAGTTCCCTGTCCCTCTTGAATTGGGGAGCCCAGAACTGGATGCAGTATTCCAGTTGTGGCCTCACCAGCGCAGAGTAGAGGGGGCGAATGACTTCCCTCGACCTACTAGCCACACTCTTCCCTATGCAGCCTAGGATTCCATTGGCCTTCCTGGCCACAAGAGCACACTGCTTGCTCATTGTCATTTTGCTGTCTACCAGGACCCCCAGATCTTTCTCTTCAGAACTTGACTCCAGCAGGTCCACACCTAACCTGTATTGGTGCCTAACATTCTTCTTCCCCAGGTGCAGGACCCTACACTTTTCCCTGTTGAACCTCATGAGGTTCTTCCTTGCCAGCTCTCCATTGAGAGAGATTGATTCTACCTTTTTTTTTTCTCCTCAATTGAAATTCTCCAGTATCAAATAAAGCGTGGATTAAAACAGTCTTGAACCTCTTGGAATGTAAGGTGTTTGCATGACACTTGTAATGAGCACATAAAGGAGAAAGATTTACTGCATTTGACACTTGAATTTGCTGTTAACTTGGGTTTTGGCCCTTTTTATTTGTAAATTTTAAAATTGGGGCTATGTTCAACATATTAAACACTTCTTTGCATGTGCTTGTGTGTATGAACACACATATGAGTATGTGAGTTCTTGTCAACTTTCTCTCCAGAAAGTAAGAGCTGGCTGTTTTACCAGATGTGCTGTACAAGAGAAATCTAGGTGGGTATTTAAGGAATTGCATTGTTCTACACAAATTATTAGCTTACATCAAGATTCGTAGCAGGAAGAAATGAAGAATCTTAAAAATAAAAAGAAAATTAATACAGTCTTTAGAACAAGCAAATGGGAACAGGGACGGTGAAATTTGAGTTTTCCTGGGCTACCTTACACTGTCTTCACAGAGAAGACACTCCTTTCTGTAGGGAGAACAATGTAGAACTGATGCCTTCTGCAGGAATAATCACTTTGGATATTAGGATTCCAGTTTCTTGTTTTCTCACAGCAGCTTGCATGAAGTACTTGTCAAAAGGTAGATTGCTAAACAGTTTAGATCTGTCTTTTCTTTGGAGCCAGCAAAGTAAAAACAGGTAGTGTGTGCTAACCGGGGAGAATCTGTGCCTCTTCTTGCAGTATAAGGTTATCCTCTTCATAGTCTGCTCTTCTAGAGGATCAGTGGCAACATAGCAGGTAAGAAGGCTGTGGTGGCACCATGGTTAATGTCTACATTTTGGTATTTTAGAATTTAGAATATTTTGGAATTTAGAATAAATATGAGTGAGACAGTTGCTAAGAGGCCACCCTGGCCATGGTGTGATACGGGTTAACGCTGTGTTCTATTCAGATTTCCGCATAAGAACAGAGCAAGTCCCTTAGTCTTCATTTACACTCAGACAGTTCACCAAGGTCATTTCTTTGGGGAAAGTGGGATGCAGAAGTCAGAGGAAGGAGGCAGCTGCATGTCCACATTTTATCTTGGTGTTGAATTTGGATTCAGGCAGGGCCGAACTAAGAACTACTCCCTGATTTCCTTAGCCGCTTGTTCTTTTTTATTGTAGCTGTGCCTCAGGGGAATCCAGCTCAAAGACTGCAGTAGCACTACGTGAACCAGAGTAGAAAGTGGCACAAAATCAGAGCAGTGAGCCCTGCCTCTCCAAGCTGTGCCAGCTTCTGCTTTCAGTAATTCCTAGTATCTCTGAGGGGTGCTGCTCCACAGGATATTGATGTACTCAGTTGGTATGCCCTCTGCATAGGAGGTAGAAGGGCTTCCCTGCCCATCCCATAATAAGGAATATAGTGCTGCTTCCCCCACCCACTTGGATTATTGCATTAAAAGTTATTGAATGACTGTGGACCTTACAAGTTTTGTAAATAGTTACTTACTGCAGAGCCTTCAAGGCAAATGAGAAATAGATTGAATAGCAAATGGTGAGAGAAGAGGAAGCCTTTTCTGTCTCTCCATCATGGATGAAAGGTGAGATGGGACATTAGGGGATGGTGGGTGAGCTATGACATTATTCACTAGCACCTACTGTCTGCCTGGAGAATGCCCTACTGAGATCTGAAAAGTTTTGAGATCAGAATAAAATCTGTGGGAAGTTACTGACGTGGAGCTTAGTGAGCCAAGAATGTAAAGCTACTTACCAATAAAAACTGTGGGAAGTTCTGTAAGAGATTTTTGAGGTTAGGAACAGTCTTTCTAGCAGAACCTGGAAGGGAGTATTAGAGGTGACTGAGGTGGAGACTAACAAAAGAATTTTCGGGGGGTTCTCTGGTATTGTTATATTTTCACATGAAGACTCTAAGTGACTTTCCTCACTGCCTGTGGGTCAAAAGCTCTGCGTTTCTGAATACGCTCCAAGATTCTCCTGTTTCTCTCGCCATTTCCATAGTACCATGACTCCAAGCTTGTGCCCCTCCACTGTTTCCCTTTAGATATGTGGACAGAAGCTGGTATATCAGATAAGGGGAGATCACTCATGGATTTGTAGAATGGAATGTATGGAAAAAACCAGGTACTTACCTGTCGTAGTCGTGGTTCTCCAAGAATAAAGGCTATAGGAGGACTGAAAAGGTGCCTAATTATTTCCCTTTCCTGTGCTGTTTGGATCATATCTCAGTCCTGGAGCTGAGTATGTGGCAGCATTGCGTGCGTGTTTGTGATTGAGGGCTGCTGCTGGCATTACAGGGCTGAAGCAGAAGGAAGTAAGAATTGATAGCTGGTTTTATTTTAAAAACAAAACCCCCTTGAAATAAGTTTTCCAGCTCTACTAGCTCATTATGTACCTGTATGCAAGCACAAAATGTTAGTTTGTGATCTCTAGATAAAAAGAAATATTTTTCGAAGATAGGAAAAGTGATCTGTAGAGGAAATCTTTTCACTGTATTTAAAACAACCTCCCTGGAAGTATTTCCTCAGTGAGTTTTATTTAATTTGTATTAAAATGGTTAGGTCTAAATTCTTAGTTCTGTTTTAAGCAAGGGCAGTTAATCCACATTTTAGCATAGTGGGGCAAATTTGTCCCTTGTGTTAACTCCATAGATTTTGGTGGAACTTTGTACCGGGAGTACATTTGGCACCTTTTCTTGATTTCTTTACCATCCACCTCAAGGGTAGCAGAGCTCAGTGTAAGCGTTGTGTGTTTGAAAATTAGATGATCAGCACATTTATATATGACTATTGCCTTGTTCTGATAAGACAAAATGTTGCAAGTCTCTTGAACAGGTTCAGTCTGTGACAGAACTGAAAGATGCAAAGCCGTATTATTTATTTTTTTAAATGCTTTTAAATCTGTGGAATGCAGCCATATAGTTTCCATACAGAACGTGGATGACTGGAGTTGTGTTTTCACACACTGGTATTTCTTGCATTTGCTCAGTTTGCCTGTAGTGTAGTATCTGGGCAGAGATGTCTCTCGAAGCCAGAAGTAAAAATCATACAGTTAATTAAAAACCAAAAAAGAAAAAGCCCAACAACTTCAGGCTATATATTCTATACATAGAATTGGCCGGGGTTTGTTCTGTACAGTAAGTCTGAAATGTGGAAGTACCTTAGGTGAATCTGTTGGCATAGCAACTTGGGTTGAGAGGCAGGGTGCCATCATAGTCAGAAGATGGTATATGTTGTGATATTATTGCATGTTACTGCCATTTCTCCTCAGACAGAGTCCTCTGGGGTTCATGTTAAACTCATAATGACTCAGTCCAAGATTCTGAGAACATTTGGCCACTGTAGCACATACGCGGTAGCTTAATGTAGATATTACCGATGATGTTATCACAGTCACTCCCGTAACAGCAGGGTGGCAGCTAACCTTGCGGTTACCACGCTGAGGATGGGTGGAAGGTCCACCTTACCTCCAGCACAGTCATATGGTTCTTGCCTGTGCTGCCTTCATCATCAACTGATAGTTTATCATTGCTCCTCTCAGGATTGTTTGAAGGCTGCAGAGGTTACCAGATGGGATACCAGGCTGTTCTTCCCTGCTGTCTGGGGTAAAGGGAGTAGGACCGTCTGTCCCCTGGGGGAGGGAAACAAATAGCATGTGAAGCACTTGTATATGGCAGCATTGAGATGCAAGTTTGTCTAAATGAGGAAAAATAGAGTATCAAAGCCTTACACTTGGTCAATGCAGATGCGTTGTCATGATCTTTTTTTTTTTAATTTAAGATTTTTGGCATCAAAATTGAGAGAGAAAAGCTGTCATTGCTTCTAAGCCTTGTCTCCAATGGAGATCTGTTTGTATCTGTGTACTCATAGCTGAGTGGTAAAACTCGCTGCAGGTCAAAAGATTACAAACTCCAATGATTGCAGTGGGAGAACTCTTTGTGAGCTTATGATTCTTCACTTGTGTATATCTTATTATACAGAGAGGTTCAGTGAGCGTTAGAGCACTGTGGAAACAATCTATGTAGTTGTCTGAGTTCTCCAGTGCTGTAATGGTAGATGCTGCAGGACCTCCACCACTGACCATCAGCAGTGCTTTCTATAGTCCAGCTTCACTTCTTTATTTAGCTGGTCACTTTCTTATTTATAGTTAAGCCACACTTGGAATCCCTGTGAATTTCTTCTGCAGGAAGAGGCAGAGAAGGTTACAGAATCACAGAATATTTTTGGTTGGATGGGACCTTTGAGATCATGGAGTCCAACCAACAAAAAACAAACAAACAAAAAAAACACACCCAAAAAATCCCAGAATACCAAAACCAAACCAAAACAAATGCCCACAACCACATCCCACCCACAAACAGACACACACCAACAATCTCGGGCACTAGAGCATGCCCTGAAGTGCCATGTATACACGTTTCTTAAATACCTCCAGGGATGGTGACTCTACCACCTCCCTGGGCAGGCTGTTCCAGTGCCTGACCACTCTCTTAGTAAAGTAATTCTTCCTGATATCTAATCTAAACCTCCCCTGCCACAACTTCAGACCATTTTTAAGCTGACTGTCCACCAACACCCCCAGGTCCTTTTCTGCTGGGCAGCTCTCCAGCCACTCTTCCCCAAGCCTGTAGTGTTGCCTGGGGTTGTTGTGACCAAAATGCAGGACCTGGCACTTGGCCTTATTAAACCTCATCTCATTGGCCTTGGCCTCTTGATCCAACCTGTCCAGGTCCCTCTGTAGAGCCTGCCGACCCTCAAGCAGATCAGCACTCCCACCCAGTTTGGTGTCATCTGCAAACTTGCTGAGGGTGCACTCAATCCCCTTATCCAGATCATCAATAAAGATATTAAATAAGACTGGCCCCAAAACTGAGCCCTGAGGGACACCACTGGTGACTGGCCACCAACTGGATTTCACCTCATTAATTACAACTCTCTGGGCATGGCTATCCAGCTAGTTTTTTACCCAGTGAAGAGTACACTTGTCTATGCCATGATTCGCCAGCTTCTCCAGGAGGACGCTGTGGGGGATGGTGTCAAAGGCCTTACCAAAGTCCAGGTAGACAACATCCACAGCCTTCCCTGCATCGAGAAGGCAGGTCACATGGTCATAGAAAGAGATCAAGTTGGTTAAGCAGGACCTCCCTTTCATAAATCCATGCTGGCTGGCCCTGATCCCTTGGCTGCCCTGCACTTGCCGTGAGAGCTCATGTTCTATGTGATGTATAAGGTCAGGCATGGGATTATTGTTCCTGAGTGCACCAAACTAAGCTGTGTCGATTGACAAGAGAAATATTCAGCAACTTTGAAGTAGGGACAGAGAAAACAATGCAGAGAGGACTGGTTTGGCTCTTCCTGGGTTGATGCAGCCTGAAGGCTGAAAGCCAGGGCTCACAGGGGTTTGAAGCCTTAAATCCTGGTCTTAGGGAGAGGGGGAAAGGAAGCAGTCCAAGGAATGCTGGTGAAAGCTGCCAAGCGTGCAGCAGGGAAGGCCTGTGGGCAGGAGTGCCGCTTTCTCCTTGCCAAAGATCTGGATTAGCTGCATGGAGGGGACTTTCCAGTCATAGGCTTGTGAGCTTTGTAGAGCTAAGGGAAAACATGAATGTTGTAGGACTCATTGTACCACTGTACAGGTACAGGGTTGACACAGCTATTAAGGTGATGCTCAATGCTTTGGATCCTGAAAGCCACAGCACTTGTTTCAGATCTCAAAAAGAGGTTAGCATTTACAGTGTGCCATGTCCTTATTTAATCAAAGCTTTACACGGAGACTCTAGAGGAATAGAACTGTTCAACATAGCACATGCGTCAATATTTTACATAGCAAGTGAGGCAGGTGCTGTTAACTAAATGGCACGTCAAAGCCTTGTATTGCAAAATTTACAGCTTTGTTGTATAGAAGTTCTGTTCGCATCTTTTATAGGAGGAATGTAATAAACGAGGTTTCCTGATACTCTGCTAGTCTGGAATCACTGAGGGTCACCCTGCATCTGCAAAGCAATGGTCAGAGCCTCAGCTGAAGCCAGTGAAACCTCCCTTACTTGTGTTAGTAAGGCATGGAGACTTCAGCAGTGTTATTTCTTTTTCAGATACAGTCAGAGGTAGGAGATACCAAAGCCCGTAGTAGTTGTTCTAAACACAAAGCCTTGTGCAAACTCTAATGATCTAATGCAAGCCCTGTGAAGGATCACAACTGTAATAATCGTGACTAATAACTTGCTTTTGGATCCTTTTACTCAGCAGTCTGAAAGTGCTGTTACCTAAATACAGATGAAAAAGTGACTCTGAAAAATTTGGTATATTTATTTAGAAAATGAAAACTGGACACTTCATGAGAAATGTCTTGAAGTCTGTCATATATAAAACCTTCATATATGAGCTCTTCGTGGTTTCAGCTGGATTGACACATTGTCAGCATTTTCTGACATTGTAATGGATAGAAATAAATATATATTTAAGGTTAGTGTATTGTGTTCTGTTCTGAATTTTGGAGTTCTGCCCCAAAATGGAAATACTGATTAGAAAAAGCTGTGTAAAGAACAAACTTGTCTGGAGATTAGATTCTGCTGATTGAATAATGCATAAAACTGTCACAGCAACAGTTTGTTAGTGACTCAAGCCTTATGAATATTTACCAGAGCTGTCCTGGATGAAAGAAATTAAAAACATTACTTATAGAGAACTTCAGGAGAACTCTTGGGTCTCCTTTACGAGCAGCAAATGTTTGCTGTGTTAGCAAAGCACTTGTTGGGCAAGGGTAAGCCCATGGGACTATTTCGCTTTACACATAGAGAGCATCAGCACTGTCATCCGTGGTGGTACGGATACTTAACACCTTGTGAATAATCTTCTAATTAGAAATAATGCAAGGCCATCAAGCCACATTTCTGTATGCTTAAACCTCATCTAGGGGAGAAGGATATAACAGCTGATAAATGCTGTTTACACCTTCCCCATGGGAAATTGTTAACCAGCCCTCACCCTTTTTATCACTGCCACTGTTTGTGGAAGGGGTGCTATGGTCCCGGGCAGCAGTGCTCTGTATCGGGATGTGGCGACACAGTTGGTCTGGCTCTTCTCTCCTTCCTTTTAAAAGTAGCTCATTCCATCTGTGGGCTCTTTCTTCACCACCGTCTGAACTGAATTTCAGCTGAGTTACTACAGGGCTTGCTAGGACATGAGAAAATTGCTCCCCTATTTGGCATTAATATGAACATGAGTATTTTCCTTGGGAAAGGTGTGCTTCCAGCTGGCTGAGAATAATAGCCCTCCTGTGCCAGGATGGGCTGGATTTATTCATTATAACAATTCTTAAATGCTGGAGGGCTTGGACATCACGGGTCAAGGATTTTATAGAAGCTGAACATAGAAGTGAAGGCGTCTTACACATTTTAATTTTACTAGGACACAAGTTTCTCTGTTAATTTATGAATCCTGCATATTTCTTGCTGATGTGATTCTGGTTTGTATGGTCAAACAAAATAAACCAAAGTATGCCAATTGTTGGGGAAGAAAATCATGTTCTAGCAGTGCAGAGATGGAATTTATTGACACCTGGAAGTCTGGTATCATTGAGGCCTGGTTATCTGAAAATTTCTCCTAAAGCGGTGGCAATAACACTTCTGTCTGAAATACAGGTTTCATTTGAATTTGCTTAGTTCAGTTTTTTAATTTTGAAGCATTTTTTCTGTAGTCTAGCAAGAGCCTAGGAGAGAAGTTAACCCAGAGGATTATTTCCAGAGTTTCATTGCAGTGAACTTCTGCTGTGTAATACTGCCTCAGAATGGAGATACAGCTGGCTCATCTGTTCAGTGGGGTCTTACATTCGTGCTACTGTCAGGCTCTTTTGTATGTGGAAATCTGCAAACGGTCAGGCTTTTTGATTAATAATTCGATGGAAGAAAATTCGATGGTATTTTGCTTCTGTCCTACATCTCTACTTTCCACACTATGTTAGTGTAACAAAACGTAGTTAAATTTTGTAAATAAATTGTGTTGAGCGTTATCACATTAACTGTCTGCACTCTAGCACATTGGATCTGTATTTCCTAGAAACATTAGCTTTGAGTAGTAAAGAACATGAGGTACTTTGGACTGGAAAGCACTGGCTACATACCCTCTGCTGTCTGACTTTCTAAAACCACAGTATTTTCAACTCATTTAGATGGTCATACTAGAGAAGAAATTGTTTAAGTCCTTTATTACAAAGATCAAAAATCATGGTTACCATTTACATACACAATTTACAAATTATTCACAAAGGGAATAATGGATATGCAACAACTGACAGCTTCCTTCAGCCCAAGGTGGGGATGGGACAGTGTAGTTTTTTCCCTGCTTTATTTACTGAAAGAAAGCATGTTTGGTTTTTGTTGTCTGTGTGTGTTAAACACTGATCTAGTGTTTATGTAGCACCTTTACTCATAACCATGCAAATGCTTATATGCTTATCTTTATTTGAAAGAGTGCATTGGGATCTGCACTCTTCACGCTGCTGAGTGTTTATTGGTCAGAAATCCTGTTGATTTGGGTATAATACAGTGATCAGGCTTGAAGAAGTTGATTTGTAGGATTTCACTGATTTGAGTAATGTGTCATCAAAACAAAAATGGAGATTACTGTCAGAACTCTTACTCTAAGAACGGAACTAAGTATGGCTGCTATATCTTTCAAGAATACTATATGATCTTAAAATAGATATTAGCCATGTTGTAAGATGTCTTTCATACCACAACTGATTTATTGCTTTTCCTGCATTCAGGTTAGTGTGTTTTATACCGTTTCCTAAAGCTATTTCAGAGACTGGGAAACTTAACAACAAAGAATCTTATTTTGAGAGATTTGGTAAATTAGCAAACTTCACAGAATATCTTACAGCACTTAACAAAAGGGAGAATGAGTTTCCAAATCTTCCGGTATGAAAGCACAATATCCACAGTGCAGTAGCTGCCATTTAGCTAAACCTAGAAATATCCATAATTTGCACTTTTTGCTTTCCACTGGGATGACATGTACAACAAAATGCTTGAAGGAGCACACTGATTTAGGAGCAAACACAAATATAAATACAGAAATCACCAATGTCCTGTTGCATCCAAATTCTAAGCAATAAAGCAAAACACTTCACAAAAGTTGTTAGGTCTAGTAGAACCATTTAGTGGGGAATAATCCAGATACTTATGACAATATTAAGATAGTACAACTCTACCCAGCTATCAAATATTCTTTACCATGAACTTTTCTGTATTCTCAGGGTGACAGATAAAGAATGTTGCAGATGCCATGGTAAACTCAAAATACAGTAATAGGCAAAGATTTTAGTGGCACCACCTGTATATACAACATAGTTGTTGGAAACTTACAGAACAAAGCAACGTTACAGTATGCCTTTGTTAAGGCTCCTTGCTGGTTTAAAAAGGTAGATTTTTCTTTAGGGAGATTGTCCAGCAGTATTGGTTTCACATCTCTTCAGTGGAAGGACTCTTTATTGATCCACATAAGACTGCGTGTTTCATTTGGTTTGCATTCATACTCAATACTGCCAAAACTGTTGCCCCATTGGCAATGATCCCGCTTGTGGTAGTTGTAGAATTTGACTTGCCAGACTGTTTCAAAAACACCAATGTCGTTAAACTGCGAGGAAGAGGGAATATCAGTGTTAGTGAGCTGATTATTCTGTTGGTTTCTTTCTCTTAATGAGAAACAACACTCTTACGAAACTGTAGAACGTAGAACAGCTGAAGGGTTATTGTTCATCAAGTCAATAAAACATAAGTAAAGCCTGCTCTAGCAGTCATGTAAAGTCTTGTGTGCTTAGGTGTACATACAACATGAAGGATCAGATTCTCCGTGTATTGTCTTCTTGCGCTTATGCTTGGAAAAGGCAAGGGAGTAAAAATATTCAAGTTCCCATATGGATAAATGTTACTAACAGCAAGATTCAAAGCTATAATTCTTAAGATGACACAGCAATAGCTGGCATGATGATCTCATGTATATATGTATCATGTAGCAGTGATCTGTAGTGATACAGGCCATCACTTCACCTTTATACCACACCTAGAGGCTGCAGCGACTACTGGGAAGATTCCTCCTTTTGCTCAATCTGAAATCTTTAACGTCGCTATATTTTGTAGCCTTGTGTTCGCAGTGTCTTGGTTGAGACATGCTGCTGTTAGACCACTTACTCCTTGCCTGGGACTCTGTTCCGCCTTTTACATGAAACTTAAGCGAAAGAAGTTCTCCTTTGTGCATTTCTGTAATTGTTAGTGGTACTGTGGTAGTGCAGCTTTCAAACTTAGGTATGAGTAAGAGAGGTAGGAAGGAGATAATCAGCACATGTTAGCAGATTAGGGTCTAGTACAGTGAAGGAGTAGTGAGATGTTTGCTGCACGTTGTCTGATTGTACTTGCAAGTTTGAAGCGAATAGGACTGTGGCTATACTAAATTCTGTAAAATAAAATCTCTAACTTTTTGTGGAGCCATTGCTAGATAACCTTGTAATATCAGAAAAGCCATATGAATGAGGCTTACAAGGATAGATCATGACTTCAGTTCTGATGGTGATGTAAAATGTGAGTTCCTGCACCTTGAGACCTTGTAGAGAGTCTAAAGTGTGGATGTGATGCCTATATGCATTGTTGGTCCCAGTAGTACGGTTTGTTGATTGTGTTATGTTGTTAGTGGATTCAGTGCTACTAAATGACACTCTGTTCTTCAACATTTTTTCCTTTTAAATATTTCCATCACTCACTCTAATGACGGCTTCTTCACTTGACTGTTTTCCATGCCCATCATGTGCCTGCGAACTGACCTTTGATCATCTGCCTATTATAATCACACTTGCAAAGTCAGTACGAAAGCCTTTTTACACAGTGACTCTTCCTGAGTTGCAAGCAGAGCCTTCTGTATCCAGTTTTCACAGAGGGACGTCTATTTATTTATTTTTAATTCAAGATGCAGTTTGTAAGCTGCTCCTGCATAATGGACGTTGCTTTAAACCTTCCGTCTGCCCACTGTGGTAACTTAAATTTAGCCTTGACAACAGCAGGAGTTGCTGTGTGCTCTTAGTGGAAGGTTTTTATTTGGCTCCAGTTCCAAATGTTACCTTAAAGGAGTAGCTGAAATATTTCTGCTAATTCCTTTGACAAAGAGAGAATCAGATGTACAGGCTATTTATCCCTCCCAGCAACTACAGTTTTAATTAAGGGGTTTTTTATTAGACCTCTCTGATAGTAATCCTGATACACTCGTAATGCAAGATAGTAAAGATTAAGCACGTTGGTTATTACTGTGCACGATCCACACAGAGAAATTGTCAGAGAGGAGCATCAGCCACCCTCAGTCTGGAAACTGAAGAAGAGAAGGCATTTCTAGCAGCATTTGTAGAAGGTACGATACAAGAGCAGCATTTCATTTCATTAATGTATGGAGGATCTGAATTTCAAAAAGCTAGAGGAAGAAAACAAATTCTGTCTTATTGCAGTGACCCAGTTTGCTGAGCTACCCTGAGTAGTTTGGCTGCTGTGGATTTCAAGAAGGAAAGAATTAATTGCAGAGCTTTTCTATGACCATGTGCGCCCCCCAGCCCAGTACTTAGCAGCTGCAGCAGCTCTGTGGTGTAATGAGGATTCTGCATCCTCAGAGCTCCACAGAATTCCTGTGGCTCCTGCAGCTGAATCCTGGCTCCTCCGCTGGGCCTGGAAAGGGCTTCTCCAGGGAGGAGGAATGGCCCTGCTCTTTGCAGCCTGTTTCCCTGTCTGCTACTCCCTGTCATCCAGTGCTATAGGAGTGAATAGTTATTTAATCACTCCCTGTGAATTTGCATGCTGGGATGATTTGATGGCTATTTATTACTTGGGAATAGAGGTCTAGCTTGCTTTGCTCAATCTTAGTCTAGTCTGACCAAGAATAAAATGTGACCCAAAGAGAAGTTTCTAACTTAGTTTACACCATTTGCTAGACAGTTTAGCAGTTTCTAGATAAAAAGCGCACATAATTGAGCATTCAGGTAACGGAAACACATCCTCAGATTCTGAAGTTCAGAAACAGGATTGTTGTTTTACATGTATAAACTATGACTGTAACAGGTCAGATGTCTACTAGCCAGTTAAAGTAGGAGCACAAAAAATTAATTGCTTAAAGTTTTAAAGCAGATGGGAAACAAATTCTTATGGACCTTTATGGTCCTTCTGTCTTTCAGGCATTAGAGTGGCTGTATCAGACCAGTTTTTAACTGCAGGACTGACTTCACAATCTATTTCTAATGTGAGTTCAGATTTTATGCCTTAAATAGCGTCCTTATCTCCCTAGGATGCATCAGGATCCCGCCTGTTCTAGAAAAGGAAGTGGAAGCAAAAGTTCCTCATAGTTGAAGGAAGTAGGAAAATTTAAAGCTGTATGCAATTACCCCAGTTTCCAAGATTCAGGAAGTAGGTATCAGAAGCAATTTTCAGACTGGGGTATCTGAGGCTGGTTCCCTAAATCTGTTAGGGCTCTGTCTAGCTAAGCAGCTAAATGATGAGTTCAACATGTAAATCCCTGGTGAGTTACCTATATTTAATACTTAAAAGTATCAATTGTGGACATCTAAGTCTGTACTTAAGAACCCATCTACCAAGATCAAATCCTAAAAGGGTTTGAGGATCTGCTTAGTGCTTGAAAATCCTGTTAACTTCATGGTTAATATCCCAGGATTTGATGTGTAAAAGCAACTGTTTGGACAAATATTGTGGCTACTCATTCTGATGCTGCAACAAACCATCCCAGCTTGTACCTGAAAATCAGACCCTCCTTGCATTTCTAGGAATTACTTAATTTTTTATTTGACTTGGTTTTCTCCATAAGAAAAGTTTAAACTTAGAGAAAGAGTTCACATCAGTGCTACACTTAAGGGTAAAGGTGGCTATCAAAATAGGGGTGTCTTAGTCAAAGCAGCTGGTTTCTTGGAGCACTGTCCTTTCACCTCCTGGTATAAGGCCATTGTGAACTATAACTGCAGTCAGCAGTGGCATCTAGCAACCCTGTTCTGCTGGTCGAGAAGTCCTACTGGGTGTTTGGTTTTCCTGGGTGTTAAAAGGAGCTGACTGTATAGAAAAGTGATTAATGTGGACAAAAATGTCAAATGGGGATGCTGCAGTTTTTATTCAGAATGGGATTGTCATGCTAAATTATGATTCCAGGAAAAAAAAATATATTGAAGATAAAAACAAAGATGAAGTCTCGCGTGCAGTGAGCAAATGTGAGAAAAAGCTGAAATCCGGTGGGTTTGGCAAGGTCCTAAACTTGTATAAATCGGAACAGACCCTTAAGAGAGGTTCAGCTGAAGATGGCTTACTGCCTTGCTTCCCCTTTTTGGTACAGGAGGCATAGAATAAACAGCGGGAATCCCTCACAACTGTAATCAGGAGAGGGGAAAAAAAACCCCAACGAACCAAACCAAAGCTTGAACAAAACAAATCTTCCTCTGCACCCCGAGTGTGCCACCCAAAGAGTGCTGTGGAAATCTGCCTGCTGCTCTTCCTGTCTTCTGTCAGCTCTGCTGCCTTATGGGATGGAGCTTTTGTCACCTCACTTTAGGGTCATGGCATATATTGATTCTGGGCCTTGGAGCTTCTCCTTAGGGTTGGGGTGAGGAGCCGCTTGAATAAGAACTTAGGTTTGCAGATGCAGAGATAATACGATAATGGCAGCATGTGGGGAAAGGGGGAAGACAGCTGGTGGGGTGGAGTGTGTGTATTCTCAGGCATGATTTCAGCCTCTGGAAAGTCCTTAGGCATCCTGCAGATGACAGGTGGAAGGAGAGAGTGGAAGGGGACATGCTGTGCTCCAAAAACCCTGGCAGTGTTGGTAGGCAAAAAGGGGCTCCCTGTATGCCCGGGGCTTGGGATTTGATTCCTAGCCAGGGACCTTGGTGGGAGTTGCCTGAAGTCTGTAGAAGAGATGTCCTGAAGAAGAGGTGAGAGGTTCAGCTCACATTTCTTTCTGCTGCAGCACCCCAAAGGGCTTTGCAGATCTCTAGAAATCCCCTTACTACTTCTTGGCCCTTGCTGCTCTCTTGGCTTCCCCTTGGGAAGCAGGGCTTGTGTTTTCCAGCTATGCTCTGACCAGCTGTCGTACTGATGCATGGCAAAGAGAAGGGCAAGCAGCTGTGATCAGACTTCTGCCCTGGAGTAGTTCACCTCCACACCTCTCTCTGAGAGTCACCTCCCTGCTGCTCTCCCTTGTCTTCCCATGCCAGGCTCCCGCGCTGCAGAGAACCACATACCTGCATGTTGACCTGGATGGGCTGTCTCTCCCCGCTCTTGGTGTGGGGCACCCCTTCTGTGTCGTAGATCCCTGTGTAAGAGGCCACCTGTGCGTCCCTCGATTTCTCCTCCAGCGGGACATTGACGCCCCCGATGCCCATTGTCCTGCAGGGAGATGGGATCCAGCCTTTTAGCAGCCTCACATGCCTCCTTCCCTAGCAGCTTGGAGCCAGCACGTGGGCTTGCAGCCTGGCAGCCTCTGTGCTTGGGGGATGCTTCAGGGATTTTAGCAGACCTGCAGGTGCTGCTGACTCACTGGGGCTCCTGAAAAATGTCAGGGCTCTGCAGTCACCCAGGGAAGGTGTGGAAAGGAAAGGAGGAGGTGGTGGTGGTAGTGATGTCTGATCTCCAGTAGCTGGGGATGGGTTAGTTGAATCCCTTTCACCAGGGTTGATTCCTCACCTGCATCCTCCCTGGTCCCCGTCTCTGCTTTGCTGCTGCAAGGCTTGGGCATGGTGCATCCCTGACATGCAGGGCCAGAAGGGCCTCTTCCCTCTGTCTCCAGGGCAAATCGTGGGGAAGGAGGGAGAAAAGGAGCTGGGCTTGGAAGAGCTCAGGGAGGAGGTGGGGAGGGAGAGGGAAGGAAGCAACTCCAAAACGCTGCTTCTCTCCCGAGCCAGCTGGTCAAAGCAGTGGGAACAGCTGGCCAGGGACCTAGAAACCGGGCCACCAAAGCAAAAGGGTGGGGAGAGAGAAATCGCGGAAACCCCGTGCTGTCAGCCTGCCAGGAAAAAATATTAAACCTCTAAAAATAAAGCGGCAGGGGAGGGAAGGGAGGAACGGGGGAGCCGCCCCGGGCAGGGAGGCTGCACTTACGTGGCCTGGACGGTACCGGGCCGGAGGGACACCTCGATCTTGTACTTGGCCCCGGTGAGCAGCTTGATGGTGCGGTTCTGGCCGAAGCGTTGCCCGTCCACCTTGAAATACACCGCCCCGTCGTTGGGCTGGATTTTGAGGGAGACGCTGATTTTCACGAGGCCGGGGATGTCGCCCATCTCTTGTCGCGGGGGGCGGGGGGGGGAGCTGCGGGCTCTGCGCTCGTCTCGCCCCCTCCGCTGAAGGCGGCTGGCGAGGAGAGGAGAGCGAGGCTGCGAGGGAGAGGAAGAGGAGGAGGGAGGAGGAAGAGGAGGGGCTGCCGGATCCCGGCCAGCCTAGCCCTTCCCAAAAGCAGCGGATGATATATTTGTTTTTTCCCTCCCCCTTAATCGCGGCGCGGCATCTGGGCGGCGGATGCGCAACCCCCCGCCCCTTCCCCCCGGGTTGGGGGACATTTGCAGCTGCTCAGATTGCAGCCGGTTTCCAGGGAGTTAATCCGGCCCCGATTACCGCAGCCTTAATCCCGTCGTTCCTCCCGGAGGGAGCACGGGAGAGCCGAGCCGTGCCGGGCGGGCGCCGCCGCCGTTCAGCACCACCGGGGCGGACAGCGGCGCGGGCGGGGAGGGCCCCGCGGGGATCCCCCCGCCGGCGGGCAGCGCGGCCGGGGGTCTCGCCGGAGGGGTGCCCCTCCAAATCACAGAATCAATGGCAGGGGTTGGGAGGGACTTCTGGAGGTCATCTAGTCCAACCCCCCTGCCAGAGCAGGGTCACCCAGAGCAGGTTGCACAGGAACATGTCCAGGTGCGTTTGGAATATCTCCAGAGAAGGAGACTCCACAGCCTCTCTGGGCAGCCTGTTCCAGTGCTCTGCCACCCTGAAAGTAAAGAAGTTTTTCCTCATGTTCAGAGGAAATTTCCTGTTCTTTCAGTTTGTGCCCCTTGCCTCTTGTCCTGTTGCTGGGCACCACTGAAAAGAGTCTGGCCCCATTCTCTTGACACCTAGCTTTTAGATATTTATAAGCATTGATAAAATCCCTCTCAGTCTTCTCTTCTCCAGGCTAAACAGACCCAGGTCTCTCAGCCTTTCCTCATAAGAGAGGTGCTCCATTCCCTTGATCATCTTCGTAGGCCTCTGCTGGTCTCTTTCCAGTAGTTCCCTGTCCTTCTTGAACTGGGAGGCTCAGAACTGGACACACTACTCCAGATGTCATCTCACCAGGGCAGAGTAGAGGGGCAGGATGACCTCCCTTGACCTGCTGGCCACACTTATTTTAATGCACCCCAGGAGTCCATTGGCCTTCTTGGCCACAAGGGCACTTTGCTGGCTCATGGTCAACTTGTTGTCCACCAGGATTCCCAGATCCCTCTCTGCAGAGCTGCTTTCTACCAGGTCAACCTGGTACTGGTGCATGGGGTTATTCTTCCCTAGGTGCAGGACCCTACACTTGTCCTCGTTGAACTTCATTAGGTTCCTCTCCACCCAGCTCTCCAGCCTGTCCAGGTCTCGCTGAATGGCAGCACAACCTTCTAGTGTGTCAGCCACTCCTCCCAGTTTTGTGCCATCAGCAAACTTGCTGAGGGTACCCTCTGTCCCCTGTCTGTCCCCACTCTGTCATTGATGAATATGTTGAACAAATCATCCTGCTGATCCCCTCACCATGGGAAGCTGGCTCCCACTGGCTTATTGAGCTGTCTGGGATGGGCTGAAGCATCTGCATAGTGGCTCTCAGGAGCCTCCCCAGGGGAGGGTGGAGAGCAAAGACGTGGGTTTGTGCTCCTCCTCCTTGTACAGTGAAAGGTTTTTGTGAGCCACTGTGCTTAGGCTGAGGGTCAGTTTCTTGCACCATGAGGTCAAATGTCAACATCAATATTTGGTTCAGGTTTTCTGCTTAGATTTTATTTTTTTTTATCACCTTGTCACAATCTTATTTAATAGAGAAGACCAAACACATTACTGTAATTGCAGTATCAGATCAGAATCTCATTTCTTTAAGCCTAATACTACTATTTACCTATGAGTGATACTATTTCTTCTGGGAGAAAGATCTTTGAACCTAGAAATTGCACCATAATTAAACTCTCCGCAGGTCTCATCCCAGTCTAACAGTTAGAGCTTGCTTTTAACCCAGGAGCAGGGTTCTTTCCATTCTTTTGAGTTTGTTCTTGTTTGCTGTTAAAATTGCAACATTCTTATGGCTGACGCAGGACCTGGGCCACAAATATGTATTTTTTTGTGATTGGACATAATGGCAGAGTTCATGATTTTGTTAGGAGAATTTCACAGCTACATCCTGCATTGGACCTGACCTTTTCTTTGTTTTTCTAAAGCTGGGATGTACACATGGCAGTAAAATGTAGGATTGCTAAACCAAATGGAAGATAGAGCATTACTCAGCTGCATTTCTTTGTGCACACAAGTTAATTAGTGAATTGTGAACATTAAGCAAAAGAATACATTCTGCTGAAAATTCAACCTCTGAAAAAAAAAAATAAAAAAAAATCCTACTTTATTTGCCTTGATTAGGTACCCAGCTAAGAATAGGCTTCATAATGTGTCCAGCCAGCAAGGTTTCCACAAAGATAAAGGCAGGACATGATCCCTGCATCTCAGAACTGTGTATATGATTAGTTTTTTAAGTAACATCCCACCTTCGATAGCAGTCCCTGGCAGCAGGGGCTCCCCTATAGGGAAGTTGTTTCCCCTATAGGGAAGGTGTTATGCAATGCAGTCATTGCTTCTCCCACTGAACAGTCAAGAGGGAAACAAATGCCATTAAAAAAAAATAAAACAATTCCCTATTGTCCTGGTTTGAAGTAAAACCGAACCATTTTTCTGTTCTGTAACTTTACATCCTAGCTAGGCCTCTTCTAACTCTCTGAAATTAATGGCATATTGTGGAGAAAACTGCTCGTTCTCAGAGTGATAAGACCGATGTTTGTGCTCCTTGCCAAGGAATGGTATGCAGAGAGGCCCTTGCTTATACTTACTGCTATAACAACCAAGGTCAGCCAGTTTTGTTATTTGCCCCCTTAGGGGGTCGGAAACGGAAAAAACATAGAGGGGTCACACCTGTGGGGAGGAGTGGACAGGAGAGGTGACCCAAACCTGACCAACTGGGGTATTCCATCCCATCTGCCCCATGCTCGGTATAAAAGCTGAGGGATCAAAGGGTCAGCCCTCTTCCTGCGATGGCCAGTGTCCAGAGAGGACTCTGTCTGTTCATCTGCCTTTGATCCTGATCCGTGTGTTCCTGACTCCAGACCTGGAATCCAGTTCCCATTCGTCGCTGAGTCCAGTCTGGGACTTCCCCAGTGCCTGCTGGTGATGTGACTGGCATCCTGGGAGCTTGATAGGGTTTTGTATATATTATATCTATTTCATTATTTTCTTCTTTATTTTTATTTTAATATTAATTCTTCATTAAAGTAGTTAAGTTCATTCTAAACTTCTGAATCTCCTTATCTCTTTCTCCTCCTCTCTCCTCTTTTTTGGGGGGGGGGAGAAGGAGGGGAAGGGCCATCTGTCGGTCTGGTTTTGGTAAATTCAGCCGAAACCACGACACCTATGTATGATGAGGTAGTGACACTATCAACATTAATGTATGAGAAGAATCTTTTGGGCTTGGTGAGTCATCCAAGACTCTTATGTTGCCAAAGGGCACCTAATCAAAGAGTAGTTGCAGCTAATAAAGTAGTAAGTTGCAGGAGCTACTCATGCCATTGTGGGGACCAACTATTGACCATGAATCATATACTGACCTCAATTTGTTGCAAAGATCATCAATGACTTTAAAGGTCCTCAAAAACAGACACCAAAAGTAGGTACAATGAATCTCTCCAACCCTTGTTGAGGTCAACAATGAATGGTCTTGAAAATATCTTGAAGTTATGAGACAATCAGGTGGTATGTACAGGGCTTCAGATGAGGAAGCAGCTGCTGTATATAGACATGTATCTCATAACCGCGTGGCTCCACAAAAGAAGACCACATGTGCATTTCTCCCTATCTTGTTTGCTCATTGCAAGAGAATTCTCATTTTTCCTTATATTCTGCTGAAACTGCTGCACTTTGTGGCTTGTTGAAAGTTTTGCTTGCAGCAATCCCCACTTCTGGGATTTTAAATGTAATTCAGTACGAAATCAGAGGCCTTACACATGAGGAATCCGATAGTATCACTTAAAGTGGTGTGTGAAGAATAATGGCCATTGCCAGGGATCAGTTTTACTCGCCTCATGGGCCAGACATATCATGTTGTAGTAAATTGTGTGTAGCTGAAGACATTGATTACAATTAGTTTCCCAAGTACACGAGAGGTCAGATCTATAACGAGTTTTTTTTTCCCCTTATTATTTCTGCCTGAATGATCATCTTTCTCTGGACACGGCACAGGCTGTGACTTTATTCCAGACCACTGTGACATAAAGTGGCAAACATGAGGGGGGACTAAAAAAGCATCATATTGTGGATCATGGATATATAGGCTGAGTAACTGTTTTACCGCATGAAAGTGAAACACGGTGGGAGTAGAACATTTACAAAGAAGCAATTTTCAACATAGGCATTGCCTTTCTTTGTATTGATCTGATAACTTCACATGCTGGTAGTGCATCTACTTATCTGATCCTACCACATGCTCTTAATCAGTGTAGATCAGGGGAGGCGTAGCCTTTGCTAAGCCTTTCGGGGAGGTTAGTTTTGTTGCTGCCCACCTTAATGGCCCTGACCAGCCTCACCTGGGGCCTCCACCCACACCTCTGCCCATGGGTTCTATTTCAGCTTAGCCCCGAGCCTTCACTCTCTTCCTGAGTTATGCTTAGGAGTGCTGGTCTCCAGCTCTGCCACAGGTGTATCCAGCCAGGGGTGGTGTTGATCCTGACCTGCAGGCTGACTACCTGGTTTGACTTCAGCCCATCCCCATGGAGGTGCCTGATGTGGTGGGCTGCTCGCTCACTGAGGGTGGTGGGATGGGCCCTGATTAGAGAAACTCATGCCCTTCCAATCCCCATGGGGATTTTCTGTGGGTTGTAGCCCCTAGGCTGCTGCATGGTTACCTGATATTAATTGGTTTATATTCTGCAGGGAGCAAAATACCTGCAGGACGAAGGAGGCAGTGTGGTTTTGCCAGGAGTACAGAGCAAATATGCTGACCTTTACAAGATGTGAAGCTAAATAGATCATCATAGACTTAGGACAAGGTCCTATTTCTCCTAAGCCACAGCAGTAATTTACTTCCAGGAACAAAGCAATAAATCTGTGGCCATTCTTCCATTCTCTACACCTACATTTGAGGGGTTGGAATCTTTAATGTCTTTGTAAAGTGGAAAACTGCTTTTTTTTGTTGTGGTTTTTTTTTTTTTTTCCAGTCCTTCAAATCTACCTTTTCTTCCCCTGGCATCTGAGGCTTCCCAGCTAATTCCTTTCCCTTCCTTTAGAGCAGGATCTTTGCAGCACTCCCCTGTGCCCTGGCAAACCCCTTAGTGCTTTTGAAGGGAGTGGTGAGTTCCCTCAAGTGAGCTGCAGCCAGCACGCTCAGCTATTCGCATATCTCTTTTTCTTCCCAGAACTAGGGAAGTCTTCTCACACCGCAGCTTCAACCTCCAAGACCTCTCTCCCCTGCCTAGGCCATCCCTGCTGCAGCTCCATCGCCTGCAGGTTACACTGATGGGGAGATGCTGTAGGGGCGAGGTGAGTACGTCACAGGTGAGGTTGGATGAAAAGTCAGAGCTAGTATGCAGCTAAGCCATGGCCTATGCTTTGTGCTGGTCCAATTTGTCTAGAAAACGTTCTGGAGAAATCCGTTTGGTCTCTTGACTGCATCCACTTCATGTGATCTCTCTGTGCATGTGTTATGGTTTGAGAGAGCCCATAACAATCTATTGTCGTTAGACAATTATTCTATCACCCGATGACCCCTCCCCACCCGGAAAGGGGAATCGGGGAACACAAAGAAACACAAGGGTTGAAGTATAAATAGATTTAATAGACTAAGACTAAATAATTAACAATAATACTAAAGAACCAGTATTAATCCCAATACTGATATAAGATATACAGAAATTATATTCAGCCATCTATATCAGCAGAAGCTGTGCACTCCCAGCAGGGACAGCAAGTATCAGACACTGCGAGCGCAATGGCTTCAGGAGGAAGGGAAGGCCTCAGGGCTCCGGCACCGGGGCAAGGAGTTGTTCGGACCGCCGCCATC
This sequence comes from Numenius arquata, assembly GCF_964106895.1. Classification (NCBI taxonomy): domain Eukaryota; kingdom Metazoa; phylum Chordata; class Aves; order Charadriiformes; family Scolopacidae; genus Numenius; species Numenius arquata. Next base: position 29,864,963 of record NC_133582.1, on the reverse strand, counting down.
AGGGAGAGAGCCCGCTACGCAGCAAACTTTTCTAATTTATATTGGATGTGACGTTCATGGTATGAAATACTCCTGTTGGCCAGCCTGGGTCAAATGCCCAGGCCTTGCTCCTCCTTGTCCCTGCACCTGGCCAGGCTCGAAAACACTAACCTTGAATCCCACAGAGCCTGGCTGGCTATAAAATAAATATTTTCACAAATTCAGACACTAGAGTCTTCTAAAAGTGTAATTTTCCCCAGCATTAGAAGAAAAGTTAGTCCTGTGTCTCTCAACCCAGGACAGCATGGTATATGTCAACTGCATAAGCTCTTCAGTGATGCCATTTGTGCAGGCCTTGAGGTCAGAACTAAGGTGGTTTATTTATGACAGCCAACCCACAGTATTTAGGTTCCAAGGTAATGTGGACAATACCTGTAATAGACTTTTCGTGCTTGCCGGTCTTCAATTACTTTCTTAACACAGTGCTAAATTTGGAAACGTTGCGGTTTTGGGTTTCTTGTCGAGAATAGGATGCAAAGCCACAATCTCTCATTCACTAAAAATAGCCGTATATGTGATTCCATATGGAGTGAATTGTGCTGAGACTCACACCTGTCAGCTCTCCATGTAATACTGTAATTCTTTTGAGACCTCTGCGCAGAAGTGAGAAAGGGTTTTACTGAACCGTAAGCCGGACTGAGTCCTTATCACTTTTGCAAACCACATCTGTATGTTATTTTTTCCATGCAGACAATCACTTTGAACATATAGCATTTAATTTAATTTCCCCTGGAAATGCAGCTTGATTTGCTGGAGAGATGCATATTTATGGAGAATTCACATGCTCTGTTACAGATGGAGTGGGCTTATGGCATTTACAACGCAGCAAACATGTTTGAAGAAAGGCTGTGCAAGAGCTAGTAGAGAGGGCAATGAAGCTGATGTAACAAGCTGAGAAACCGCCTCTCTTTCTTGCAGCTGACACTTATTTGCAAAGATACGGCTCATTTTCAGCATAAATGCCCACCAGTCTCAGCTAGATCCCTTGCTCAGATAGATGTGGTTAATCACTTTTTTTTTTTTTTTTTTTTTTTTTTAATGCTTGCAGGAGCAGACCCTCAAGCAGCAGAAAGAAACCAGATTTTTCTGAGGAAATACAGCAGCAAGATTTCCCGTACAGGAGCAGATCACTCGCCAGTAAACCGAGCCAAGATACTGGTATACGTTGCTAATCCAGCATAATGCATTTTTACCTACTTCGGCAGAAATTCGGAGAACAGGGTAAGTTATAGCAGGTTTCCACAGTGCAGGTTACTTTCTGCCAGACAAAGTTCTATCCTCCCCTCTGTGGAGACCTAGAAGAAATGCAGCTTTTCCTCTCTCTTATGCCCAGTGCCGCTCTTTGGGAATAACTGCACAGAGACAGACGTGTGTCAGCAGTCCAGGCTGTCCCTCACTCCTGCTGTGGCACCTGTATGGTTAAGGACCATTTTGCTTCATGTGAACAATTAGGTTGATCAGGACATTTCTGATGAAAGTCCTGGGGAAAGATGAAGTGCTGATTCCCCTGAGGTGATACTCGATAAATGAAATCAAGCCTCAGTGTTAACAGAAAAGGATCGTTGCAGACACGTAAGGTATAAGGGCAAAAGGAATAGCTGAATTTTGAAGATAAAATAGAAAGAATACAGAGAAAAGAAGCATTATAAACATAGTTGCTTCCAGCTAATACTGGATGGAGGTAATTTTATGCTTTGACACTGAGTTGCTTAAGTAGCTAATGGTAAATTCTGGAGTCATTGGCTTGGTGCCACTGTATCTAGCATTGCATTTCATGCCTCCAAGGGCTTTTCATGAAGGTAAATGAGTAACTGAGCTTTTGCTAAATTGTGAAGTCAGCATCCTTTTCTGTTCACGTTAAACCACTTTTTAGTATAAGGTCATATAGGTGCTCTATTGAAGAGGATCTGTCCCTGGACATTTCATATCACCAATTCATTGTGCAGGGCCCTGTCATCCTGACTCAGCACAAACACTGAACCAGCAGGAGATGGGCTGCTGAGAGGAAAACCTGTGGAAAGGCTGCCTGCAGGGAAGAAAATGCTGGCAGATTCTTTTGTCTTTGTTCCCCATAAGCCCTTCCAGCCGGGGAAGGGGTTTCCTTTCCTCAGGTCTGAGAGGCAGCAAGGTAGAGACAGTTCTTCGTCTCTAATGCTTGCCCCAGGTTCTATAGCACTATGGCCTCCAGGGAACTAATAAAGGGATAGTTTGGCTTCCAGCCATACAGTGAAAGGTACTTAATTTGAGTTATCATTGTCCATGACCTGTATTTTTCGGTTATCCAGTCAGAGCAAAAAAAAGGTGTACCTTGTCCCAAAGGCGGAAGCACTGGAATGAAAGGGAAGAGAAGGAAATAATTCACCTCCTTAAAGCAAAAGGAATTACTGATCAAAAAAGACATTATGCAGAAGGAGTCTACAATCTCCTGTGTCCATCAAGCATCATTTTAAGGCTTATGAGAAGTGAAGGGAGCCTTCACAGAAATGTAACTCCGAAATTATAGGACAAGGGATAACTCTTTGAAAAAGGTGGTCAGCAAGCTTTTTCTCTCCATGCGGAGCAAATACTTTTGGAGAAAGTATCAAGGTCATCTTTATAAATATGGTACTAGGGAAAAGGCAGAATTGTGCTTAATGAGCAGCTTTAGTCTGGGGAGGGACTCTTTATCAGGGATTGTAGTGATAGGACGAGCGGTAACAGTTTTAAACTGAAAGAGGGGAGGTTTAGACGAGATCTCAGGAAGAAATTCTTTCCTGTGAGGGTGGTGAGACCCTGGCCCAGGTTGCCCAGAGAAGCTGTGGCTGCCCCATCCCTGGAGGTGTTCAAGGCCAGGTTCGATGGGGCTTTGAGCAACCTGGTCTGGTGGGAGGTGTCCCTGCCCATGGCAGGGGGCTTGGAACTCGATGATCTTTAAGGTCCCTTCCAACCTGAACCATTCTGTGATTCTATGATTCTATGAAATTCAGTTAGATCATCTCAGCTCTGGAATGCATCTTCAATTCATTCCAGGCCCTGGGACGGGGAGGCAGATTCTCTGCTGTAAATGTGACCATGAAGGTTTCTGATCACTTTTTAGTGATGAATTTTAACTTTAGCTCAATTTCCAAAGAGCAAGAGCATATATTAGCTATGTGTGAATTTCTATCTCTAATAATTTTAGAATCTGTTGGCTGAATGTCAAGTACACTTGACAGCCAGAGAACTGGAAAGCATGTATTCAATCTTTGATTTGCAAACTGCCTGATGGATGATTGGCTTGGTCAGCAACCAGGGCTTTTAATAGCAATCTGATCCCTCACAATAGTGTGATTTACATGAGCAAAGGAACAACGTACTGAGACTCTGTAGGTTCTAGAAGCAAAATCTGAGCAACCTAAAAATGTATAAAAGCATCACAAAAAGGTATGCTTTGAGCGGAATGCACTGCAAAGTGTACAGCCTGAGATTACTGGTACACACAGGTGCTCTGCCTGGAGATGAGACTGGAGGGATCATTTGAACAGCAGCTAGTTGAGAAAGGTCTGGAAAAGAAAATTTCAGTTCAGACAGTGAGGAGAAACGTTCAGCAGTTGGGATAGTGAAGCACTAATACAGGTAACCAAGGAAAGATTGGAGTCTCATCTGTGGGAGAACCCTAAATTAGACATCAGTGAGGAATGGGTAAAGAAAACCTCTGAGGGCTATTCTAATCTTCTGGTCCTCTATCACAGACCTTGGCAGACTTCTCTGTACTTCTGAGTAAAGGCTGAGACAGAGTCAAATGGAGAGCACGAATTTCTGCAGAAAAAAATCCCTGTTTTGGGATCTTTAGAAGTGGCAGAGGTGACAGACCCTGGGCTTTGTCCTTATCTGAATGTGCTCAGCTGTAAAAGTGATTTGGAGTCTTGTGCATGGGAGAAAACTTCGTTCTTGGCAATGCAGTAGCCTCCTTATTGCCTTCTGTATGGGGAAGAGGGGTTGTGACTCCGGTATATATCAACTTTTGGAAAATTATTATTTTGTCTTATCTTTTACCAAATACAGCCAAATGAGCTCTGCAGCAAGTAAAAGATGCTCACAGAAAGTGGCATTCTGTGGTGCTTTGTCATGTGCTGGTTTAATCCATTTGTGCCTATCTGACAGCTGACCTCTTTGGGGGGCCTCAACATCAAACTCCAAAAGCTGATCAAGTCTGATAAAAAAATTTCTTGTATCAGCAGAGGGCGCATCCTCATTACCAAGCAAGGGCCCTCCTGCTCACTGCCAGACCCCATGTGCCCACCCACTGGGACTTGGACTTTGAGGATGGGATGAAGTGACACAGTGACAGAACCGGTGAGTTGGAAACCTGTCTCCGAGATCCTTTTGGCGTGCACCAAGCAGCAACACAGTATGCCACCCTGTTTGTTGTTTTGCTAAAGCTCATGTATTTGCAGAGTGGGCCTTATTTCTTGGGACTGGGCACTAAAATGCTTATTTAGTCTCCCAGGACTCTGTCATCAAGGCTGGCCGCGTTTGATACAGTTGAGCGTTTTGTCAGGCTGCTGCCTGTTCTGTCAAACTATAAATACACACGTGCTTCTGCATTTCCCTATCTCGCTCTGTAAGAGGAAATGGGCTTGTTTTCATGTGATTAGCAGGCAGAGGAACTTGTGAAAGTGACACAGCTGTGCTGTAGAAACGCCAGCCTACAGACTTTGCTGCCAGAGGAACTTTGCTGCCAGTGCTGATAGACCCGCGAGCAGGATTGCCTGAGAACATGGAGCGAGAACCGATGCGTATAAGGGAGGGCTACTTAGTTAAGAAGGTAAGTGGGCAGTTTTAGATTGAGTGGAGGAGGAAGCTAGCTCCGAACAGGTTGGGGAGGTGTGGAGAAACACACTTGGGTTTCAGTTATTAAAAAAGAATCATTTTTTCCTGACAAGTGAACAGAATTCCTTGAGCGGTAAAACAACGTGGTGTTAGTGATTACAGAGGTACTTGCTAGCAGTTAGATCTTGTCAGAATACTACATAAGGCATTTTGCACATATCTCAGATGTACCTTTGGATCAAAAGATTTGTATTTTTATGAAGTAACCTAATGCCCTTAGTGGAAGCTTGGCAAAACAGGTAACAGCTTGGAATGGCCACAGCCTACTCGACAGCGCTTAATCACCGAGTTAAACATCAAGGAAGTACAACGAGATTAAAGAGGTCAGATCACCTTGGCCTAGAGACAGTGTGTGGGGCCATGGGTCCCCAAAAAGTTTCTCTGTTGTTGCTGCTGGGTGCTGTTGCAATGGCAACAGGGAAGTGGAAGTCGTGCCAATTTCCTAGAACAGCCAGACTCATAAGTGGCTCTGTCCTTGCAGAAGTGAGCTTGTGCTGGTGGTGAGGAGCAGCAGTGTGCTAGAGGAAGGGCTGGAGGGCAAAAGGAGCAGAAGATACAGATCAGACTGGTACCAGCTGTTTGATATATCAGTGAGGCTGCTGTGAATTCCACCACCAGAGCTTCCAGCTAGGATGAGCATGCTCCTGATTAACCTTACCTGCTAATTACATGCTCTCCTCCTCTCACTTATGCCTGTAAAGTGAAACCAAGAATTTGACCTCCCAAAGGAGTCATGCCTGCAGCCACAGCTCTCTTTGCAGGGAGTGAAGGCCATATATCACTGACTTTCTCCTCTTGATATTTATATGGTACTGGGGAACAGTGCTGTGCTTGGGATTCAGTGCTTTAGCTGGAACAATGTGGCCTCCCGTAAATGTGGGTTCAGACTTCAGTGCTGATTTAGGTCAACCTAAACATCTGTTTTTATATTTTGGGGACCTTGTTTCGTCATCTGAGCATAAGAAACAGCTAATTTTCTAATCTCGTAGTGCTGCAGATGTTAAAAAAATACGTTGTTCTACCAGAGGGAAGTTGCATGTGTTTCTGAAGTGGCTAATGATTTCAGAGAGCAATTCCAGGAACACCTGTCTGTATCTGCAGTCTTTGGAGTAGGTGTGACAATTTGATTTTTAGTCCAGGAAAATCAAATCCAGCATCCTGCTTGCTTGTCTTTCATGACATGTTTTAAGGGAGAACAGTGTGACCGTGTTTGGGTTTGCTGATGGTATGGATCTGAGACTGCTTGTCTAACTCTGCTCCGCAGTGGCTTCCATTGTCAGAGTCTGGTCTTCAGGAATTAGAGGTCTTGTCTGTTTATGAGCAGAAGTGCCTTAACCTGTGGTAAACGCACAAACAAAAGGAAATTGCAACAACTCTTGCCTTGGCTCGTCATCTTAATTGATTTCTTAGAAGAAAATCACCCCGTGGGTCAATTTGGGCTCTCAAAAATGGTGAATTCTTGTGGCTTATTTAAAAAAAGAACAAAAACAAAAAAACAGCAGTCAACCCATATGTGGTACCCAAATGAGACTCTTTTTTGTAGTTCCCTGTTTAGCGGGGTTTCCAGAGAACGCCGAGGGCAGTGACTTCCCTTTGGAAGGTAGCATTCGTTTGTGGGGCGCCTTCTGCTTCCAGTGAGGGCTGCAGGTCCTGCTCTTCGTAAGATCTCGGCTGACAGTTTTCCTTCCCCACCCTGTAATCGAACATAAGGTCCGATTCCGAGTGCAAAAGGCCTTTCTTGAAAGGTAGGGGAACCGAAAAAGATATGACAGACAAAGGGTTCATTTGGGGAGTAGGAAAAAAAAAGAAAAAAGACTCACCGTGTTTCTGTCCCGTTCACTTCTGCAGGAATACAAAATGCAAATATAACTAACACTGCCCAGTCTTGGGTGTAACAAATCAAACCAAGCCATTTGCACAGCACAACAGTGGCTGCCTTGGTTCTGTCTGCACCTTTAGCCCAGCTCGGCCACCGTGGCCTGAAGAGGACAGGGATGCTGTGGATGGAGTTGTAGGGGGGGGTGTTTATCAATGTAGGTCTCTCTTTGTAACAGAAAGAGCAGGGGAAGCTAATGTTTTTGAAGGACGGCTTCTGATTTGGGGCCCACAAATGTTGGTTGTGCTTTGTTAACTCTTCAGAGGAACTGTTGGTATTCGGCATATCTGAACGCTCATTTGGCTGAACCCAGTAAGTCATTTGGGTATCTGGGATTAATGACCCCTTTTGAAGCTGGTTGCAGACAGGACCAGAGAGATCATCTAGCTAGAGTACAACAGTCTTAGTAATTCTAGGAGTTAATTGTGCACAACACAGGTGCACAAACAGGTCATTCCTCTCTGAGTCCCTGAGAATTTTGCTGTGTGTTTCACTGTATGTAGGATCTGGCCATGTCTTTATCTCTGTGTGTCTTGCATCTAACAGCTGTGTTTCTGGAATGGGAAGTAAAAGCTTTAAAAGATGAAATGAAGCACCTCAATTCCTCACCACAGCAGCTGGAGATCTACAACCTCAGGCCTTTAAACTATTAATTACTCTTACAGTTTGCTCTTACTTGTCCAGAAATCCTCTCAGATGTATGCTTTCCTATCAGACAGCCAAGCTTCAACGACTTACTGCATTGTAGGATCAAGTCCTAAATACAGCACAGGATGCCCAAGTTAAAGAGGCAGTCCTAATGTGCCAGTTCACATCAAGAAATTTTGAGGATTATTTGTAATATTACCACTGTGTCATCTTGAAGACAGTGGTTGGGACTGATACTGAAAAGAAACACCTGGTGGGGCAGGCAATGTGATTTTGGAAAAACTTAAAGGTTCAGTGACTACAAGGGGAAATTAATGGTGGTCGGAAGAATAACAGTGTTTTTTAACTGCATAGTAAGATGGGTGCGGTTGTGGTATGTTCCCCTTGAGACACTAACTATAGTTATTTTAGTGTCAGCCAGACACTCCCTAGAAGGTCACATCTTCAGTGGATATCATCTGAAAAATTATTTATTGAACATAATATACACAGTGGTTTGTTGATGCAGGGCAGCATGTTTAATACCTGGAAGCCGATGTGGGTCGTGCTCTTAGATGATGGAATTGAATTCTACAAGCGGAAGGCTGACAACAGCCCCAAAGGGATGATCCCACTAAAAGGAAGCTCTATTAACAGCCCATGCCAAGATTTCGGCAAAAGAATGGTAAGTACTTTTTTTTATAACAATAATTGACAGTATACTTATATTCCTGGAGGCACTGAAGGAGCACAAGAGTGGCGGTTACAAATTCCTTACACTTATCCTAGTGGCTATTCTCTCTTGTTTTAGAAGGTCCCAAGCAGGCTTGGACTTTGTGTAGTGTTTGAAAGGTGTGACTCCTCAGGAAAAATTCAGGATACTTCAAGAGGAGCAATTCAGAGAGTGATTTTTTTTTTTCTTTTTTTTTTTTTTTTTTTTTCGAAATCTGAGTCTATCAGAGAGCAGAGCCAAATTATATTGCTGTGAGGACACCTAGCAGCTGAATGGCACAACACCTGTATTAAATATAAATCTAGCTGCTGTGGAATAAAGATGTGGGAAATTGTTTCATGAGCAGTGGAAGCATATATTTATTGTCAAAGAGCAATAATTGACTTGCTTAGACAGGAAGGAGGTAAATGCTGTGACAGAAATACCCAAGTAATGCTGTAATTCCAAACCTTCATGTTCATACAATCTGTATTAATCGCACATTGCATTGTTAGTTGTTGAGCTTTTGCAAGTGACTAAGAGGCATATCTATACTCGGAGAGAGTGGGCAAAATCCAAAACTGATTTGAAGTAGTTCAACTGTTGCCTGCATGTTTGGGATCTCTAAGGTCGAGGGTAGCAAGTGCACAGACTGAGGTCTCAATTCCCAGTGAAATACACAGATCGCTATATTCACAAATTCAGAGTCTTATTTGACAGAAAATAAGATACAGGAAGATAAATGTGCAAGCATACATATTTTGTTACAGGGTTCCTGAAAAATAGTTATTGGCAAAACAGGATCTCTGGTGTGAGCAAAGAATCATATATTTACCAAGTCACTTGTTATTTCAGCAACTCTTAATTTCATCAAATAGGCATTATACTCCGAGGAATTCCTCTGACAAAGGGGTCCCCCAGAATCTGGAAGACTATCCAGTTACAGTTCAAAGACATTTACTATAAGGATGCCTGACTAAAGATAGAAGCCTCTGAGAGTGTTAGAGAAAGCATGAGAGAGTGCATGAGAGGGCAAGCTTCACTTTCTCATGTGAGTAAAGTGAGGAGAATTACACCTGCCCTTAGTTTTGTGGCAAGTGGTGGCAGGGTCCCTGGTGTCAGGTTTGGACCTGCTGGCTTTCCTTTTCCCTTCCTTTCTTCTTTTCTTTCTTCTTTCTTTCAATTTTATTTTTTTCTTCTTTGTGCAGACACCATATTTGTATGGAGAAAAAAAAAGTTGATTCTTATGGATTCTTGTTAAAATCACATCTCTTAACAAATAGGGGCTCTGAACTTAAAAGCTCTCTTTGAGGCAGTACAATAAAAGGATGGGGCAGAGAATAAAGATTGCTGTTAATCCTGTGCTGAGTCAAGGAAGTTGTAGATGGCTGCTTCTCCTGGGAACAGGAGGTTTTAGAGGACTGTTACCTTGGAAATCCCACCCAGAGCAGGATCATCAAGAGCTCCCTGCTCTTCCTAGCTCTTTCTAGGTACTAGGAGTTGTCCACAGGAGACTGTATTGTCATGCCTGGAAGGAGAATTGCATGAATTGCATGGTCATGCATTCCCACCCCATAGATGTTTTTGATTCCTGAGCTGGCAAGGATGATTGTCCAACTGGTTCAGAAGGGTTTGAGACTGACTGCTGGTCAAGGCCATTCACTCTTCCTTAATGCTAACAGCTCCTGCCTGAGCCACCCTGGGACATGGCTGGGCCAACCCGACTGCTTAGCCCCTGCGCCTTCTGATCAGACCACCTGCTTCAACCAGCGTGGCTGTGTGGCACTGCGGTGCCCAGGTGCTGGCTGGGAGCCCCATGTTACAGCAGCACGGCTTTACATCTTCTGTCAACTATGAATAATAAAAGTGAAGCGTAATTACATGTGGGGAGTAGAGCACAGAGCAGGAACATTAAATAACCAAAGAAAGGAACAGAAGTTAAGTATATCTGCACACATTTGGTTGTAATTCTGCTGATTTGAAGCCATGTTTCTATGTAATGTAATTAACAAGCCTCAGCACAGCGCTCCTCACTCTGTACATGAAGTATAATGCATGGGGAGAAGGGTACTCTGTTCAAGCGTATCACAGATCTTACATTATAATGGTAGAAATTAAGTTATTCTCATAAAGCATTCTTTTCCAAGTGGTTTTGTTTGGGATTGTTCAGCCTGGAGAAGAGAAGGCTCCAGGGAGACCCTGTAGCCCCTTCCAGTACCTAAAGGAGCCTACAGGAAAGCTGGGGAGGGACTCTTTATCAGGGGTTGTAGTGATAGGATGAGCGGTAATGGTTTTAAACTGAAAGAGGGGAGATTTAGATGAGATCTCAGGAAGAAATTCTTTGCTGTGAGGGTGGTGAGACCCTGGCCCAGGTTGCCCAGAGAAGCTGTGGCTGCCCCGTCCCTGGAGGTGTTCAAGGCCAGGTTGGACCTGGTTGAGCAACCTGGTCTGGTGGGAGGTGTCCCTGCCCATGGCAGGGGGGTTGGAACTCGATGATCTTTAAGGTCCCTTCCAACCTGAACCATTCTGCGATTCTATGTTTTGTTTGGTTTAAACTCCCACAGAGACACTGGCACCAGTGTTCAAGGAGGTGTTCAAGGCCAGCTTGGACGGGGCTTTGAGCAACCTGGTCTAGTGGGAGGTGTCCCTGCCCAGGGCAGGGGGGTTGGAACTTGATGATCTTTAAGGTCCCTTCGAACCCAAACCATTCTGTGATTCTATGTTTTGTTTGGTTGGTTTTTTTAAACTCCCCCAGAGACACTGGCACCTGTATTGGTCTATAGTAGTTGCTTGGAAATGTCAGTAACACATTTAACAATAACAAAAAGATAATTTACTAGCGTATGTGCATTCTATAAAACAGGCAGAGAGGTCTGAAGTACCCGCTGTCTGCTGAAGGCAGAGTGAGAGAGATCATCACCTGCCCAAAGGGTTGCGTGGGGATGTACCAGTTTGCAGAAGATGCACTACATCTGTATCGAAGGGTGATGAAGTCTTTGAGGGTCAAGCTTTACATTATGCTTCATTTTACATTATTAGTTTAGACAGCAAGTTTTACATTCTTTTTCATTTTAGTTGCTGGGGCCTTTTCTGAGGGAGAATAGAGAAAAAAAAAGAAGGATCTCAGACCCAGGGGTTGAGGCACCCAAAACACCTTTTCATAAGTAAGATCTGATGCGGAGTTTGCTGAAGTCGGTGGAAGCGAAAAAAACGACTTCAGCAGGTGCTGGAGGAGATCCTCCTTGTTGAGTTGGTGAGACTGTTCTGCAAGTCCCTAGCCCAACTGCCCTGGAGGCGTATTTTCTCTAAAATTTGCACTGTTCAAATAGTCAAAATTGCAGCATGCTCATTCATATGAGCAACACCATCACCGGGATTGTTCTTACAAGTAGTTACTGCCCAATATGATTAAACCTAAATTTCTACGTGTATTCCTTGAAAATGTAGTATCTTGATTTTCGTGTCTTACAACTTTACTGCTGAATCCGAAGCCTCTGTACTCTATCCTGCCTTCTCACCAGTTAGGTGTCAAAACATACAGTTCTTCCTCTTATGGGAATTATTCTGGTTCTCAGTGATTTGCATCCATTTATTTTACATGGCTAGAAATGAAAGTGTATTTTTAAGACAGGAGTTCTGTAGGGTGAGAAGTGGGATAATTCTCATTAGGCCAGTTTTAAGTCCAGTCTCACTCACTTGGGCCCAGTTTGGAGCAGGGACTATTGAGCCACGAGCAGACTTTTATATCCATCTGGTTAGATTTCAGCTTTTTGAATTGGCCTGTGTGTCTGCATCAGGGCCTACCTTGAAACCTCAGGGCACATCACCAATAGACTTTGTTTACTAAATCAATTGCAAAAAGCAGGTGCTGAGAGGAAAGGAAGCAATCCTGGATTTGTTAAACAGATATAGCCTGTTCAGAAGGGGCTGCAAGTGTATATTTTGAGATTTTTATTTCAAAGTGCATTTACCACTGTGAGTTGTTCCTGATGTGAAGTTTGATCATTGCTTAATGTGATGTTAATTCTGCTATGCTTGTGCTTTCTCTGTTTTCCCCATGGCTTTCCTGTGGATAACATGATCACATATGGTTGCTCATTTTAAGTTAGGGCAAATTGATCTGACTATATTTAAAATGTTGGTGTTTAATTTAGTCTAATGGTCTAATTTTCTCAAAAGCACAAATTGATACACAACATCTGAGGAAGTCTTGGTCGCTTCTAGGATTGGAGACTCAACCTCTTCACCAATTTCGGAGGATGCTTGAATGTCAAGTTTTGTGGCCTAGCTTTCTAAAAGCTTTCCAAGTCTCCTCTGGGTACTGGAAATGAAAACTCCTCTTTAGCATTTCACTAGCATTTCATTAGCATTGCTTCTCTGCTTTTCCACTTTGAGTGCTGATTTTTCCTTTGGTAAAAGCTTGCTTTAATGCTTTGCTATTTCATTCTGTTAATCTGGTGTGTTAGCGTGACTCGTGGATACTGAGATTTGGAGAGAGCTGTCTGCTTTTCGCATGCACCGTACGTTGATTTTCAGGAAGTGGCTCTTCACTGAATAATAGAAAAGGTGTGTGTTGATGGAAATATGAACAGTGTCAGATAAGAAATAGTTACTTTTCTGTCTGAAATGTATTTCTGAGGACCCACTGCTTTGTAAATTTGAAATCTGTCTTCCTTGAAAGTCAGTGGGGCTTCTGCGCAATTGCAGGGTGTCAGAATTCTTCCCATTGACAGCCTGGAAGATGTGTATTGGAGACATTCAGAAATGTGCCATTTACAAATGCGGGCTTCAGTAGACTCATTCAGTGTTTTGATTTCATTGCTGTAGATTCACTGCTCTCTGCCCTTTGATGATTGTCTCTGCTTTACTTGCCCTCATAAAGCCGTGCAGTTTACTTGCTGATTAGCCTGTCATTTTTAGATGCCTGCTGTGTCAGAACCTGTTGTATTTATTCTAATGCAACTAGGGAACAAATTACAGTTCCCCTTACGGGGAACTATATTTTAGAGGAAGTGGAAACCCTCTTGCCTGAGTAATTAGATCCAGATTTTCCATCCAAAAGGTTACTGGGTGAAAATGAGATCAAACAGTGTCAACTTTATGTTGGTTGTTTGTTTTGGTTTTTTTTTCAGGTTGGTGTTATTTTTTAATTCTTAGAACTACCTTCAAAAGAGCTCTTCTAATTTTAGGGAAATATAGTCTTTCCATTGTTGCTCGTGTGTTTAGATAGGTAATGGTCATAAGGTATAGCCAAGGGTTGGATGTGTCATCTCCATACCAAGCCCTTCAAGGTTTGCCAGGCTACAAATGTGTTCAGCTGCTCTCCAATGTGACCGTGACCTTTTCTCCCCTTGTGAATCAGAAGCCCAGCAACACGATGTGAGGTTTTTTTTTTTTTTCCCCTCCTTCAGACTGACAACACCTCTAAGCATTAAGACGTTTACACCCACTGTAAGCCTGCAGGGTCCGGGCACTTCAGCCTTTCAGCTGTGTTGAACTTCCCAGCAAAAGTTAAACATCAGCAGCACTGATAGAGCTGCTGGTTTTAACTTCTGCTGGGATGTTCAACGCTCACCTTGGCTGTACTGACAACGTCAGGATCGCTCACAGGGAAATAACAAAAGGAGTGAGGTACCTGCACTGCCCGTTCATGTTTTTCTTCAGTGTTTTTTCAGTTTAACTGTGGCTGTAAGGCACTTTCCATAGTCCCTTAGGCAGAGGTAGGCTGTATGTCGTGGTGGTACTAGATTAATCATGCCCAACTGGCTACACAAAGTAACTTTTAAAAAAACATCATTTGTCATTCCAGTTTGTCTTCAAGCTCACTGCAGCCAAGCAGCAGGACCACTTTTTTCAAGCTGCCTACCTGGAGGAGAGAGATGCCTGGGTCCGCGATATAAAGAAAGCAATTCGTTGCATAGATGGAGGCCAAAGGTTTGCCAGAAAATCCACAAGAAAGTCTATCAGACTGCCTGAAACAATCAACCTGAGGTTTGTTCTCATAGCTCTGCTCCCCCGTTCACTTCCATCCTCAGGCAGTGTGCCAGATACGTAACCTCAGTCTGGAAGAGCTATGAGCACGTCTGTCCATGCTACCTCTCTGGTTTTCCTCGGAGTCCTTTCTGCACGACTAACAGTTTCAGAGCACACAATGTGGCAGAAATGAGCTAGCAATCAGAACTGGGAAGATCATTTTTAATAACAAAACATGCTTGTTTATCAAAGGATTTTGCTGATAAGGAGATCTCTGAGCACACTGCAGCGCAAAAGGAGACCCCAGCCAAAGTGTAATTCTTCCAGGAGAGGCATTTTTATACAATATGTAATTTATTGCAAAAATATTTTAAACTTTTTGTTTGCTCTCCAGAGAAACGCTGATGTTAGCCTAGTTTTTGTGAGGGGAGAGTGGTGCCTGCCAGAGAACTTGGAACTGGCAAAGGGAGAAGAAGAGATAAAGGGCACAGATAGGAAGCCATCTGTTTGTCAGTACTTAAAAAAATTAAGGACAACTTATTTTTTGCCTGTGATCAGTAAATAAATACCAAGATACACATGAGCCTGCAGTACTCCTTGGAGGACAGTAAAACTGCACAGGGCCAAGATCCAGCTAAATCTGACTTCGCAGGCTTCAGCAGAGGATCACCCTGACTAACAGGCCAAAGAACTTATCCTGTGACATTTAATATTTGTCCCTCTTGTCATTCCAGAGTTTCAAGGAATTAAGAGTTCTAAGCAAGTGAAAAGTGGGTGGGAGAAAGGAAGTCAGACCGGGGTCACTGAGGTTATTTAGGGCCTCCGAGAGCATGCAGGCTTTGGAGATGTCACAGCGACAGGTTTTCTGCTCAGCCAAGGACCTTTGGGGGAATGTAGCAAAGCAGCAAGCTCCCCTGTTGGCACTGAGGCTGTGGGGCCCTGTGAAGGTGCCTCAGCAATGGGTGTTCCTCTCTTCACACTACAGTCACCACAAGTTCTTCCATTCTCAACATATGGGGTTGTGGTGAGTCATCTCTACGCTCCCCACTCTGCTCCTGCAGCTGTGACAGTGACGTAGTGAGGCCTCCAGGCTTTGCAACATAAATTTATCAGGAGATTAAACTCAGCTCTGCAGAGATCAATATGCCAGCAAAACATGAAGAGCCCATGAATGACAATGATCTTATTGTATGAACTGGTGAAAGCTTTTTATTTGCTAACAGTTCCTGTGGTTCTTTTTACGCGCAGTGCTTTGTACCTCTCAATGAAAGATCCTGAAAAGGGAATAAAGGAGTTGAAGCTGGAAAAAGATAAAAAAGTGTTCAATCACTGCTTTACAGGTAAGGTCCTCTTGTCCCTCTTTTCCATACAATAAAGGTAGCACAGGGCTGAGAGGCTAAAGATAGATAAAACAACTCTGAGCTCTGTAGAGCACAGGGAAGTTTGAAAAGAAAACCTGGCATATGTTTTCTTGACCAACACAGGAGGTCCTCAAAGGACGAAGCTTGAAAGTGTTCAGTTATGGCCATGGTAAGCAAGAGAGGAGGAAGAAATTTAACCAGCGCCAGAAAGATTGATGTAGACCTTTGTAGAAATTTGCTGAAACACTTAACTCCAGAAGAATTATTCCTTTCTGAATTTTTTCATCAACAAACTGTGACACATTGCCATTCCTGTTCTGCTCCAAGTCAAATCTGTGGGTGCTAGAGTCCAAAGTCTCCCCGTTCCAACAGCACTGTGTCAGTAACATAGCAGCCTGGAAGACTGCCTTCTCCAGGCCTAGTTGTCCTTTGTACTTTCCCTGTCCCCAAGGCTTCCCAGCTCAGCCCTGCATCCCAGCTCTCTTCTCCCTCAGGTACAGTGTTCAACAGTTGCACTGGCCCCTGCCATCAATCAGATCTGCTGTACCTGGATGACCTAAGCACCTTTCCAGATGAGCTTTCTTTGTTGTCACTAAAAACATTTTTCAGGATATTGCTGAATAGATGGAGTAGGGTTGTTGCCTGTGTATTTTTAGGCTTATTTGTGTCTGTCTTGGTTTGTGGCTAATTGTATTTGTTCCTTTGTAACCAGGCACCTCTGTGATTGACTGGCTGGTGTCTAGCAACTCCATCCGAAATCGAAAAGAAGGTCTGATGCTTGCCTCTTCCCTCCTTAATGAAGGCTACCTACAGCCTGCAGGAGATACATCCAAAGCTGCTGCTGAGGGGCTGTCAGACACCCCCTTCTTAGATCTCAGTGATGCCTACTATTACTTTGTGAGTGTTGTATTCTGGTTTTGGGGTGGGTTTTTTTTTTTTTACTGTCTCAGACTTGCTGATGCTCTGCTTTTCTCAGGCTTCTTGTTGGGTTTCTTAAGTCCTGGAGGAAAGATTGTACAGAAATGGAGAGATCCATGTTAATTGTCTTTCTCTACATGGTACTCAGAATGAACTGGCTCACTTTAATATTTGTGGGCAGAACATTTTTCTTCTGGCACCCTTCTAAGTGTGAACTGAATGCTGAGATCAAGCTGGGTTCTATTTAACTTAGACTTTGTTCCTGGTGTTTTCACCAGAGACCAGAATTTAGCCATCAGTTCCCCTGATGACTCAGTGGAAGGGAAGAGTAATTCATTATCATGGGGCTTCTCAGAGTGGCACAAGCTACAAACCCATTTTTGTGCAGAGTTATCAAATCTGACTCAGTGTGTGCGCGTGCACACACACACACACACGCACACACACACACACACACACACACACACACACACAACTTGCCTGTGAGCAGAGAAGCCAAAGTTTGTAATATCCCCCAGTAACACTTGCCCTGGGTAGCTTACCCAACCTTTTCAATTTATTGCTTCATACTCTTTAGATTGATTTGAAGAACTTGCAATATCATAATCACAGTCAAATACTGTTTTAAAGATGTTTCGCTTAGGAACTTGTGCTAATAAAAAAGTATACCTTCTGTCAAGTAAAATGCTTAAATACTACAATTCGTGTTTATGTTTAACACATAGAATCACTCGACTTCAGCAAAATGAATCTCCCATTCATTTGTTTTCCTAGAATGTGTCCCTGGTAGGGAGAGTTTACCTGTGCGGCAATGGAAGCAGAGACACTGCTGGAGAAGGCAGCCTTGTGGCCGTCACAGTTCCTGGCTACCTGGGACACTTCTCCAAGCAGCCCGTGTGTGCTCTGCTTGCTTTCAGCTTGTTTCTAGTTTGACTCAATACCAATGTGGTGTGAGGAGGTCGCAGTAGATGAGTGTCTGACTTGCTGTCATACAAGTAGGCAGCACAGATGTTTACTCTAAGCCATAAAATGGTTCCCTACATTTACATCATTTGAACAGTGTAAGGTTTCAGTAAGTAGCATCATAATTTATCCGGTGTGGAATGGATGTGATGCATGGATCCTGAGACAGCCTGTGCTCAGTGCACACATCACAACATCACAGCTATAGAAAATGGCAAATTTCAAAAACTAAGGGCAGTTCTTGTTGTTGGAGAAGACAGCCTAGATGAAGCATTTTTATTCCTAAATTCTAGATGGTTCTAACGGGTGGAGGAAGAGAAAGGGTGTGTTGGGTGCAGGGATGGACAGCCCGGAGTTTATTGGCTGTGCTGTTCATATGAGCTGCTGTCTGTGTGCATTTAAAAACCTCATGAGATCAAGGCAGCCTGTCCATTATGGAGGAAATGTGATCCCAAGAATCAGGGAGAACAGAGGCACTGACATATACACAGATGCTCCAGCTGTCTTCAGATGCCCTGAGATGCATTGGTGTAGTCCTGTCTCACACTGAGATGCTTCCATGGTAACTTGGACACCTCCTCAACTTCACTGGGAGATTTTTCCAGTAAAAGGGTTGATTTTTTTGGGTGCCAAAAACAGGGTGGAGAGAAGTCGCATTTGTATGTGTATTTAAACATGCAGCAGTTGTGTAACTTCTGGATTTTCTCTTGTGATCATGCAGCCAGACAGTGGGTTTTTCTGCGAGGGAAATTCTAGTGATGATGATGTGGTCCTGAAAGAAGAGTTCAGAGGCATAGTAGTCAAACAAGGATGTTTGCTGAAACAGGTTAGTATTGTGCGTGTTCCATCCTGTCATTGGGATGATGTTGCGTGGATACAAGATTACTCTTTTACACCTAAAAGCTTTAGAGAAGAGAGAAACTAGCCTATGCCATCTCCACACTTGACAGGTTTCATCTCTGTCCCTCATGCCTTTGCACAAAGAGCGCTTGCTGTAGCACGGCAGTGGGGCTTTTTGCCCAACATTGCAAGTTTTATTGCTCTTACTATGAAATAAGACAGCTTATAGTTTTAATTAGGAAGGAGTGCTAAAGCAGGAGATGTGACAAGTCATTGGTACGGTGCAGAACTGAACTTGGGTAAGAAGGCTGCCAATCTGGAGTCCCTCTGGACACACAGCTGGATTCAGTTGCCAGTTTTCACAGGCTTTTTCAGCATACCTGAGCAAAGGAGTCCTTTCAGGCACTAATGTTTGATCCTGTCCCATTTGTAAGATGAAAGATAACTGTATACCCTCCTTTCCAGCAGAATTTTAAGCAATATGGTGAACATCATGGTAAAATCCTTACTTTCTATCAATCACCTCTCTAGGAAGCCTGTTCTGGTGTTTGACCATCTGCTCTGTTAAGAAAGTCTGAACCTCTACTGTTAAAATATTCCTCGGGAGCCTAAGAACTTTTTTGTGGTGCTTGCTTGTACTTCTCTTTCTCAGCCAGACTACTCAAAAGCAATAGAAGAGATTAGATACACATCTTTCTGCTAACTTTTACACTGTCACGTTCACATCTGCCTAATTAGTAAGAGCTTCTTGCAAACAGCATAGCTGATTGAGAAACGAGTATTTTGAAATGCTGAAAGGAAGTGATTCATGACAGTCTTCCAGTAGTATTAGGCTGGACTGGGTCATCGTCAGTGAGCTGTACATCATTGCTTGGAAGTGTCACTGCTTCTGCTGAAAATGCTTTTGGCAGACCTAGATTTTCCTCACCCATCATTTCAGTCTTGAAAACGGACAATGAGACATCTACGTGCATATTGGAATGTGGTGTTATTTCTGCTGGAGCTTCTCAGCTAGGAACCCTTTCCAGGGTTCTTCAGCCAGATAAGCCTTTTTTGTTGTTGTTTTCTGTGTAGGGAAAGAACCACCTTTAGCTCGTTGTTGCCAATAGTTCAAGGTACCTTCCTGCAAGGCACTTCGCAGCCATGCTTTCTGGCAAGCATTTAAGCCCAGTTCTCACAGACCTCATGTGAGTGTCATAGCTACCAGACTGAGAGACGTGTTTAGGGGAATCTCCCATGTCAAAGCTGTTCTGCTTTGTACAAAAAATAGAATGATAGAATGGTTTGAGTTGGAAGGGACCTTAAAGATCATCGAGTACCAACCCCCCTGCCCTGGGCAGGGACACCTCCCACCAGATCAGGTTGCTCAAAGCCCCATCCAGCCTGGCCTTGAACACCTCCAGGGATGGGGCAGCCACAGCTTCTGTGGGCAACCTGAGCCAGTGTCTCACCACCCTCACAGGAAAGAATTTCTTCCTAATATCTAATCTAAACTTTCCCTCTTTCAGTTTAAAACCATTACTCCTCGTCCTATTGCTCCACTTCCTGATCAAGAGTCCCTCCCCATCTCTCCTGTAGGCCCCCTTTAGGGGGGAAGCCATTGTGATACCAATGTGATAGCCCAGTTGTTGTGCAAAACAGTGGGATGCAGAAAAGCCCAGGTTCAAGTCCTACACCAATGAGTACTTCCTGTCCAAAATATTCAGTTTTTCGCTTTTGTATTTGCCTGTTCTCTCATGTGTGGGTAAGCTGACTGTAAGTACTTGCAGGCAAAGCAGTTCACAACATTCCTGTTTTGGAATTTTTCCTAGGGACATCGGAGGAAGAACTGGAAAGTGAGAAAGTTTGTTTTAAGAGATGACCCTGCATATCTTCACTACTATGATCCCGCTGGAGTAAGAGACATTTGATTTATTTTCCTGTTTGTTTTAGAGCAAATGCCTTGTAGAAATATCTTAGTGGAGTATTTGCATAGGAATGTGTGATAGGGAAGAGGAAGCAGGACAGCGGGGCTGTTTGTGCTCACAAGGCTTAGCTATCCTCTGGAAAAGCAGAGCGAAGGATGGTTTCTGGGGCTGCCAAGACGGGGTGGCAAGTGGCAGGTGGGGGTTACCACCAAGTGATGCTGAACTGTGCTCTCACCTTTATCTGTGATTAATCAGAATTACTATGTGCTCTCACTTGATTAAAATGAACTAGGTCATAAGTGCAAATGAACGCAATACAGTCATTTTGCAGTTTATAACTGAGATATTTTCTGTGTCAGGCTGAGACATGGCATTCCATTTCTTGTGTAATTCTAACGGGCCAAACCCTGCCCTCAGAAAGGAAGGAGCATTGCCACGGACAAAACCTGCCCCCCAAAAGCTGGCATTCGGGTAGATTCAGCCCACAGGGTTTATTTTATCCTGCATTGCTGCAGGAGCAGAGCCATTATGGGTTACAGGTTCTCTATGCTGTGCCTGTCCCCCTTGGCAGAGGCAGCCTAAACACACTGGAGAATCAACACTGAGGAGTTTCTGACCTCCCTGTTCCCAGCTTGCCTTTCCTGCTCCTGGCATCCCCTCCCAAAGGGCTGAGGTGTGTCAGCTTATAGAGACTGCTTCTTTGAAACTTAGGCATCAAAAGGCATCTTCACCCATTCTTTGACTGTCACAGTCCTCAAGTGCACAAGAGACCAACTTGTAAATAAGGGTATAGCTGCTCTTGCTGCTTGGTAAGAATACTTCTAGGATCTACTCTTTTTCTAACTAATCTTTTTTTTCTATTCACTGTGACATCAAAAGAAAAGTTACAGTTAGCACAAGGCTTATATTCTCCTTGTACCTTTTTTCAGGACATGCTAAATACTCTGCAGATCCTGAATTCCAAAGCCCGAAAGAGACTTCCTATTTATTTGCAGGTCTTCCCCCTACCACACCCCCCACCCTCCATGTCACCCACAGACTGAGGATCCCCTGGTTTCCCAGGTGACATACTAAGTCAGCAAGTGTTTGTGTTTCCATTCTGGAGCTGTAGGCAGATATTAACATGTGAACAGTTTCAGAAGCGTTGCATTTCATTTGGATTTCATGTCCTCACCAGGGAGAAGAACCCCTAGGAGCAATTCACTTGAGAGGCAGCGTGGTGTCAGCAGTTGAAGATATGCCAGACTGTAAGGAACCATATTGAATAAGCTGTGTAATAAGTTTTGGGTACATTCTTTCAATCTGCCTTGAAATCACAAGTGGTTTTTACTCAAAAGCAATCTATGTGCAATGATTCAGTAATTCTTCTAGTAACTAGTCTCTCTATTGCTGTCTTAATTACTGGAGAAGGATACTGTGGTAAAGGTAGCAACAGGGAATCTTGTGTTTTCTCAGTTGTTTAGAGAAGATTTGTCAAAAGGGTAACACCATCCCTATGTTAGGATAAGTAGCCTTGGGCAAAAGGAAGCTGAGTTTGCTCTTTTTAGTTGATGGATTTGGGATGGAAGCTTTACATTAGAAATGGTTAGGCCAACAGACTATTACTGTTCTCATTCTGTTCCCTCCCAGAACTAGTTTGTGGGGACAACAATGGTTAAGCATTGCTGCAAGGAACAGGAAACACTCATTGCGTGCATTCTCCCCTCCACTGGAGGGGCAGACTGTCATACGCAGCAAGGAAGTCTGGCATCTCAGTACCTGTGTGGGCTGTGCTGGCAGATATGGAAAGAACCAGAGATTCTGGATGTGACATGAACTTAAACGTCTTGTTCTTGTAGCTGGCAAGGCACAGGAGAGTTTGGGGAATTTGACCTGTCTGCAGGATTGCAGATCCTTCCATGATTGGAGGTCAATTAACCAGAGACTCTTGAAGGTGAAATGTGTGGAATTCATGGGTTGTTTCTCCAAGAGAGAGACCTGTCTCATGGACCCCACCTTGCAATCTGTTTGTGAAGGCCTGATCAGGCACTGCTGTAGAAAGGAAAGACGTCCCCTTACAGTGTGTAAAGGAAGAAACATTGTAAATACAATACTTTATTCACTCATAGCTGACTGACTTATTTCTTCTCTGTAGCCAAGAAGTACGATGTTGACAACATCCTCTTTGAGATCATCACAGCAAATGAAATCCACTATTACTTGCAAGCAGCCTCATCCGCAGAGCGTACAGAGTGGATCAGAGCAATTCAGGCAGTTTCTAGGACTGGAAAATGAAGATGAAGATCTGCCAGCAAGAAGACAGACAGCTGAAATTAGTTACTCAAAACAAAACGGGAATTTTAGCATTTCACCAAGAGAAAGCAATATCATCCAGAAAGGCATCCTAAGGCTTGTGGGCTGGGGGTGAGGGTGGGGAGCAAGTTTCAACTCTGTAGTGGGCACTAACAAACTAATATTTTTCCACTTGTGTTGTGATAATATTTTACTAAATTATAGCATAGAACATGCCATACTAGTGTGTGCTTTTTAGAGTAATCAGTCTACCTTGGGAAGGCTGTACCTAATATCTTTCCCAGCTGCCACAGCTGATAGTAAGTATTTCACCATTAACAGGGGACAATCATGTCACTGACTGTGAGGAACTCAACTAAGTCACCTACTGTTCAGCCTGTGTTGTTTTTCAATGTATTCAGATATTTCAAAGTCTTCCCAAGACAAACTTCACACTTTCTCCTTCACCAGATTTTTCTACTGCTTGTTCACCTATACAAGTAATGCCATAGATTTAAGGAAAGAAATCAACTCACTTGGAAGCCTGATCCACTCCTTTATTATCCTTCAGTGTTAAGGAAGGGAAGAGTGCAGGCAGATAGGGAAACACCATGTGGAAAGCTAGTAAAACTCAATGACAGCGGTATGAGGAAAAGTCTCTTTCCACTGTATTTCAAACACGAAGCAATTTCAGTTCAACTTCTTTATCACCTGGTTTTGACTTTGCTAAATTTCTCCACAAGAATCTGCTTCACTGTCCAATAGGACATTGTTTCCCTTCATTTAGGTCTCCAAAACAGTCGCTAGGGTATCACGTACTGCTGATTTGACCTGTATTTGAATTAAGAATCTCACAGGAGATGGTGAGGGATTCATGGGTTACTTATTTAAACTACTGATTGAAGTGGTTTCATTTAGGTTTTTCTTTTTTAAACTCCAGCAAAATATTCAGTCCTTGGTTCTGTGCCTTAGTAATATAAATGAAACGTTATGCTTGCTGTAACTGAAATAAACATTATTATTTTACAGGGTCAGTTTACCTGATCAATCTTTGTATTTTTGTCTGACTGTCTGTATCAAACTTCTAAGTCTTAAACTTTAAGCAGGAGTTGAAAGTCAAGTTCGTGTCAGATTCTGCATGTAGACCATTCCTGATGCAGACTGATGTTTCTGAGTGCAAGTAAACTTCAAAACTTTTAAAACTCTGTAGATCTAGTAAGATACCTTATCCTTAAGATACCTTTACTTATCCTTTTCCATCTAAGAAGAAATCTGGAGCTAAATCTTCTCTTCAATTCTGCTTAATTATGCTTGTATCTGAGCTGATGAGCCTTAATTATGCTTGTATCTGAGCTGATGAGCAGTCTTTTGTGCTGGTGTTGCTTACCACAAAGAGAACACAGCCTTGCGGGGCAGCAGGCTGGCAAACCCTCATCTTCCTGGCCATTTAAGTCATCCAGAGAAAATCAGCTTCTGGCAGGCATTTCCTGCATCTCACGCAAGCTGACAGGGCTGCTGAAGCCTGGTCTGTCGTTCTGAGGAAGGAAG
Organism: Numenius arquata; assembly: GCF_964106895.1. NCBI lineage: Eukaryota > Metazoa > Chordata > Aves > Charadriiformes > Scolopacidae > Numenius > Numenius arquata. The sequence goes on along the minus strand of NC_133582.1, from coordinate 29,841,077 downwards.
ACTCATGGCAAAAAGATACCCTCTTTGCACAGCCTGCTTTCTCGATAATTGCTTTGTGGTTGCTGCTTATTTTTGCTTTCAGAGCTCACTAACCCCAAAATATCCTATGGCACAGGAAAATAGGAAAAAAAAAAAAACCAACACAACAAACCCACACAACCAAACAACAGAAACTTGCCAAGCTTAGCAAGGGAGGGATGCAACTGCCAATTTTTAATAAAACTGAAAAGTTTCACCAGTCTTTGACCGTGTCATTTCTCCCCACACCCAGTCAAGGGTACAGCTGCCCACCTATGAACGGTATTTTCTCTGGTAGGTGATGCTAGTCATTGTATTTGTGGAAGAGCTATATTTGTACCAGACTCTATCAACAGGGTCTCTAACCTCACAGGTAGTTCTTGTGAAGATAGATTCCCAAGGGTTTGTAGGTGTGTCTGCTTCTTGGTGGAAAAGGGAAGATTGGAAGTCTTGGAAGTACGTCTGATGCCACCCTACCCACATTTCCTGCTATAAATGCTTTCATTTGCCTGAGACTGGTACTGGGAGTGACTCCAAACTGTTCTTCCTTTTAGGTCAGGTTCTCGTGCATTTCTGGACATCAATAATTAGCTCTATGTTCCAGGGTGAATGTGCTCTAGTCCATTTTCAGTCAAGGCCTGACAAGAAAAACAATACATTTCACAGACCTCTCTGATGAACTCTTCGCAAGGGATGAATTGGAGACCAGGGTTATTATGGGGCTCATTTTCAAAGACATTTGGTTTCCTAATTCATGGCAGTGCTTTTGAAAATCAAAGTAGGTTCCTGAATGCCACCAGCAGTCTGACTTTAGGAATTGTGCATGAGATGATGATGATTGTCACAACCCTTGAACAGAGTCAGGAGAGTTGCTAAGGAGCTACTGGAGTTGAGACAAGGTGGTAAGGACTTCTGTAATAGATGACTGTATATGGGAAAAGAAAGAAGGTTAGTTTTATATCACTACAATTTCTCGAGATAATGCTGAATTCCCTTGGACAAGATCTATTAAAAAGCAACTACGAGATCTACTATAGATTATGAGGCCACACTCAGAAGGCATGGAAGGCAAAAGGCATGTTTACTAAATGCTAGCACAAGAGAAGAGGGAGCAGGCCCATTACAAGGAACAACTAATTGAAAAACAGAAGAGCAGACCTTCACGGGCCATGCTTCCTCCATCTGTTTTCACCTTCTAACTATTTAAATCACACTACTTCTATGTACTCAGCAGTTAGTATATCAACATCAGTTCCTTTTTTACTTATAACATGAATTAGTCTTTTTTCATAGACTAAAGGACAGCAAAATAAACCATTGTGGATAAGGACTGTATTTATAATCTTCAATTACTGTAAGACTTGTATGATATAATCTACTATAAAGATCCTCTTAGGCTGATGTTTGACTTGCCTCGTCTTAGACTGAGCAGTTTTCCCCTCCCCTGGAATGCTGACTGCGTGCTTACTACAATCAGGTTTTCAGGAGCATTTATTAACCATGTATCCATAAAAACACTCCTCTGGCCACGGAGCTCTTTCTTCCATGGTGTAAAAGAGAACACGACAAACCAAACCATACACATCCCGAAAAAACAACATCCATGAGGACTACAACAGCCTTACAAGCTTTCCGCCACGGGTGTTGCTGCTTGTTACAATCCAATAAACACTGCATATGGAGGTTGTTAGGTCTTAACGTGTTTCTAGGAGTGGTTTCGAAGAGCTGTTTACTTTCCCTACACTGCAGCTTCCTTCTGAAGGGTAAGGTTAGTATTCTTTTGTTGCTAAATGGAGTTATTTTGGTGGTGTTCTTTGCACTGTGTTGTCTTTGCTTTTTATTTGAAAGAATAGTTAGCAGTGTTAAAGGGCTACTGATAACGTGTTTTTAGTAACGGAACACTTTCTTGAGGAATCTTTAACTGAAGTTCTTTCATAAAGAGGAAAAAACTAGTTAAGGCCTCTGAGTATGATCTAGTGTGTACTGGCAAATTCCTCTTTTAGAGTTTTTATTTGTATTTGTTAGTACAATATTTCAGATAATTCATCATTGCAGTAATACTCCTGTCTTTGTCTTAGATTTCACTTCATTACAAATGATAGATACTAATTATTTCCCCCCTTTTCACCCCCTAATTTGGTTTCGAATATTTAGAAGGCATTTTAAGTTTAAACAATTTGCTTCACAGGGCTCTGGATAAGAGCTTTTTATTGTTTGTAATGTGTCTCTATTTGTTCTGAGTTCAGACTTGGGTAGCGCTAAAACTAAAAATCCTGAAAACTTCCCTTGTTATCTTTTTTGGTGAGCACCAGAAATGTTGCACCAGGGTGGGGTTTTTTTTGAGTTTTGGTTTGGTTTTTTTGGCTGTTTTTTTCATTGGGGCTTTTTTCTGTTTATACGGTTTAAAACTGTGGGGGACTATAGCAGGAACTTTAAAAAACCAAAATGAGTGGCTAACAGTCCTCCGCTGGTTATTGGTAGTCGGTATTTCTGTGGGTGCCTTCAGTTCGTCTCTTTAATTAAAAAGTGCATGTGTTTTCGCTTGTGAACTGTGGTCTTCTGGTTGGTACATCAAGGTTTGATCGTGCTCAGTATAAACTTCTGTGTGCAACAGAAGACTTGAAGCTGGGCTTCAAATTTCTCACTCCCGTTTGGGTTTCCCGCTGGCTAGTGTGTGCTCTCCTCTTCCCTTCTCACCAGCCACCTTTTGGAGGCATTTTGGGGTTTGATAGCTTTGGCAGGCTGTGAAAACCACGTGTGCCATGTAATAAATAGTGCTAAGTTCTTCAGCCTACCTACTTGGATAATTTTTAAGTAAATATACTATGTTGAGTTGGTCCTAAAGTAAATGGAAGTGGAATATACATGCCCTTACATGTTAAGGATATGCCACAGCATGCAAGAGGTTATTTTTGAAAAAAAATGCAAGGCTGTTCTCACAGCCTCTGGTTTGAAAGATTGCTTTCAGATTATACAATTAAGTAATTGCATAGTGATATTATTTCTCCTGTGAGCTGAGCAGTTCTTGATGTGTAAAGCATCAGACATTTGCCCTTTAACGTCAGGACACAAGATGGAAACCTCACTTGTGCTCCTTGTGACCCATGTTGATGGGGAGTAAGGATTCTTTCACTTTCTAACCTTTTCTCAGCTTCTCAGGAGCACGGTTTGTATCTATCTCATATCTTTCTGTGTTGCTTGTGTGGCATTGAGGAGCACTAAGACAACTTAAAAAGCAAAGGGCGGAGGCAGGATCAGTGTCCTGACCAGTGGAGCCTGGTGCCTTTCCAGATCATAGAATCATAGAATGGTTAGAGTTGGAAGGGATCTTAAAGATCATCAAGTTCCAAACCCCCTGCCATGGGCAGGGACACCTCCACTAGAGCAGGTTGCTCAAAGCCCCATCCAGCCTGGCCTTAAACACTTCCAGGGATGGGGCAGCCACAACTTCCCTGGGCAACCTGGGCCAGGGTCTCACCACCCTCACAGCAAAGAATTTCTTCCTGAGATCTCATCTAAATCTCCCCTCTTCCAATTTAAAACCATTCCCCCTTGTCCTGTCACTACACTTCCTGAAAAAGAGTCCCTCTCCGGCTCTCCTGTAGGCTCCCTTCAGATATTGGAAGGCTGCTATGAGGTCTCCCCGGAGCCTTCTCTTCTCCAGGCTGAACACCCCCAGCCTCTCTTTGCCTGCCAACAGCATGTGTTCCAGCTGCCCAAGGGAGCCTTGTAGCAGAGCATGGAGCCTTTGCAAGACTCCCACCTGCCTTCAGCAGCTGCCGGATTGGAGCCTTGAAGGAGTAGAGTGTCTTTTGCCAGCTCTGTGGAAGTAGCTTCAGTGTTCAAACGAGACATAGTCCTGGTCGATCTGCAAAATGAACGTGGCAGGGAGCCGCCATCTGTGTCTGTGAGTTGTTTTTGTTGCGTAGGATGATGATATAGTTGAAGTATGAATCTGCTGCATGAAGAATAATTAGAATGTGGTTGCTTCGGGACCTCTCAAAGGTATTTTAGGAACTGTTTCGCCTCTTAAAATAGCGGGTTGGTGATCTGCAAGCCAAGCAAACAAAAAATACCTTTGAAAATTCTCTGACTGAAAACAAGGTTCTTCTTTTGCTGTTACTCGTGAGACTTCTTGAAATAGAGCTTCTCATTTGGCTTCAAAAGGAGTATTTTATTTTTTTTTGTACTGGATTAGAACATAGGACTTCCTGCTTTGCTTTTAGAATCAAAACTGTGGCTTTTCGCACTTTGTTTCTGGTTCTTGTAGGCTGCTTAATTTTTTTTACCTTTCAGTTTGGTTGAAGGGAGAGTAAAACTGTGTATGAAAGGTGAGGAAAGTGCCGTTTTTCCTGCTTCATTGGACTTCCATTGTGAGTGTGATGGAGGAAAACTCTTCGTCTTCCCTGCATTGACTTTGCCTTTTTTTGAGAGAGCAACATGTTTCCCTGTCTTTCTCCATCCCACTAGAAGATGACTGAGAATGAGTGAGGAAAGGAATCGAAGGCAAATGCTGATGAAACTGATGGATATTTGCTTCTAGCAGTTGAAAGGGGGGGAAATTATGTTAGTATATTTTTAAAACTTGTCTTCAGTATGTCTTTCACCAAAATTTTGCATATTAATAAACCAAACTGGTCAAGGGAGAGGAGGAACAACTGGGGATCGACTAGTTTAATTTTAAAAAAGAAACAACCTAAAAAATCCAAACTAGACACCCCAATCTTCCCCCATCCTCAAGCCCAGGTATTAAAAGGGCATTGAGAACTTTCTTCTTCAGAGTATTGCCTTTATCAAATATACAAGAACAACATATTGCAGGCTGATAGAGTATAAATGATACAAATCAATGGATAATCAGTCTTTTCACGTACCTGCTTCCCCATCATAAGGCAAAGTCTGAAAAGCATTAAAGTATATCAAAAGAAAAACAAGAAATTATCTCTTTGGTCCTTCAGTGCTTCTGCGATGTGTGTGTGTAGGTGTCCTGCTTTTGAAGGCTTAAGTTGCTGCGTGACTCCTTCGTGTGTGATGGTAAAAGTACAGTAACGACATCAACATGCACGTGTGAGATATTTTTGAATCATAGGAAGAGTTGTTTCTATCAGATGTTTAACGCTTCTGTGTAGTTTTCTGATTAATAAAAGGAAATATTTCATCATTCTGGTACATAAGTGGTACAATAAGGTTGGTGGGTTTTTTTAGCTTGATATTTTTACTTAAGGCTTTTTTTCCCCAAGTTACAGCTTCAATTTCCTCTTTCTCCTCTTCCCCCAACCCTGCCGCCTCCTTCTTAAAGCTGTTTGACCTAAACTTCCTAATCTATAAAAAGAGCTTGTGGCTCTGCTTTTTAGGCATCGTAGAATGGAACTCAGGTACATAAGCATAAACGCCAAGTAGCATTTTAGATGTGCTACAACATACCACGTGGTCTTTAGTCACTCCTCTAGAACAGCAGAAACTTCCACTAATCTCATGCCTACGTGCTGTATGTAGATGTTTGGTTACTTCATGGGTATCGAGTGCCATTATTGTCTCCCTGTTTAAGCATTTCCAGAGCCCCCAGCTTTATTATCTCTAAGTACCTGTGTTGATAAGAGCTGCATGTTAGAGCAGTATAATTTAGTGATAAAATTGTATACAGACTAGTGATGTTCAAGAATAAAGGTGCATTAGGAAAGCTGATTAGTTTAGTTAGCCACACTAGATGAAACTTGAGGCACATTTCTGTTATTGGCTATGCTGTCAAATGCAAAACCTAGGTGTTAGGATTTTCTACCTAAACTTGTACAGTACTCTTGTTCTTTAGCGTTGGGATGGAAAAATAGTGGAAGTTATTGAAAACATTCCCTCAGTTGAACACATGAATAAAGTTCTTACGGGGTATTGTCATACTTCATTTATTAGCTGTAAGATACTGCTGCTGCAAAAAATATTTTGCCTTTCTCAACTCTTCCTCTCACGTTAGGATTAAAGGCTTAGGGCAGCTGGTTTGTTTGTTTGAAGTTTTCCCTCTGTTCTGAACTTGCTCAGCTTATACCTTCAGTTCAGCCTTCATGTTGAATCCTCCCAACAGGTAGCTGATAGTATCTTGTGGTCTTTTGTAATTGGTGTTCTGAGATCACTGAGATGTTTAAAAGCCATATTTAGTGCTGTGACTAGTACGTTATCTTATGGCTATTGGTGTCCTGCGGCACCAGGAGAAGTCTTTGTGTGGAGCTTCCAATCTCTGGCATCTCAGCAAGAGACCAGGCCGTGCAGTTGACACACCAGTATTGGCAAGTGGCAGCTCCTTTGCCGGTTAAGATTTTTAATGACTGTGCATGTGCTGTTCTAACAATATTTTTTTAAATGGGAATAAAAAAAAAAATTTAATGTTGTACTTGATCTTCATGCTTTTTCAGGCTGGTTTTTTTTTTTAAATTTTTTTTACTCCCTCCTTGCTTTGTAAATCCACAGTTGCTGGACATGGGTGGCAGTGTTGGACAGGACGATCCTCAGGAGGTAGAGGGGGTTGCGGGGGAAACTCTGCTGGTACATAGAATTGTCCTCTTGGGTTTCGTCTTGGTAGGTCCCCTGGGACCTCTGAGTTTGCTGTGCATCACCTCTCTCCTTCTCCTCCTTCTGCCCACAGTTGAAGCTTGGGTTTTGTTTTTTTTTTGTTTACCAGAATACTAGAAGTGGGTTTAGCCCTTAGCACTGGGGCCTGAAAAAAAAAAACAACAAACCAACAAAACACACCACAAACCCCCAATTCTTAGCAGTGTTGTGCTGATCAGAAGCTGCTGCTGACTCGCAGTGTTAAATGCAGCAGGTGACTTCTTCCGCAGTTTCGGATACAGACTTTTCTGAACAAGCTGAAAACCAGCCACAAAGTGTCAGGATGCTCTTGGGAATCTGATATGCCTCTACCCAAGTTCATTTGGAGATAAAATAACACTACCACCCCCCAAATCCTCCAGTCTGTGTGCCTTTATCACCCTTTTGTCAGCACTGGTGGGCTGAAGCAGCTGATCCCAGTCCTGAGCCCAACTGTTTTGTCTTCAGCTGGAATAGCTCTATCACTTGGGACCTTCCAGACATGAAATGGTAGTGCCTGTCTATCAGGAGAAATATTCCTCTTGCAAAAAAAAAAAGGAAAAAATTTTAAATTTGAGCGGTCTAATGAAGAAAAGTCTGCAGTGATTAAAACATCTTCTGCTTTCTTTTTCATTTAGTCTGACTGGTGATGGCAACGGGTGGAAGCCACATCCTGCACCGCGGTGAAGCAAAGCCACCCTGTCAGCTCCTCCCATCAGAAATGGAGCACTGCCATGCTGAGTAGTCGCAAGGAAGGTTCTAACGCTGCTGGCGGGTTTGGAAATGTAGAAATAAAATACTGACCTTAGGGGGGACCTGAGGTTGAGCTTCAGTGCCGGGCATTTTGATGTCCAGCTGTGTGCAGCAGCTCAGGACATTTTGTGCAGCAGGGAAACTGTTGTGTTTTATTTTTCTCCCTCCCAGAAACCTGGCTGGTTTGAGTCCCTGCTGCATAGCTGAGGTGTGTGGGCGGAGGATGTGCTATTTGCTCTGCACCCCACAAGCTCCTCTCCAAAGGCCTCCCTCCGCCTGAAGAAAGCTGGGTGGGCAGGAAAGGGAAAGGCAGGAAGGCTGTGTGGCTGACGGGATGCCAGGGCGATGGGCGCCTCAGGCACCTTTCTGCAGCTGACACCTTCCGAGCAGGAGGGCAGAAGCAGCGTGTGAATGCAGCGGGAAGGTCGGTGGGGTTTGCTAAACTAGGACTTTCCACTTCCTCAAAAACTTAGGGGTAAGAGAGCTGGGCACTGAAGTGAAAAAAAAAAAAAAGGGTTTCACCAGCCACCTAGGTGAGAGGATCACTGATGCCTGTCCTGGGCTGGGAGGTGGGGTTTACGTGTGTGACCTCAGCTGCTGAGGATGCTCTCTGGGGAAGGATATCTATGCATTAGTGCTAATTTAGGGACCAGGGCGGTCTTCCCGTCACCGCCATTTCGGTGCTTGCAGGTAGGAGAGGAAAGAGATGAGCCCAAACCAGGTGGTGTAGGAAGTGCCGCTGTTCGGAGCGATGGATGCTGCTAGGGTGTCTTTGAAGGGAAGAGAGAACATCCAGCCTGCAATGGAGGTGAAAGGTTGAGGAGGTGGTGCAGGGGCAGAGTGTGGGGGAACAGAAGACCAGAACTGATGTAAGAAAATCTCCAGGGGGAAACAAGCTTTGTTTTCATGAGAACTTGTACTTAAATACTTGGTTTTTTTCTTTCAGTGAGGATTTTAATGAGAAATTTCCAGCATTGCTGCTCCTGGTTTAAAGATCCAGGCCTTGTCTAATTGCAGAGCTGAGTGTTTAACTCCCGGTGTGTTTGAAGAGTCACAGCCACCTGACCTGGACAGAGGCAGAGACATGACAGGTACTGGTGATTCCTACGCTCCTACGAGAATGGGGAAAAGCTACAGTGAAACAGCTCTGTGTCAGGATTTATGCCAGAATAATTATTCTATTTTAAAACTGTATCCCGAGACAAATATATGAGAACTGACAGCAGAGGGGCAGGAAAGGAGCAGGAAGGTGGGATAAATGTCTGGGAGTTACAGAGGCTGGAGGTAACAGGAGGAGGCTGGGCGAGGAGAAGGGTGAGGGACTAGATCCATTAATGTGCACTTTTCCTGTCTTATGATTAATAAATTGGGCCCTCCTGAGGTGAGGAGAATGTGTAGTAGTATTTTCTTCATTATTAATTTCTATGCCTTTTTTTCCCACTTCCAGCTCTCTTAAAGACAGGGTAAAACATACTGTGAGCAGCACCTTCAGTGGAAAACCTGTTGTGCTTGGTTTGCTTTTTTTTTATTTGAGCTAACTAGGTGTGTTGTTGATGAGAAAGCTGTCTCAATTAGATATGCTATTCATGATTTAGAAAAGGTACTGGTGCTTATGACCTGAAAACCTGCTCTAATCGGTAAAGTGTAGGAGGCTGAGGGAAGTGGATCAGTTTTAATAAAATCTGTTGAATGCTCCAAACTAGAAAAGGGATCAGGGAACCTACTGTTCTTGGAAGTATTTTAGAACTACCAGTTTCACCTGGCTGTTGTGTTTCTTCCTTGGCCTGTAGGTACAGGGACCTACAACAACCAACCTGTGAGCCCAGACACTTGCAATAAAGAGGAGTAAAAAATACTAGGTATTTTCACCAGGTATTCTGCAATGGTTAAATAATTGTGAGAAAATAAAAATGCGTAAGTTGTGAAGCAAGTTTAAACTAATGGATTGTTTAACCACCAGCATCATGAAACAAAACAAGCTACTGGGTCTCAGCTGAAAGGACCATGGTGTGTATTACAGAGCAAAGCTGCCCTACTGCTCCATCTAGTGTTACTGGGCCCCCCAGTTAAAGGTAAGGGCTGGACCTCATTTAAGTAAACTCTGTATCTAACAGGAGCCTGATATAGTGCCATTGAACATCACGTTCAAGACAGGACACTTCTGTCCTTATCTTGCCACAAAGTCCTCTGCCAAAGTCCGCAGTAGTTGATTTGCAATCTCTTCATAGTAGCTAAGCATCGTAAGCATGGCAGAAGCCTTCCTATAGAAAATGGGTCCCAGATTGGTGACTGGATTTTGTAGGAATACGTCAAGCAATAGGGACCTTTTCCCACTTACTTTATACTCTTTAGTGCAAAGTAGTAAGTCGGGAAAGGTGACATTCAGACAGAATTGTAATAAATTTATTTTTTGGTAATTTTTGAGTAATATGACAGGCGTCTCCTCTTTTACTAGCAGCAGTTTGTAAAGTCAGTCCCCAAAACTGGTGCTGGTAAAGCAGGGTCTGTATGATGGGAGATCATCATGTAGGAAAAAACGGAGTTTCTAAATGTGTTTTAGCCTGACTACAAAAATATATGAAGTTGTTACCTTGCATGGTTATCAGAGTTACTTTGTTTAAAGTAGTAAATTTTGCTCTACTCCTCATCATGCACATGACTAAAATGCATAGCTAATGGCAGAGAGGCTGCCTCAGTCCTGCCTGGTGCCGGGATCTGAGTCCTAATCCCGAAATCCCACAGCCAGGCAGTGGAAATGCAGCGCTACCGAGCGCTAACACCTCTGTGGGTGCAGCTTCAGAGAAGATCCTTGTGAGGACTCTGCCCCTTGAGCTGGGCAGTGGGGATGTCCAGCTGATCCTGAGGTGGCTGCCTTGTCCTCTTTTCTTCCTGATGTCTGGATTTTGTCCCTTTTCCCAGCCTTCCTTTGTGGGCTCTCATGTTGTGCTGCTGATATGATACACTGCAAGTCAAACACACTTTTTTTTTTTTTTTTCTTAAAAGTAATGTCTTCCAAAATAAAAAGTGCAAATTGAAAGTACAATCAATATCTTTTTGACAATACAGCAGAACATTAAATTTATAAATATAAAATTACAACTGAAGATTTAGTATTATTTAGAATTTTCCAGAAAATTAATCAGATAAAGTGCAAATTTAAAAAAAAAAAAAAAAAGGTAGACATGACAGGGGGTTTTGAGAAGCTTTCGTCCTATGTTTGCAAACACAACTGATTTTGCACGGCAAAATATTTACAGTTTGGCAGTCTGTGAGTTGTTGATAAAAGGTTCTTGAGTTGCAAGAACCAGCACTGGTTTCTCATCTCTCAAGTTCTGCTTCCAGGATTTCTCCCCATGTGTCAACGTCCATCGGATACATGCTTTTCTCTGGCAAGCTGTTTTGTGAAGGAACATTGCTGTATTTCCCGCTCAGCCATTCTTGCTTCACTTTGCTTTTCCAGTAGTTTCTCAGTAAGGTGATCTGGTGGAAAAACAGACAGCTTGGATCTTGGAAATGAACTGATTTAAGTTGCATTCAGTACCAGTAAGTTTTGCACTGGAAGAGTAATGCTAGAAAAGGGATTTGTAGCGTGTCTTTGGATACCTAGACGCTAAGCCCAGGAAGGTGCGCTGCTGCCAAGAAGCAGACCTTGGTCTACTTCCAACTTAGAAAAGTTGAGTGGAAAATTGCTTCTTGCCTCAGTTCTTTGAGGGTCAAGATGAAAACCCTAAACCAGGAATTAATTTTCCTCCTTACTCCTTAAAAGAGGTGCTTTTCACTTTCTCTTTAGGTTATTTGTGACCTTTAACTCTCGTTTGGGCTCTTACTGCAGGCTGCCTGGATTCTTCTCTTCAGCCAACCTTTTAGTGCAAGAAAATGCTGACTTGGTGTGTGTTTGCTTCTACTTCAAATCCCCTCTCTGAAATACAGGTAAAATAGAGAATCAGTGCAGGAAGCTCTAGAAATTCCTGTGCAAGAGTAGTACAATCTGTACATTGGAAGGGCAACCACTACCTTCTTGAGGCTTTACCTTGTACTGAAACAACTTTGCTGAAACGTGAGAGCCCAGAACTGGTGTGTGGGTTTTTTTTGCTGCTGCTTCTCTTTTTCACTGCACCCCTGCTCTCTAAACACACCAGATCCCCACACCAGATGGGGATCATCCTCTACCTGGTCCAGAGCAGTAACTGTGAAACCACTCCTATCCCAGTCTACCTCAGCTTTCAGGCTGGACTCGGCAGTGACCAATCTTCCAGCACGCTCAGCTCCTGACTCCTCAGAGCACCTGTAACTGGGAACGTGTGTGGAGAGAGTTTTAAAACAGCTTCTCAGCGCTCCTGTTTATTTTCTCTTCTCTTACCTCACTTTTTTTTTTTTTTCTTTTTTCTCCTGGATACACATCGCTCAAGGCATACTGAGACAGCTACCCTGGATGAATTCCGGGGAGGCGATTCCTCGCCAGCAGAGCTACTCCCATGACATACAACCAGAGATCACACGTTGCCTAGCGGGGGCATGTTGCCTTCTTTCTCCACCCCCTGACCCCTGTCTACTGTGATGTGGGCTTTCTTCCACGTCAGGGCTGTGCAGACTTTGGCACGATGAAGATGAGGATGAAGCAGGGTGTGCCAAGACGGACCTGGGTAGGGAAGGGGACAGCCTTGCCGTCACCTCTCCCTGTGTGTTTAGCCAGATGTCCTGATACCTAAGGCAGATTTTATGTAGTTTATAAATGGTTAAACTGTAAAGAATCTTCTTTTAGAGAAGAAATGTAGCTATTTTAGTAACCATCCCAAATGGTTTCAAGGACTTAGTAAGGTAAGAGAGGATGTATGTGGCCCTGAGAACATGGTGACCGAAAACAGGGATGCAATAAATATGGACGTTGTCTGACAAACAAGGAACTTGTTTAGGAACAAGTTCTTTACTGTGAGGGTGGTGGAACACTGGAGCAGGTTGCCCAGGGAAGTGGTTGAGGCCCCTTCCCTGGAGATATTCAAGGTGAGGCTCGACGAGGCCCTGGGCAACCTGGTCTAGTTGGGGGTGTCCCTGCTGACTGCGGGGAGGTCGGACTAGATGACCTTTGGAGGTCCCTTCTGGCCTGGCTCATTCTATTATTCTATGAAACAGGTGGTAGCAGGGAAATCATTAGTTTTAATGAGCAATTAAGCAGTTAGAATGTTTTGCCAACATGAGAAGTGAGTCAAAGGACAGGTGAAGAAGATGAAGACTGAGGAAGAAACGACCCTCACTCGAGGACCACCAGAAGGCACAACTACGTATGCCCAAAAGGTTATTATAATATGTAAATGAATTCTCAGAAATGTGATGAATATGCTGATGTTTTCTTGGAATTACATTGAATGTGTACACCTGTTGTGTATGAATTTAATTCGACAACAGCATTCGGTGTGCACAGTAGGAGGAGCGAGCCCCTGTGCGCCCGGCGCCGCAATACAGGAATGCTGGCTTTCTAGACTTAAATTAAATTGAGCCTTAGAAAGTTTTACCTGCCGGTTTGCGGTAACGGTCCGGCTGTCGGGGCGCACCACCGGGCCACCACGGGGGTTGTCCCGTTGGCCTGGGCTAGGCGAGGTGCGCCGACGGCATTTCCTTACCCAATTCCCCACTGCCAACCCCAGCAGCCGCCCCCAGGCTGGGGGCACGGCATCCGCCCTGACCTGAAACCTTTTTACCTTCCAGGAATAGCCGTTCCCGCGGTCGCCGTCGATCTCCCGCCGGCAGACGGCCCTCACGCTCAGGCAGTGGTGCCTCCACAAGCGCTCGTTGCCCTCGATGACGCGGTGCCAGCCCTTGCACGTCGCGGCCGCCTGACACAAGCTCTCCACGTCCAGGTCGCCGAAAATCCGACAGCTGACCTCCGGGGGGAGGACAGCCACGAAGTCGCCCGGGTCGTCTCCTCCTCCTCCTCCTCGTTCCCCCCTCTCCCGGCCGGCGGGGGGAAGCCCGGCCCCCTCCATCCCTGCCTCCCCCCCCCTCCTCACCGCGGCCTCTGCGGCTCCGGGCGGCCGCGGCCAGCCGCGCCTGGGGCGGCTTCTCCGCCGGCCGGCATCTCCTCGCCTCCCGGCCGCGACGGGGTGTCGGTGGTTTTTTTGTTTTGTTTTGTTTTGTTTTTTAAAGGCCAATCTTTTGGCTTTTCGGGCCGGCGGCGAGCAACGTAAGAGTTGCGTCATCAGGCGGCGACCGCCAGCTCCGGCGGCGGCGGCCGCGCCTGAGGTAAGGCCGGCGCCGTCCCTCAGGAAAAGCGGAGCGAGGGGCCCGGTGCGGCCTCCTCCCCCGGTGCGGGTCTCTCGGGAAGGGGCTGGGGGTGCCGGGCTCGGCCTCCGGTGGTTCTGCGGTCAGCTTGTGCCTGCCCCGCGGTGTCGCGGAAGCGGGGGGGGGGGGCAGTGACCGCCGAGCCGTGCTACTACAGCGGATGCCTAATTCTCCTAATTTTGACTAATGACTGATCGACTAATGGAAGGGCGAAGCGGTGAAGGAAAAGCAATGGCAGTTTCCGTGCGCCTTCGTGACTGGGGGGCGTTTCGGCCGCGGTGGCTGCGAGCGGAGGCGTTTAAAACCAGCGCCTTGAGGACGTGGTGTCACCTCCGAGCTTGCAGGCTTGTAGCTTTTGGTGAGAACTTGCCAGCTGGGCTGCTTCAAAAGCAGTCTGGCCAGCAGGGCGAGGGAGGTGATTCTGCCCCTCTGCTCTGGTGAGATCCCACCTGGAGTATTTTGTCCAGGTCTGGAGTCCTCAGCACGGGAAGGACATGGACTGGAGGCCACAAAGATGCTCTGAGGGCTGGATCACCTCTGCCTGTGAGGACAGGCTGAGAGAGTTGGGGGTGTTCAGCCTAGAGAAGAGAAGGCTCCAGGGAGACCTTAGAGCCCCTTCCAGCCCCTGAAGGGGCTCCAGGAGAGATGAGGCGGGACTTTTGATCAGGGAGGGGAGCCATAGGACAAGGGGTAATGGTTTTAAATTGGAAGAGGGGAGATTTAGATGAGATCTCAGGAAGAAATTCTTTGCTGTGAGGGTGGTGAGACCCTGGCCCAGGTTGCCCAGAGAAGCTGTGGCTGCCCCATCCCTGGAGGTGTTCAAGGCCAGGCTGGATGGGGCTTTGAGCAACCTGGTCTGGTGGGATGTGTCCCTGCCATGGAACTAGCTGATCTTTAAGGTCCCTTCCAACCCAAACCATTCTATGATTCTAAGTGCTGGATTCCTTGGTCATCTGATCTGGGAAACTATCTTAAGGTTGATACCTAACTATCAGTACAGGATAAAATTTTGAGAAGTTGCCCTGATTTACAGTAAAGCAACTTCTAAGCTGTAATTTCAGCTTTGTCAAAGTTTTGATGTGGTAGTGCCATGTATAAATTATGTACTTAAAAAAACAAAGCAAGGTAGAGTAGGGGTCTGCAGCGATTGGAAAATCTTTGGTTCAAAATACTTTCAGTGTAAGATGGGAGGGAAGGCGTGTTTATTTCCTCTGTGAGTTGATGTAATAGTATGTTACATTCAATTTGGAAGTGTATTAATGGCAAACCTTCAGACCAAGTTGTGTGTTTACGTGGAAAGTACATGTTTCTGTTCATAATGAGTTTGACTAGCTAGAAATTAATTTGCTTTCTCAGGAAAAAAATTAGGAGGCTGATGCAGAAGAAGCACCAACTGTTCATCCTGTTGAGATGTTGTGTAGTCCATCGGTAATAGAAGCTGCATGTTCCGACCGTGAGATACAGGGAGCTGCAAAAATGAGAAAAAATGACGCTGCTTCCAGACATCTGGTGGGTGCTAAGTTAAATTTAGTGTTTGTAAGCATGTGTTGAAAATGAAGTAAAGGTGTTGTGTTTTCTAAATCTTTTTTCATTACTTCCCCTTCCCCCCCCCCCGAAGTAAATTCTTACAAAGCTGCTTGCCCGAAATATTGGTTGTTTTATTGATTTGGGATTGTATGCTATACAAGTATATAAATATATTTCTGTTGCGTATTTATGTTTATGATAATTATGCTGCAGTAATTGGTTCTCTGGAATATACAAAAATTGCTATTGTTGGTTCAAGAAGGGCAAATGTAGGGTCCTGCACCTGGGGAGGAAGAACCCCAGGCACCAATAGAGGTTAGGGATGGATCTTCTGGAAAGCACTTCTGAGGAGAAGGATCTGGGAGTCCTGGTGGATAGCAAACTATCCATGAACCAGCAATGTGCCCTTGTTGCCAAGACAGCCAATGGGATCCTGGGCTGCCTAGGGAATGAGTGTGGCCAGTAGGTCGAGGGAGGTCATTCTCCCCCTCTACTCTGCACTGGTGAGGCCACCACTGGAATACTGCATCCACTTCTGGGCTCCCCAGCTCAAGAGAGACAGGGAACTACTGGAGAGAGTCCAACGTAGGGCAACTAAGATGATTAAGGGATTAGAGCACCTCCCTTACGAGGAAAGGCTCAAAGAGCTGGGGCTCTTCAGCCTGGAGAAGAGAAGGCTGAGGGGAGACCTTATCTATGTTTACAAGTACCTAAAGGGTGGGTTGAAGGATGATGGAGCTGGACTCTTTTCAGTGGTTTCCAGCGATAGGACGAGGGGCAACGGGGCACAAGCTGGAACATGGGAAGTTCCATTCAAATATGAGGAAGAACTTCTTTCCGGTGAGGGTGCCAGAGCCCTGGAACAGGCTGCCCAGGGAGGTGGTGCAGTCCCCTTCTCTGGAGATTTTCAAGACCCGCCCTGATGCAGTCCTGAGTGATGTGCTCTGGGCAATCCTGCTTTAGCAGGGGAGTTGGAGTAGATGATCTCTAGAGGTCCCTTCCAACTCTGACAATTCTGTGATACAGGAATATTTTAAACTAACAATAGGGTAGCTGAGTTCGGTACTACAGAACAAAGTCCAGTTCTGGTCTGTGTCAGTAACCATGCTGTAAGTACCTGTGAAGGCCTAGGGTAATGAATCACTCTCTTCCTGACCAGCCTAAAAGCCTCTGAAATTTGTATCTGGAGAGCGTGCAACCGGACTGTAGATGCCTTGTGCTGCCTATAATTATTATCTGTTTATAGTGTACTAGCAGCCCATTTAATTTGAATCATACAGTTTTGATGGAGTTGTGTTGTCAAGATCCATACAAACCCACAGATAAATAACTCTCCTGTTTTTCCCTAGCATCTTGTCCAGCAAAATAGGGTTTTCGAAGCAAAAATTTTTGGCTATTTTTTTTTTTTGAACGTTGCTGAGTGAAAATGGCTTTCAGACAGTCTGGATGTGTATATGGAGCTGGTGGGATTTTTCTTAGGTCTTCTGTTGTGTATTCAGCGATATAGTGCTAAAAGGGAGACATTGGTCAACGTCATTGTACAGTAGATAGCTATGTACAACAAATAAAACGTCAGTCTTTACTGTAGCTGAGATTCCTGGGATGGATACTTTCCTTTCAGTAAGTAGAGATTCATACTGATAATATTACTTTTAGTACATAAGTAGGTACTGAACATGATTTTGGTGTATTTAATTTGTTTAGAGTGTGGTTCCTTTCTGGAGAAAGGAATTGAGAGAATGCTAGCAGGACTTTTCCGGGTTTTTTTTGACAAATAGGCATTTTTTTGTTAAACCTCCTCTTTCTCTTCTGTGTTGAAACTCTATAGCAAGGTGTTGATATAGCTCTTCTATGAAACTTTCAGTCTGTAGCCTTTTAGATATTTATTCTACAGGTCTAGGGAGTTGTTTGGGTTTTTTACCTACATGAAGGTTTCTATAGACTTTGTTTTTCTGAGTGTGTAGGAACTATAAATAAATAAATGAGGCAGTGGGCACCATCCAAAAAGTCGTTAGTTATCCAGGCTGTTTTTGAAGGACATAACTGTGTACAAACTTGTTACTAGTTTTTCCTCCCTCTTTTGTATCTGGAAAAAGGTGCTGATCAGTAAATGTCATTTCAGGTTCCTCTTTGTGATGATAACAAAGACAAACAGTCAAAATGTGTTCAAAGAAAGAGAGTGCTTCCGTCTTGGATGCTGGAAAGAGATCTCCTGGTGCAGAGGATTTCTGAGCCTGTAATGAAAGGAGGTAGGTTTGCAATGTAGTATATTTGCATACCAATATACATTCATGTGCTTCGATACCATTTTCTTAAATTGTAATGGTGGTGGTAGAAGGTATTAATTTGTTACTTCTCTTTCCGTGTTCTGTGCCTGGAGGCTGACAGAGACTGACTTCTGTTATCTCCTTCGTCATCAGTCCTACGGGTGTGACAGAGCTCTTTCTGATCAGTTGACTTTCTTTCTGTTCTTTTTTTATGCCTGGTAAATACACTCTCTTTGGACAGCTGAGCATCTGACGTTCTGCAGCCTGTTCCTCTAAACTCACCTGTTTTGTTTAGAATGTAAATTCTAGGTAGTTTCTGTGCCTTTAAGCCTTCTCCACCTTTAAGTTACTGATGTATTGCCCTGCCCTTCTAAATGTAGGTTCTTCTAGTTTTAAAGGTGGGGTTTTTTGGGTGGTGGTGTGTGTTAGTTTATTTTTAACTGTGACTGAATCGGACTTGGTCATTTCGTCCCAAGTTGCTTCCCAGGAGGAGCAGTTCATCTCATTATAGTAGTTTCTCACCAGTATGAGGCATTCCCTCTTGCCCTTCCTGCAAAAAGGAATTGCTGAATGTACGATAAGCTTTGACCGCTGTGTATCAGCAGTAGCAGCGACAGAATACTGTGTTTAGTCCTATCGACGGGAGACACAAGGGTGCTGCATTGGCACAACCCCAAGAAAATTTTCTAGCGTGTCTGGCTTTCATCCTGGGAGCTTGTAAAGAGTTCTAAAACTGCCATTAGACCTTCTCTGACAAACTTACCACAAGGTATTTATTGCTCATCAGAGACTTTTATCAGTGGAACTGAAGGACTAAAGAAATGCGAGATGGAAAAATGACTAAGCATGTGAACAACGCTCCTTCTGTGTTTCTGTGTTTCTCTCTGCTGAAGACAGCAGGCCCTGGCCTCTTGCCGTTCCGTGGTGAGGTGTGAGGTGGTTTAGGTGCTAACTGCTGAATTGCCTTCGTTAGTCAGTCTAAGTGTATGAACTGTGGCTGGCGGGGGTGTGTCTGCTTCTCTGTGTCCAACAGCTATTCTTTCATGCCTCTGTTTCCACCTGCTATTTCTGCCGAGATGGTGTAATGGAAAAATTTGGTGCTTGACGCCCAAGTGGGGGTGCAGTATTTCATGTAGTGTCTGACCAATTGTGTCTTATCTCCTGTAGTAATTGCATGTGTCTGGATGGATTGACCTGGGCGATTCTGGCTTTAGACACCTCTGTCATGTGCCATTGGCTACCCTGCCTATTCCTTCCCTCAAAAGCTAATTTTCAGAAAATTGTAAGAAGCAAAAGAAACTTTACTTTTATTTTTTTTCTTTCCAAATCTAGGCTGTTCCCTGCTGGCTTGTTCCCTCGGGTGTAAAAACTTGCATGTACCAGAGGACTGCCACTGGCTGTGTTGAGTCCTATAGTAGTCTGATTGTTTTCTTATGTTTGGTGGTCTGGGGTTTTTTGGGGGTTGAGTGGGTTTTTTTGCTGCCTTTTTTTTTTTTCTCCGCAAGTACTATAGTGTTTTTTATATATGTCTATATAATGTTTGTTTCAAAGACTGAATGTTTTGGTCACGTAGGTGCAGAGATTTGGAGCTGTGTGGGCAAGGGGTATGTGTGTGCTGTTGAAGGCCTGACCTTGAGGGAGCCAGGGATACGTGCGAACACTATTGGAGCTGTTTAAAAATTCATTACGTGAGGAGAGGATTCCAGCTTAGAATGGGCTGCTTTACTAAAACAACCAATCTCTTCTGCAGATCTGAAATGTTTCCTTAAAATTGTGAAATGGTTTGGATCTTTTTAGGGTGCTATTGGAGGGAAAGGTAATAAAATGAAAAGGCTGCCCTTTCGTTTCTCTTCTGTATGTCTTCTTATTGGAAAGGGAACACCAATTTGTTGTTTTGGAGTTAGACATTAACGTTTGGAAAAATTCCTTGTTTCCTACAGATGTCTCTGTCATGTCTGTAGTTTTTGAAGGAGGAGAGTTTTTTAAAGTCTTACAAAATGGCATCGAGTATCTTCCTTCTGAATGTGTTTCGCAGCAGATGGAGCTATAGCAAAACTGGCACAATGGCCTTAGCTGTCTCCCAGCTATAATCCAGAAAATACTACTTTAGTACAGAGCACTTAACAATTTTCTGGGATGTAAAGCTTTCCAAAGAGGGGCACAACATTTGCTGTCTTTCTGTCAGTTACTGGCTGATGAAGTAATCGACCGTGGTGTGGTTGACTAGGCAAGTGGACATACCCTGATTTTGCCATGTCCTAATTAATTGATGTTTGTGTCTATAAACTGGTAGTCTGAAGTGATACTTACATGAAAGGTCTGTGGTAATAGTCATCCTTGGACGTTTGGTTTACTTGATCAGCTCCTACTGTGTAAATGAAACTGTCAGTCATACTGATAGAGTATTCTTTGCCACATACTTATTGTATTCCTTCAAATTTCCCCCTCAAGCATCTGTTTCATTCTAAAACATACTTTTTACTCCTAAAAGCGGGAAGTGAAAAATATCTTGTTGAAACAGCACATGCACAACTGCTGATTTTTCTCGTGCTTTTTGCCCAGTGTTCTGTTTTGATGTAGCTTTTAAATTTCTCATGTGGTCAGGATTTCACTATAAAAGATGTATTCCAAAACTACCCTTTGATTTTTCTTTTAAGGTGGTAGAATGAAAAAAGGCCAAGGAAGGGGAGAAAGTAATGTGGAATCATTAAAATCAGAAGTAAACATGCAGCAGAAGAAAAGATCAGCTTCTGAAGAAACTACAGAGGATTTTGAAGGTGAAGAGCAAGATCAAGGGAAAAGGAGCTGTCTTTCCATCCACGTCCCTTCATCTCAGGTAATTTTTTGGCTCAGGGCAGAACCATGGTATTTCAAAAAATGAGAATGTAGTTGGCAATGTCACGTTGAAGGTTGTGTTACAACATAACTATGTGTTCTGCTTGTGATTTGTTGTTTTAAGAGTTGTTTTGAAATGCCAGTTCATTGGACAGCTCTATAGCAAGGACCTGGAGGCCTTCACAGACTTGGTTTTCTCTCTTGGATATTCTTGGGATCTGGAATTTAAGCCCCAAATGTTCTAGAGAAATACCAGACTTTCAGCTTTACAGCAAGAGGCTGGAAGACGTGGACCAAAGTACTGGTCCTAGGAGTGACTTGGTGTGTGGTTCCTTTTTCCAAGAACCCTTTGGGGGTAGGTGATGGTATGACACTCATCTAACGTGACGCTGGACTTTGCCCCATCTAGTGCCATTCTAGTTGGTGAAATTTTATGGTCAGAAAATTATGGTATGTGGCTTAGCAACTGCTATGTCTTGAAGAAAGATAGCAGGGAGTGTGCTTATGCCACTATCTCAAAATCCAAGTCCAAAAAAAGGAAAGAAAAGAAGTAATCTGTGGCAGTGAGTGAACAGGCACTTCAGTCCAGCTGGTCAACGTGTCTGTGTGTCTTTAAAGTACAGCTGCATTTATCGGCAGTTAAATCCTTACTGATAGCACCCTGCTAATCATGAACAGAGAATGATCATTATCAAAGACAGAACATATGGTGGTGAGAGCAAAGTGAGGCTTTCACTGACTTTAAGTGAACAACCTGGGAAGGTGTTTCTAATCTCCAGCTTTAGAACTGCCTGGATCTGTTAAAGGACCTGATAAAACACTATTATTTGTTATGCTTCATTGGTTTTGACACTGAAAACAATTAGGGATTGGTTTTGTTTTTTAATTAAATCTTAAGGGTAATCTTAATCATAGTGGTAGTTTTTAATCCCAAAAAGCGTTCCGAGTGGTGAGCTTTGTATTGGCTGGGTACGTTAATACCGGCTGCAGTGCTGTTTTCTCTTTGTCAAATTATAAGGTGAGTGACTACATAATGAATTATTTCATTTTGCAGTTTGTAAGTATGAAAGCTTACTTATTTTCTCCTAATAATTTCATAAATCATTTTTAAGCCTAGTGTAAGAAATTGCCTTCAGAACTTTGCAGAAAAAAATAATGGGTTAATGCAAGCAAATCAGAGAGAGCTCTAAAAGATTGAAATTTTGATATCAAAACCAAAATCATGCTCCTGCTGTCATATTTAAGGCGATTGAGAAAATCTGCTGTTGGGTGGGAAGTAAAAAGAATATTAATTCTTCTAAGTGCCAGCAGCCACCAGATGGCAGTGAGGTCACATACACGTTATAACTAGTGCCAATAGTGCACTTGGCTCTGGTCTCCTTGATTGCAGCCTATTTTTTAACTAATCGTCATAATAAATGTGAAAGTGTTTAGTCTTATTATATACAATATAGGCAATGGATTGGAGCATGTAGTATAGAAGTCACAAGTGGGAGTGGCAAATTAGAGTAATTTAGTTCTCCTTTTGTGAAAGAAGGACTAATTTCCTGAGCTGCAGTTGTTTGCTGAGCCTGATTTTGGGAGTCTCGATAAAAGAGTCATCTTTGTCTCCAAGTTGACTTAGTAAATATGCTGCTCTCAGGGTGATTTGATGTTAATGCTGACTTTGCCCTTTCTTAATCACGTTGCTGCTCAGATGTAATTGTCTCTGGTTTTGGTTAACATTTTGTGAGACTTGCATTGAAAGCAACAAAATCAAATAGGAAACCACCAGCTGATTTTCAAGCTCTGCCAAACACATCCTTGCAAACAAAGTATAAATTTACTGGAGGGGAACCTAGATAATGAACAGTAGAGAGCAGAGACCTTCAGGTAGTTCTGTAGTGTATCAAAGTACTTCAGTCTTCAGTATAGATATGATTCCAGGTGACGTCTTGGTTGTCGGGACAATGTTGCTGTCTTGGTTATGTATCTCGTTCTTTTTCTGAAGCACACATCTCTTATTTTAAGTGTATGTATGTTCCAAAATTTAAAACGCAGTGTTTGTCAAAAGTGATATCGTTGCCTGATGGTATCTACTGACAAACTCTACTATGATTTAGAGTTACGAGCTGAAGCGTTTAAGATGTATTGGGGTGGGATTAAGCTCAAGGTGTATATCATGAATTCCCATATATAGATAAATATATATATCCCATATACCTTGGTACTTAAGGGGGTAAAATTGATCTTTATATAGGAATGTACGTTCTTCTAGAGTCTGTTCTACACATATCTATACATGTATCTTCACGTGTATAACCCCTATTCATTTTTCAGGAGCAGTACGTTTAATTGAAAGTTAATTTAAGCTAAAGTCTTTGGACTATGAAGAAACTGAGGTGGTGAGAGAGGAGCTTGTCTGTGTTGGGAGGGAAGTGAAGCTGAGGACAGAAGCTCTAGCATAAGTTTTTCTTTAAATTGTGTGTGTGTCTGTGTTCTTGGGCATTTTATTCAGCAGCTGCATGTTGCAGCTAACTTCAGTTTGGAAAGTGGAGTAGAAGGTTTTAAAAGCTGGACCAGATGATCTGTTGAGGTCCCTTACAACCTGGGCTGTTCTATGATTCTCTGATTTTTGAAAACTGGAATGATGAGATGAGGCAGAGTTTGACCTTAAAGCTTTTAATTCTGAAGAGTGTAAATTTTCAGGTCCTTCAAAATGTAACCTTATTCCACAGAATACATCTGGATTTCCCCTTGAGAGTACCATGAGAAACATGGAAGGAAATGGCAAGACTGGAACAAAAAAACCTGGAAGTTCTCTGGAAAAAAATGATAGGCAGCTGCATAGTAAATGTTCTAAAAGAATAGGTCAGTTCTCCAGTAAAACAAATGTAATTGAGGAAACAGAAAACAAAGAGCAGATTACTGGTTCTACAAGTCAACAAGCTCACTGGGGCAGGACTTCCCAAAATTTTGGTGCCCAGGAAGGGATTCTTGAGCCTGATGCAAATCTGGATTGCGAGACTGAGATTTCTGATTCAACCAGAAGTGCAGATGCTTCAGAAAGCTCCAAACAGATCAAGCGTAAGAGGACACCTTGCATGTATGGAACAGGCTGTTACAGGTAAAGCAAAATTAAAACTAGCTTAAGATAGCTTATTATTAAGAATTAATGTATTAGCTATGGAAGAGAAAACAGTAAAGTTGTTACGAGCTTTGATTTGAAAAAAATCTTTTGGTAAGCAGGGGACTGATGAGAAACAAGTGGCATAACAGGAATTTTAAAAGTATAAAAGGAGGAGCCAGGATGTCTTGCTAACTGCTAATATAACCCAAACAAGGGATGAAGCACTCCAGCAAATTAAGAGATGAAGTGTTGTAGGAAATAAGAAACAAAAGTCCATTTTAAAAAGAAAAGAAATTAAAAAACCCTGTGTGTACAGTACTTGTACCAGCAGGGAGAAGAGGTGTAAATGGTTGAAATGTACAACATAGACCCTGTAGACTTGTTTTATTAGCAGATGAAACTTTAATGAAAGATGATTGTATTTATTGAAGTTATTGCATGCTTTGTGATCTGAATATTTGAAATACTTAGTATTTGTCATCCCTGAATGATCAAGAAGTACTTTCATTATAAATTGGACAGTCTGCCTGTTGGTTTTTTTTTTTGGTGATGCTCTCAGTCCCTCCCTAAAACCCAGAACAAGGCATACTTACAAGCTCCGTGTTAACCCTTGTCTGGTCAGTGTCTTTGGTAATACTTCAAGTGAAGAACAAACTTTTTTTTTTTTTTTCCTTTTTTCTCCTACTCATATCCTCTCACTTCACGGTGAAAGATCTGTGGTACAAATGTTACGTGCGATACAAATGTTCCAGCAAAGTTCCAAAATGCCAGTGCTGAGTGCCATCTTATTTTTATCCCCCAAGGGGCATGAACAATAGGAAAAACAGTGAGGTTATTTAGAAAACAAACAAGCACAAGCAAACGGATTCTTGTTTATGTTCAGTGTGTAAATCAAACATGTAAAGCTGTTATGTTGACAAACACAGTGGTTTTCCAGCTTTCATGTAGCTTTTTTTCACATATCTCAAATTTTGCCCTTAATGAATATGGTGAAAACATGTTTTATTAAGGCAGTTTAGCTCATCCAGTAGTACAAACGCAGTCTCTAGTTTGCTACATCTACTTTTAACTTCGTTAAGACAGGTTTTCCCCTGTATGGGGGCTAAGCTAATTTAATGCTCTAACATGCTGAAGGATTCCTAATGTTTAGGAAGGCAAATTTTAGCTACAGTTAATATGGAATAGGAGTCTGTATGTGTACATTTGTTCTTGGGTCTTTATTATAAAACTTTTGGAAGCAATACTTTTGGGAAGTGTTGCTTTTTAAGCAAAAAGAATGCTCTGGAAAAACACATAACAAAACCTTCTGTTGAAGAAGTTTGTAAATATGAAGTATCAAAAACATGAGCTTTGATCTGCCAGAAATGTCATGAGACTAAACAGCAAAAGAAATACGCTTTGTAGTCTGTCTTAGTATTTGCTTTTAATACAAGACCACCAACTAGTTTTTCTGCATCAATGGGATAGCTATGTTAGATTAAAGCAAGTCATTGCAGTTACTCATATTTTTAACAGACCATGTATGTAAGTGTGATGTGAATGGGTGCTTTGAAGGAACACGTTGATAATGTTTTCAGTTTTTCATTGTGTAGTGTTTTCCTTGAGCAAAAACTAGTTTTTAGAGTTGCTAAGGAAGAGGAGCTGCTTTGAGTGCTTTTTTTTTTTTAGTACAATGGGTTGGGTTTCCCTTTCCTTCATTACTTTATCCTTACGAAAGGTGTCTTCCAACAAGATATGCTGTAGGAGTCTAAAGTGAGTACTGCTTTGGTAACTGGAACATTTCCTTAAAGTTTTTTCTAGGTGAGGTTTCTTATTCATAAAATGTAATTTACCAAATAACTAAATGCTCTTGAGAGTTCTAGTCTTCGTTTTGTAAGCTCTTATTAAGAGCTTGTCTTCTGGATATGACTTTGGCACCTTTGATGGATGCCTTGTAAAACAGTACAAGTTGAAAAGATTAAATGCTAGTTCTGTTAATTTTAGTAGATTTCTCTAACACGTATCTTAAACATTTAGGAAATAATTTTGTAACCCGTAGTTCAGTTTCTTGATTTATGAATTTGAAAACACTGCTTTTGAAAGAACCAAGCTTGATGCACACCTTTCGCTCCAGGGATTCTTCTTGTCATTGCCTTTCAGTGTCAGATTCTCTTTCTGAGGTAGCCTGAAGCTTTACCAAATTGGAAGAAACTGCTGTTACCACCAGGAGGCAAAGTGCTCTGTGTATGTTATATCTGACTGTATTTGTTGTCAAGGGACTTACTCTTTGAATCCTGTCTTGTGTTCATTTTCTTGTCTGCTGCTTGTTATTCTGAACTTAGAAGAACAGGGAATGAAAAATAAAAATAAATCCAAACCCAAGTAGACCTGAACTCTCATCTCTATAACCCACAATTTTTGTCCACGTTGGGCGTGTGTAGATCTTCCGGTAGCTGTCAAAGCAGGGCACACTCAACCAGCCTTTGGAGTTGTGTGTGCATTCTTTAAAATAGTTTGCTCTTTGTTTGATTATGAAAATGAGTATTTTTTCTTTCTCCTTAAGCTTGTAAATCTGGTGGCTGAAGACCTGCATCTTTTCTGAGTCCTGTCTTATCAGACTTACAACTTAGAAACGTCTGAAGTGTAGTTGTGGCGTAACTTCAAGCTTGAATTCTGTGGCTTTATAACTACTGCTGACAATTCATTACATCTTCACTACTAGTTTCTTTAGTAGCTGAGAAAATGAGCCCTTGAAATGGCCGGGGTTTTCTGCGTGTGATTATGGAGAGCCAGGGATTCTGACCTAATCAGTTAAACTTGCATTAGAAAAAGCTTTTAAGTTGGTTTTGGTAGCTGCACAGATAAAATACTGTCTTAAATATTTCACTGAACAATACTCAACTTCTGCTTGAGTCAACTGCACCGATTCTGAAGAACTTTATCAGTTTTATCTGCATAATTTTTTTTTTGTGTTATTTTCTGCATCATTAAGCGTGAATACACAAACTCAGAGCTTCTGTGAAAATAAAGTTACAGTAACTGTGTGAGTATATTTATGAGAAGACAAATCTCCCATAAAACTTTATTCTTAAAATAGGTTTTTAATTGGCTGGTTTTTGTGTGAGTAAAGCTTAAAGATTTTGTTTTGATGAAATAAATAACATATTCCTGTGCAGTGAGGTTTTGTTGTGAAACTAATTAACTTTGGAGTGCCACTTGTAGTGTGATAGATACCGTGCTCTTGCAACTCAAATCTTTTGGGTCTAAAAAAAACAAAGCAAAACCCAAAAAACCTCAGACAAACCAAACCCTTAATAAAAGAAGCTTCAGATTTTTGCGAGAAGGGAAAATGTTTGCTTAATAGAAGCTATGCATTTCTCTGCTTCTATTTATTTTGCTGGATGTCATTGCACAACATGTAGAAGTGGGATACGTACAAATTTTCCAGGTAAAGGAAAGATAAAATGTATTTCTGTCGGTCATGAGCATCTGAAGTAGGACATCTTTAAGATGCTTCACAGGAAATGTATAATTTGAGGAGGATAGTTCACTGGCCCGAAGAATCCCGAAGCCTTGTGGTAGGGAGCGTACATTAAGACTCCTTTGTTTCTTTTCCCGCTTCCTCCCATACTACTTTCTTTTTCTTTTTTCTGCTTCCCTGCGCCCCCCCCCCTCCTCCAATGAGGGCTGTTTGGTGTTGTCCAAGCAGGTTTCAAAGTAAATTTTTGAAAGGAAATGGATATCTTCTAAAATACAATAGGTTAGCTAAATTACAGCCATTAGGCCTTCTTTCCTCGGTGACTGTGATGCTACGTGTATCTTATTGTAGGAAGAAATATAAAAATGATTTCACAGAACATTAGTTGCTTCTGTATCCCTTTGAGAAGATGAATTGTGTTCTAATGACTCAAAATTCTTGCTTATATTGCTAATAAGCTAGCTTCATGCGTTTAGAAAACAAAGCAGCATCTGAAATGACTTGGTTTCATCCCATTTATTTTTAAATGGGAAAATAAGTAGGCAGCCAGCCTGAACTCAATGTAAGTGACGTTTTCTGAGAGCTTGTGGTGGAGTAAATGACTGGTAAATGCAATTTTGCAATAATACCTAGTGAAACAATTTATTTGCCCTACAATTAGCAGAAATTAATAGAAAAGACCAGGACAAGAAGTTTGTCACCTATGTAAATAGATCCAAGGAATACTGGGTCTTTGCTAAGTAGCTCATTGAAGACTTTATCTGTAGCTCGCTTGTGGAGCTTCCTGAGTAAAAGATACCAGGCAAATGGAGATTTGAAGTATTAATACTAAATATCTAATAATTTTTGAATCTCTCAAAGGAGGCCTGAATGGCTTGTAGAGCTCACAGTGCTTAAGTAATCATTTTGCAAAAGCTGTAAGAGAAGCTTTTTTTTTCTTACGGTAGTAGGTGAAATGCTGAAATAAATATTGGGTGTTCCCTATAAAGTTCATAAAGGGTATTTGTGAATCTAAAGGAGAGAATACCTGTGATCAATGAGGAAGCTGTTGTGTTTCTGGCTTTGTGTTTCTAAATACAGCTCTAACAAGTGTAAATAAAAGCAGTAATTGCTCTGTAGTTTGGAGTTGTCATTCCTCTTGCTTGAGGCAAACAGTTCACTTCTATAATTTGCACAAACACATTGAAGATTATGTACTCTGGGAATTAGTGTGGTAAATCACTGAAGTATTTTGTGGATGTATTTTGGAAAGTATTAAAATATCTCACATTCCATGCTTTTAAATATTATGCATGGAAAAAAGTGTCTTGAAATCATAGGGAAAAAGTAGATTTGCTTTTGCTACCAGTATGTTCACTCTGACATAATTTTTGTAGTATGTTTTGATCTGCCAATCGCATTTCTCCTGAAGTCAACCTGTTTTTCTGTGTTCTTTTTAACATCGCTTACAGAAGTTTTGTAACGCAAACTCTTCTCTGAGTAGTATTGTTATAGCTGTCTTGTCTTGTATGGTGTGTATCCAAACCTACTGCCTAGAAGCAGTAGAAATGTTCTTTCAGTGATGCGTATGTTTGTGTTCACTACTTGCTCACCTTGGATTCAACTGTGGAAGTGTTGTAGAGCAAAAAGTCGTGGATGCTGGTAATGTGCTCTCATCGCTGGCGCTGCTGTGAGTCAACTACATGCAGAACTGTTACGTCTTATGGTACAACTTCATGTCATCGTTGCAATTCCATATTTCAAATCAAATGTCGTGGCAGCCAACCAAACTCGACAGCTTAGTCAACGTAACTAAGTCCAATAGACTGCTCCACCTGGAATAATACGCTGGCATTTGAAGTATCGAAGTGAGCAGCAGCTAGCATACTGACCAGAAATAACAGTTGAGACAGGTTGCCCGAAGCTAGTATGCGATAACCCGAGGTTGCGGGAAGTCTTTAGTACTGCAGTTGTTCAGCTGCCATGTGTTGGCCTTTCCAACTCGTGCTAAGACTTGAAGTAGAAGTTTCTGTCGCACTTCAGTACTCCAGACGGAGTCGTACCTGAGCAAGTTGTCCACCGAGTAAGATTCATGCTGTAAGACTACATCAGTAGATTGTATACGTGTTGGAGGTCTGAAATTTAAAGCTGATGGCAAATAGGAAAATTCCTGTTTTAACCTCCTTTGCAGCCTGCGCAGACAAAGCTTTTCTTCTGTTATCATGAAGTAGGTCTATCATTCTGCATGAAGTTAAACATTAAAAGCTCTTTTTTATGTAACCACAGAAAAACGAGTTGTCACTGATTAAGTAACACCTTTCTTATCTCCACTTCTCGTGTTTAAATGGAACAGTCAGTTTTCGATATATATTTGTCTTTTGCAGGAAGAATCCCATTCACTTTCAGCAGTTCAGTCACCCCAATGACGATGACTATCATGAAACGGAGATCATAACTCAGGATAACAATGATAACCGGCCTGAATGTCCATATGGAACGGCTTGTTACAGGTAGAAACATTGTACAAAATGGCTTTTCTTGTGCAGAAACTATTTTAATCAGTATTCGGCTTGTTAGAAAGCATAATTTAGGTAACAGCAATAAAATCCAGTTTATGGACTTCAGTTTCTTTTAGGCACTGTTGATTTTCTTCAACAGATTGTTTTACTCCATTTTGTTTCTCAGTGTCTAGCTTTTACATTTCTATTTAGCGGAGTTTAATGACTGCTCTGTAATTGACACAATGGACAAAAGGATGTATTTTGAGGCAATACCACTTCTGTGGGGGCGTATTGAAACTAACAGCTGCCCTTAGTAGAGGTTTGCCTGAGCAGAAACATTTTCTCCTCTCTCTCCCAGAAAGTGTGATGATCCTCAAGAGCATGTTCTCTAAGAAATGTAACAAAATGAGGGTGGCTTTTAAGACAGCGCCATCTTATATTCAGCTCATGCAGAAAAAATGCTTCTCTTCTGAAAAACATAAAATTGAGAAATCGGTAACGAAGTTGCCAATGTACTTTTCAGGAGTACAATGGATACTTTATTCAAAACCAAAACCATCTCTCCTTCCAGATTACACAATCTCTGTACTGTATTAGTTGGTTATTTCTTAATCTGTGTTTCATTTTGGGGGGGGTAGAGGAAAGCAGGCACCATGAAGCAGTGGTAATTCTTTCAACAAAGCAACAGGTGCAATTCTTGTTATTTTTGTTGTCTTTATCTGTTGGCTATTACTAGAAGGGAACATAATTAAATGATCTAAATGCTATGCCTTGAGTTGGGATCAAATGGTCTGCTGCTGACGATAGTAGTAAAACACTGAAATAGGCACTTATTTTTGTTCCAGTACAGTGTATTTAATAGGAAACTGTATTTTCATTTTTTATTCAGATAACTATCACTTCTGTCTCATGCACACATAATGTACTTTGGGATGGCAGTAGCTGTAGAATTATAAATCAGCTTGAAGCCTGTGAATTTGTCTCCAGTTATTTGACAGAAAAATAAGATTTTTCTACTGAGGACTGACTGCATTACTCTGTTCTTTGAAGAATAAGAAAACATAAATAAGCAACTGCTTTTACAAGGCAGTCTTCACAGCAAGGGTATTCTGTAAAATATACGCAAACTTCTGCAGTTGCAGAAAGTCATCTCAAGTGTCAAGCAATGTCACATGGTATGTCATTCTTAAATAGTGGGCTGTAA
Source organism: Numenius arquata (assembly GCF_964106895.1). Classification (NCBI taxonomy): domain Eukaryota; kingdom Metazoa; phylum Chordata; class Aves; order Charadriiformes; family Scolopacidae; genus Numenius; species Numenius arquata. The sequence continues at coordinate 29,810,572 of NC_133582.1, read as the reverse complement.
TTGTTGCTTATTTTCAGAAGCAAAAATTAGGACAACTGAACTGGTTTTCTTCCAAAGTTCGAATTTTTAAAAAATTTTCTGCACAAAAGTAAGTCAAGTTGAAACTATTTTAACATGCAGCCCTGAGAAAAGCCTCCTACAACACAGGTTAGCATAATGTAAGTCAGACCAAGTTAAAACATTAGAGCGGCAATGGATAGCTGGGGGAGGAGATCAATCAGTGTGTTAATGACCTGGATCACAGCCTGAATGAAGGGACCACGTACTGCAGATCGAAGAGGAAGCTTACTTAAAATTTTCTTTTGTTGATTTGATGCTGGTTTTTTTTTATAGAAGACACTCAAACTTGTAAACTGAATTTTCATATTGCAGAAGTGACTAATCTCTGAAGAATCCTTCTGTGGCCTCTCCCCAAGATCTTCGAGACAAGCACTTCTTCCAAAATTCTTTAGTTTTTCCAAAGTATTTAATTTGTAGCCTTATGTTTCAGAATATGGAAGCTGTGCCTGGATATCTCAGATCTGTAATGCATTCTGTGTGCATTGTACTTAATGCACCAGAAGTTACATTCTGGTTTCATTTTTAGTGAGAGTAAATACTATATTATGATTATGCTGAACAAATGCATCTTACCATACAACTTTCCAGAGTTTCATCTCTTGCTTTTGATCAGCCATCTATTTTTTTTAATGCTGAAGCAAGAGGAACTCTTATTTAACCTGATTTTTTTCAAGCCTACATTCTATAAGCTGAGAGACTGCAGTAAGGCACTGGTCATAGAATTATATTTTTTTTTTTTAAAAAAAGGAATGGAAATTATCCATAAAATGCCAAGGAGTTCTGGGCTTGTTAAGTGTGGGACAAGGTGGCAAATCAAGCTTTTACTGTTTTCTTCTTTGCAGGAAGAATCCACAGCATAAGCTAGAATATAAGCACAGTGCGCCTCCAGGTAAGCCAAGTTGTTCGATGTAGCTCAAACTTTGTGAGGGTGAAGCTCCCAAACCCAGTAATAGATACCAAAAATTTGGACTAAAATGCTTTCAACTGCTGTAAGTGAAAAACACGTTTGCAGCTTACTTTGTATTGCCCTGCACCCTTGGGTTTCCTAAGCTTGAGGTCTTGCCCTTGTCTGTGACAAGGAAGGCTACTGTGCTTGGCCACTGCAAACTTCCGCTCCCTTTTTCTTATGTTTTTCAACTAAAGTGAGATGACCTGGGTCAGACACAATCGACATAGTTTGTATGCTTTGTATCTCACATGCTGACAAAACTGCTGTGTGGCCAGTGGCTATTTTAATGGGTTTAACGTGTTTTATTGAAAATGAAGCATGGTATAGTGTGATATTACTGGATCTCTGTATTCTACTTCTTCCATTCAGAGCTCGAGCATTACAATGAAAACAGGGAATACATTTAGGTGTTACTGAAGTGTTTCTCAACACATTGAATGGGTACTGCAGTAAATTATTTCTGTAGCTTTTCTCCCATCCCCATAGCAAAATATGTACACAGAAATATTTTATGTTTTAACTGTATAGATTTATATCTTAAGATTTCATACTTACTTTTCATTCTTATTTTTCTTTTGCTAGGAAATCCTCAGGTAACATATGATTTTAAAGTCTTGTGATGCTCTAAAACAAACACTGCAAGCATATGTCACCTTTTTTTATTTTTTTTTAATTTTATTTTAAATTTGGCTTTGGACCAGTGATTTTAATACTGAGAGAACAAAATTTTGTGTGTATGTTCTCTTGAGGTTTGGGGGGAATATAATTAAAACTGAATCTGAGTTTCTATTCTAAAATTTTCTAGTCTTTTATATTCCAGTAACTAGACTTGTTGAAGAACACATGGGAATGTACTGTTTACATTTTGTCTGTTCTTAAAGAATTCAAAGAGATACTTTGCATTTCTTGTGCTTTTTTCTTGATTATTGGACTTGGAGATTTTTTCGACTTGAAATCCCAATGCAATAAACAATACTTCAGAGCACAACAGTTATGGAAATGTAATTATAATGTATTTTACTTTAAAGAATCAGGATTATGACATTATTAAGGAGAAATAGCATTTATGGCAACAATAGTATAAAATATTTAACTGTTTTGAAGTACTCTAATTTCCTACCTAAAACATCCAACCAGTATTGGTGACGTTTGTCTGCAGATGGCATGGTTCATAATAGTAAGAACAGTTCATCTGGGTGTTCTCTCAAGAATTGTTCAATACGAAAAAAAAGAGGGTTTTTTGGGGGGAGCAGATTTGGTTTTGTACTTGTAACTACAGCAGAACCATTGCACCATTTATTTTAATAGGTCTCCTATTGTAGCAACCTCTATGAATTACCCTTCTGCTATGTTGTACTCTGTCCTGACTAACAACGTTCCTTTCTTTAGTAACTCAAAGAGGAACCCGACAACGAACTTCCAAAAACGGTGAGCATGTTCTACTGTTATGAATGGGCACATCAGCATGGGATGCAACTGATCTGCTTTGGTTTTGGGGCATTTAATAATGTTGGAGATGCTTGATAATACTTACCTGAGGAGAAAGTAGTCGCTATTTTAGTAAAACCCTGTTTGCTTTATCACAAGTAATAGTGCTGAGATTGGATTTGTGTAAGGCTTTCCTGGGCTGGCATACCTGTACTTCCCTGGAAGCAGACAAGAAAGCAAGCATATATTTTAAGGAGGGACACATGTGGCTAAATCGATTCATCCTTCCTTGCACAGGGGTCATAGTAGAATGAAAGGAATCCAATATTTCATCCACAGCTAGTTGAGGTTGCCCTGTAAAGATTGATTGCTCTTGAAACACTGATGTATTCCTTCTGCATTGCATTGACCTTTAAATAACTTTCAAGTGCTATCTGTGCGTGTGCTGATGAGTTTTTCTAATACTTTCTATGAGGTATTGATGTTTCAGGTAAGATACTAGCTTATTAGGACTACAGTGTAGAGAAAGGTTAATGCCTTTGAGTTGGGGGCAGCTTTCACTTTAAGCCACATATTTATCCTTCTTAGTTTAATTTCTAGTCGTCAGTGAGGATTACGTAGTAGCACAGGGAAGCTGTAGTCTCTCTTGATAGTAGAAATTGTAATAGTCTCTATGAATACCCTCCATTTACCAGTGTTACACCCAGCTTGCTTTGCTGCTGCCAACAATGTTATCTTACACGTTGCAGGTGCATAGGCTCCAGTTTTAAATATCCTTTAGGTCTGTTTCCAGGCTTCTTTTGCGTCTCAGCTTCCATGTGTGAAGCTGCCTATTATTTCTAAAATAATTTAAAAGTGACCTTTAAAGAGACGTCTGAAAATCTGATGATATGCTGTCTTCACTTTCACTGGCCTGAGCAAAGCATGAGGATGTGGAACTGCTGCATCTCAAGTGAAAGCGGGAACTGGCTTGTCTTTCTTGAGATCACCAAGATGATCTCCTACAGAAATCCTCAAAATAGAGAGGTCTACTTTCTAGAGAAAAGAAGTAAAAAGTGCAAATAGGTATAGTTGGTGTTCTAGGCAAAGTGTTTTGGCCTCCATTTCTGTTGTGGGTGGATGCAAGAGGTTGCTTTTATACTTTCTGCTGAGAAATGTCTTTCCCATCCCATTTCCTTGTCATGTATGTGTGCACTTTGGCTATCACTGAATGCTGGATATGGTTGTATCTGTGCACTAGCGTGTTCTGAGGCATATTTCTTACCTCTCTTGTTTTGCCGCATCCCACGATGCAAGTACCAGCCCCATCCTGGTCACTGCTCCCTTGTCGAAATGAGTATTACAGTGTGGTGAGAGTTGTTAGCAGCATTGTAAGAACAGTGAGGCGTTAAGATTTTATCATGAAGCAAGCTGAATTGTGTGCCTATCTGAAGTCCTCCTTACTCTACGTCTAAATCTTGAAGATTTTAAACCATAGCTGTGCTGTCATAAGAATACCTTCCTTACCCGAGTGGTAGATCCTGTGTGTACAGCTCATGGCATGAGGTCAGCCAAGCCTGACTACGGGTGGAAAAGTGCTTTTCTTGTAAACATATAACTTTAACACAGAAGTGAAATTCAGCGTATCAATTTCAACTCCTCTTACTAAGAAAGAACCAGGGAAGAATTGATATTCCGTGCACAGGAAAAAGAAGGGAATTCATTAATTAAGGTGCTGTTCATATTTGCTGATTTGTTTTATTTCTTTTTTGTTTGTTTTTTGGGGGTTTTTGGGTTTTTTTTTTTGTTGTTTTTTTTCCCAATGTCTTGTTGACAGGCTTGCTTAGCTCTCTTGAGGGCAAAGCTTGTAAAAGGTTGGGCTCAGCAAGCTCAGGTCTGAGGCAGCGGTACTGAGCCGTGCAGGGTCAGTCACACAGTCCATCAGGGCTCCATTAACCTTTATTTCCTGCCGTTTGGCACAACTGTACTGTTAAGCACGGCAGGATTAATTTCCAGACAAGTGTATTTAAACTCCACCAGCCAAGACAAGATGGGTGCTATCTACACGACATTTGATGTGTTTAGTTTTTCACATTTGTAGTCTAATTGCTACCGGAGGGATTGCAGATTGCTTGTAGAGAATGAGGTCTATGTTCTCAGAAATAATCTAAGGCTAATTGCTGGGGGAATATTTGTAAGGGAGGAAGATTATAAAAAAAAAAAAAAAAAAAAAAAAGTTAGAGTTATGCTGTCATTAAATTGTCACTACTGAACAACCTCACTATGTTGTTGCTACCCAAGATGCTACCTGCTGTGGCTATGGACTATGCAGGATTCTCCTACATGCTTCTTTGTAGGTTTTCTGGGCAGCTAATCAGCTCACTTCCAAATATAACTCTTTGAAAAAGGTGATCAGCCTGGACAGCAATCTTTTTCTCCCCATGTGGAGCAGATGCTTTCAGAGAAAGTTTCAAGGTCATCTTTATAAATACATTACTAGGGAAAAGGCAGGATTGTGCTTAATGAGCAGCTTTAGGGGCTGCGGGGCTGAGTTAAACTGTAGCAGAAAGTGGTGGAGTGGGAAGACGTGGAAGGAAGTGCATCCTTCAGTGCTGAAATCTAAAAGCGTTGATGTACGGGGAGGAAAACCATAGTATGCTCCTTGTACATTTGTAGGAAAAATATGGAAGTAATCGGTATTTTGCCAGAATTCCTACTTCGGTTGTAAAATACCACCCACAGAGCTGTGAAAGTGGAGAAGAGCTTTTCTTTGCTAAGGAGGTCTTGGGCTTGTTACTCTAATAAGCTTATTCAGAGAAGAGGGATTTTATTCTTGTATTTAGCCTTTTTGTTTTGAATTCTCCCCTCCAAGACATAATTCATTGTGCAGGACCATAGTCTGTGATTCTTACAAGAGATTCTGCTGGTATGGGTAAACATGGGCGTGATCGATTTCCTCTGAAGTCTGGTAAACAATAAACTAGCAAGCTTCAGAATAGTGGATTACAGCTGAAATTCACTGTTGGCATTTTCAGGTTTTTTTGCTAGGGGGTGCACAGTCGATCCTTCAGAGAATACAGATTGCTGGCCATAGGATATTTCTCAGTTATATTATTGGCTGTGTCACATGTGGCTGAGGAGGTCATTCAGTGCTTCTGTAGCACAATTCACCCATAAAATTATGTATTGTTGAATAACTTGCCTAATGCTGTAATGCTTTTGAAAACCTTGGCAGAGAGTTGCTATAGAGTGCAAAATCTTAATCAGACCATAAGATAATTCTGGAATAGTAACGTTCCCTCTGGTAGAAGAATGTAACTGATAGAAGATGTGATCTGACTACATAAGGTATTGGGTGTTCTCGTTAGTTCACCACACGCATAGCTTGAGTGCCTGGAGCTCTGACCTGAGGCTGCAAAAATTTGCTAAGAAGTGCTTCTGGTTAATATAAACGATGATTTGGACTGGGATCTGTAGCTGAGAAAAAAAATACATGTTGATAGTTTCATATGAAAGATGGTAAGAAGTGCTCAACAGATAAATGGTCTGTATGAGATCATTGGCAGGTTATCTCTAGATGAAATAAGAATGCAGAAATTGGAGGCTTTGAAGAAGAGGGACGAGTATGGTTTTACTCAGAGGTATGACTTAAGGGCAGAACACTTGATGGGAATATTAACAGACTGTGGCTAGCTAGGAATTGTGGACATGTAAGAAAAAGGGAGGTAGTGCAGGCTTGTAGCACATCTGCTGAAATCATGAAGCAGTGGAAATAAAGTTTTTAAAGGTTCACAGCTACCAATAAAGAAAAGGAGCAGACAATGCTGCCATTGCAGCAGCTTTTTGTAGACTCTACCAAGTCAGATAGATAAGCCTTTTTCAAATAGCAGATTTATCCTTCCCCTGGGACTTGGTTTAAATGTGCCAACATAGTCAAACAATTAATACTGCAAAACAAGCTGTCTACAAAAGTTTAGGAACATGCTGTGAACAGCATCCATTTCTTGTAAACAGAGATTTCTGAGTCTTTGATTCCTGATGATACAGAGTATTGTGAAATACCATGAAGGCAGAAGGCAGTTTGATCACAAAATGTAAGTTGTGAAGACGATGGATGGAGAACAGATAGGAAAGCAGCGCGATTATTAGAATAGACTGAACTGGGGAAACAGGTAGGCTGCCCTAAGCTCAGGAAAGACGTGTTCGGCCTTTGTTGTTTCCTTAAGTCACGTTCAGAAAGGAAGCACAGACTGTCCAGCGTGGGTCCAAGTTGAGAATGTAGGAGGTGAGTGGAGGCTTCACCTGAAGCTTGGGAAAGAAGTGAATGGAAGTGATATTTAATAGGGGTAGATTTTATCTACCAGTGATACCCCCAAATCCTTTGCAGAGTCACTACTTCCCAGGGCAAAGCCCACCATCCTTTCCATAAGGACATTCTTAGCTTCTAGGTGTTGAATTTTCCAATTGGATATATAAAAGACATTTTGCTTGTCCTCAGCATTAGGTTCCACCCCTTATTCCATACCATTTGCATCATGCTTAAATTACAACTACTATCATCTCTAAAATCTATACATACATACATATATAGATAGATATATGTAAATCACTCAGTTATAATTTATCTCTATATACAAAAGCTTAAGTCCATTTCACAGCAGATCAGGTTCTCGGGGTAGGAAAGACAGTGTGAAATTCATTGTGGTTCGTGCCCATGGGTAACATGTCCATCTCAGAGAAGTTTTACTAGACGCCACTTGATCAATCCGGCTAGGTTTCATCCTGAAAAACACTTACAGAACACTGTTAGTATTGTAAACAACTAACATCATACTCGGAATTAAGTATTCTCACCCAGGGTCAAATTCCCTTGAGGTACACATTGAACTTCTCCATTCTTCAGCATCACCCACCAAGTACATCCAGGTCCTTGAGCAAAAACAGTCCCACGAATGGGTTTGCCTTTGCCCGAGGCAGGAAAAACCCATACAGTTTTCCCTAGTATATTCCTTTCATGCACCACAGGGACTTTATCCCCTTCTACAATATGTAAAAGGTCTGATTGAGGAGGACCACCTCGATTGATGGATCCCCTGGTATTAACTAACCAAGTAGCTTGAGCTAAATGCTTGTCCCAATTTTTAAAGGATCCACCACCCATCGCTTTTAGGGTAGTTTTTAACAATCCATTGTATCGTTCAATTTTTCCAGAAGCGGGTGCATGATAGGGAATATGATATATCCACTCAATACCATGTTCTTTTGCCCAGCTACTTATAAGATTGTTTTTGAAATGAGTTCCATTGTCAGATTCAATTCTTTCTGGAGTACCATGTCGCCACAAGACTTGCTTTTCAAGGCCCAGGATGGTATTCCGGGCAGTGGCATGGGGCACAGCATAGGTTTCCAACCATCCGGTGCTTCCTTCCACCATTGTAAGCACGTAACGCTTACCCTGGCGGGTTTGAGGGAGTGTGATATAGTCGATTTGCCAAGCCTCCCCATACTTGTATTTCAACCACCGACCTCCATGCCACAAAGGTTTTAACCTTTTAGCTTGCTTGATTTCGGCGCATGTTTCACAGTCGTGGATAACCTGCGCAATAGCGTCCATGGTTAAATTCACCCCTCGGTCACGAGCCCATTTGTACGTTGCATCTCTTCCTTGATGATCTGAAGTGTCATGGGCCCATCGAGCTAAGAACAATTCACCTTTATGTTCCCAGTCTAAATCTGTCTGGAAAATCTTAGCTGCTCTGTCCACTTGCTGATTGTTTCGATGTTCCTCAGTGGCTCGACTCATAGGTACGTGGGTATCTACATGGCGTACTTTCACGACTAGTTTCTCTAGCCGGTCAGCAATATCTTGCCATAATTCAGCAGCCCAAACGGGTTTACCCTTGCGCTGCCAGTTGCTCTGCTTCCATTGTTTTAACCATCCCCACAGAGCATTTGCCACCATCCATGAGTCTGTATAAAGATAGAGTATTGGCCACTTTTCTCGCTCAGCAATGTCTAGGGCCAGCTGGATAGCTTTTACCTCTGCAAATTGACTTGATTCACCTTCTCCTTCAGTAGCTTCTGCAACTCGTCGTGTAGGACTCCATACAGCAGCTTTCCATCTTCGATGCTTTCCTACAATACGACAAGATCCATCAGTGAACAAAACATACTGTTTCTCATTATCTGAGAGTTCATTATATGGCGGGGCTTCCTCAGCACGTGTTACCACCTCCTCTGGTGGCATTGTGAAATCTCCGCCTTCGGGCCAGTTTGTGATCACTTCTAGAATTCCTGGACGATTTGGATTTCCTATTCGAGCTCGCTGTGTGATTAAGGCAATCCACTTACTCCAGGTAGCATCGGTGGCGTGATGAGTAGAAGGAACTTTACCTTTGAACATCCAACCTAACACTGGCAATCGAGGCGCCAGGAGGAGCTGTACTTCAGTACCAATTACTTCTGAAGCAGCTCTAACTCCTTCATACGCTGCCAAGATTTCTTTCTCAGTTGGAGTATAGTTGGCCTCAGAGCCTTTATAGCCTCGACTCCAAAATCCCAGGGGTCGACCTCGAGTCTCCCCTGGTCCTTTCTGCCATAGGCTCCAGGTAGGGCCATTATCTCCAGCTGCAGTATACAGCACATTTTTAATGTCCTGTCCTCTTCGGACTGGTCCAAGTGCTACTGCATGCACAATCTCCTGTTTAATTTGTTCGAAGGCTTGCCGTTGCTCAGGACCCCACACAAACTCATTTTTCTTTCGAGTCACTTCATAGAGAGGTTTCACAATCTGACTATAACCTGGAATATGCATTCTCCAGAAACCCACAACGCCTAAGAAGGCTTGTGTTTCCTTTTTGTTAGTAGGTGGGGACATAGCTGTTATTTTGTTAGTCACCTCCATTGGGATCTGGCGACGACCATCTTGCCATTTAATTCCCAAGAACTGGATGTTTCGTGCAGGTCCCTTGACCTTACCTCTTTTCACAGCAAAACCTGCTTTCAGAAGAATCTCAATTACTTTCTTACCTTTCTTGAAAACTTCTTTTGCTGTATTACCCCACACAATGATGTCATCAATGTATTGCAGGTGTTCTGGAGCTCCACCCTTCTCCAGTGCAGTCTGGATCAGTCCATGGCAAATAGTAGGGCTGTGTTTCCACCCCTGGGGCAGTCGATTCCAGGTATACTGGACACCCCTCCAGGTGAAAGCAAACTGTGGCCTGCACTCTGCTGCTAAAGGTATAGAGAAAAAGGCATTAGCAATGTCAATTGTAGCATACCACTTGGCTGCCTTCGACTCTAGTTCATATTGCAGTTCTAGCATGTCTGGCACAGCAGCACTCAGTGGTGGTGTGACTTCATTCAGGCCACGATAGTCTACTGTTAGACGCCAGTCACCATCAGACTTGCGCACTGGCCATATCGGGCTGTTAAAGGGTGAGCGAGTCTTGCTGATCACTCCTTGAGTCTCCAGCCGACGAATCAGGTTCTGAATGGGAATCAAAGAATCACGGTTAGTGCGATACTGTCGTCGATGCACCGTGGAAGTAGCAAGTGGTACCTGCTGTTCTTCAACCTTCAGCAATCCTACCACAGAAGGGTCATCTGAAAGGCCAGGTAAGGTAGACAGCTGTGTAACACCCTCAGTCTCTACAGCTGCTATACCAAAAGCCCACCGATACCCTTTCGGGTCTTTGAAATACCCTCTCTTGAGGTAGTCTATGCCAAGGATGCACGGAGCATCTGGGCCAGTCACAATAGGATGCTTTTCCCATTTATTCTTATTCAAGCTCACTTCGGCCTCCAGTACAGTCAGTTCTTGAGATCCTCCTGTCACTCCTGCAATAGTGACTGATTCTGTCCCTCTATGATTCGATGGCATTAGGGTACACTGTGCACCAGTGTCCACCAGGGCTCTATACTTTCGTGGCTCTAATGTGCCAGGCCATCGAATCCACACAGTCCAATAAACTCGGTTATCCCTCTCCTCCTCCTGGCTGGAGGCAGGGCAACCCTAATGCTGAGGACAGCATCTCCAATTGCAAGGTGAGTTCCTGTCTGGACAGGGGCAGTGCATATTCTGAACTGGAGCAGCCATATTCATGTAACCATCCTTTCTTCTGTTTGCTTTACCTTGCAACTCAAGCACTTGTGCCTGCAGGGCTGAAGTAGGTTTTTTATCCCGTCTCCTCATGTCCTCTCCATTATTGCAGAGGCAAAGCCACAGGAAACCTCGGAATGAGTCCTGTTTCCCTTTGGTTGGTCTCATAGGAGGGCGTTTTTTCTTAATGGCTGCAACTCTGCTCTTAACTGCAGCTTGGGTCTGAGCAGGCACCTCAGTCTGAGCTGCAACTTGGATCTGAGCAGGAGCTTGAGCCTGAGCTGCAACTTGAGCCTGAGCTGGAGAAGAGTAAGATTCTCTCCCAATCTCAGCAAGTTTTTCAAGCAGTTTGTGAAAAATTGTGTCGTTTTGCTCAACTATTGCCTTGGTCATTTTCTCTATTGTCTCATTCTGTGTCTTAGCTATATTCTCCATTGTTTCAGTTTGTGTCTTATTCATATTCTCTATGGCCTCAGTCTGTGTTTTATTTTGTTCAGCCATCTTCTCAGTTTGTTCAGCTACTTTCTTAGTCAGGTTTTCTATTGCTGCAACACCGATGGGACGAGAGAGACTATCTTCATACTGTCGCACCCTATCAGCAACCTCATTTACAGTTGGTGTATCAGTATCAGATGCTCCCCAGACCATTGTTGACAAAGTGTGGGAATACACTGATGGTGCACTCTGCACAAACTTTTTCAACAAAGGTCGTTGACATGGCATTTCATCAGGATTTATAGTCACTTGCCAATCACCATAAATCACTTCTCGAATAGCCAGTTCTCTCAGGTATGTAATACCTTTCTCCATGCTGGTCCATTGCCTTGGACGGCTTTGGATATCATCCTTAAAGGGATATCTGCTCTTTACAGCTGATAACAGTCGCCTCCAGAGACTGAGAACCTCTGCCTTATTCCCAATCGCTTTATCAATACCTCCCTCTTTGGCCAGATTTCCCAGCTGGCTGGCTTCTCTACCATCTAAGTCTATGGAATTAGCTCCACTGTCCCAGCATCGGAGCAACCAAGAGAGAAGGGGCTCCCCATCATGACGAGTAAAATCCTTCCTTAGATTTCGCAAATCCTTTAAGGACAAAGAGTTAATAATTACATCTACATCTGAGGCATCATCCTGTATTGAGGCTGGCTGAGAAGGACCCTCTCCCCTATCTGCCTGAGAAGGGGCTGTTGACTGTGTTGTAAGAGGGTGCTTTCCTTTATCTACACCAGACGGACCCTGTCCTGCATCTTCATCAGAAGAACCCTCTCCCGAGCTCTCTAGCTTGGGCATGTCCTTGTCGTAAGGGGCAGGGGACGGAGCCGACCTCTTTTTCTGCTTCCTGGTCACCGGAGCAACTTGTGCCGGTTCTGCTGGCGCTGGGGGAGCGGCAGTGCTCGGTTTGGGAGCTGGAGCAGTGGCAGCGCTGGCTGTCGGGGCCGGAGCGGCCGGTGCAGCTGCGGGCGGGGGAGGGGCTGGCGATGGAGATGCGGGGGGTGCGGGCGGCGGAGCCACTTTTACCGCCGGCTGCGGAGTGACCGGGGCCGGGACGGGCCGGGGCGCGGCTTGTGCCGAAGCCGGTGCCGGAGCCGGTGGGGGGGCGACCGCTGCCGCTGGGGCCGGTGTCGGCGTGGCCTTGGCCGGTGCCGCTGGCTTGGCTTGGGCCGGGGCCGGGGCTGGGGCTTGGGCTGGTTCTGTTTGTGTCTGCACTGAGACTCTCGCTGGGGCAGCAACTGTCTGCGTCCCTGCTGTGACTGTCGCTGGGGCTGGAGAAGTAACTGTTTGCGTCCCTGCTGTGACTGTCACCGGGGCTGGGGAAGTAACTGTTTGCGTCCCTGCTGTGACTCTCGCTGGGGCTGGAGGGGCAACTGTTTGTGTTCCTGCTACCATTGTCGCGGGGGCTGGGGAAGCAACTGTTTGTGTCTCTGTTGTTTGAGTAGCAAGGTTGCCTGTCACACAATGCTCATTCTGATACTCCTCAAGTCTAATAAGATCTAACGCCTGCAGCACATTCAGTGTCATAAGTATCAAAATCAGGCCCACATGACAGAGACAATCATAACAATCATTCTCTGTCCAGCCCGTAGGTTTTCCACCCCTTAGTTCAATTGGTAACATTTTTAAATAATCATGAACAGGCAAAGTAAACTTTCCCCAGGCAAAATCAAAAGTGTAATTAGCGGCAGAATCTATTATGCGATGCCCGAAACATGAAGATACCCTACCAAATGCAAATCTCAGATTATACACCTGAGCACCAGCCCACACCAACATAGCACGCCTATACCATCGCATCCAAACACAGAACAAATATAAACCTACCTCAATACAACAAGTCAATATGTCCAACCAGTTAAGCACCACTAAATCAATCAACTTCATACAAAAGTCTCTAAAAATATCATATACCATATCCTGTAGGTACAACATGGTGAAAGCAAACTGGAATTCAAACTATTCAGGCAATCTTAACAGACCACAGCCGTCGTGCCCCACGTTGGGCGCCAATAGAATCTGTCGTGGTTTTGGCTGAATTTACCAAAACCGGACCGGCAGATGGCCCTTCCCCCCCCTTCCCCCCCCCTAAAAGAGGAGAGAGGAGGAGAAAGAGAGAAGGAGATTCAGAAGTTTAGAATGAACTAAACTACTTTAATGAAAAATTAATATTAAAATAAAAATAAAGAAGAAAATAATGAAATAGATACAATATATACAAAACCGTATCAAGCTCCCAGGATGTCAGTTACATCACCGGCAGGCACTGGGGAAGTCCCAGACTGGACTCAGTGACGAATGGGAACTGGATTCCAGCTCTGGAGTCAGGAACACACGGATCGGGATCAAAGGCAGATGAACAGACAGAGTCCTCTCTGGACGTCGGCCATCGCAGGAAGGGCTGACCCTTTGATCCCTCAGCCTTTATACTGAGCATGGGGCAGATGGGATGGAATACCCTAGTTGGTCAGGTTTGGGTCACCTGTCCTGTCCACTCCTCCCCACCGACGTGACCCCTCTACGTTTTTTCCGTTTCCGACCCTCTAAGGGGGCAAATAACGAAATTGCCTGACCTTGGTTGTTATAGCAATAAGTATAAGCAAGGGCCTCCCTGCATACCATTCCTTGGCATGGAGCACAAACATTGGTCTTATCACTCTGAGAACGAGCAGTTTTCTCCACAATATGCCATTAATTTCAGAGAGTTAGAGGAGGCCTAGCTAGGATGTAAAGTTACAGAACAGAAAATTGGTTCGGTTTTACTTCAAACCGGGACAGTCCAAGTTGAGAATGTAGGAGGTGAGTGGAGGCTTCACCTGAAGCTTGGGAAAGAAGTGAATGGAAATTAAAAGCAGTGTCAGATTCCCAAGGGTATGAGTATGAAATAGTCTGAAGTAAGTATCTGTGGATGAAGGCAGAAAATCGAGGGTCACAATAGCCACCTGGCAGTAGCTAGAGGCTAAATGGCAAGATAGATACATTGTTTAGGTACGGAAGTAGCAGGAAGATGACAAGGAAAATTGTGTGTGCCCCCTTAGGGAAAGGAGAGTTATCAGGAGACATTACCTGAAACTGTTTTCTTCTGATATCAGAAGACATTCTCAGAAGAGGGCTGATACTGTCACGGAATCACAGAATTGCCAGAGTTGGAAGGGACCTCTAGAGATCATCTAGTCCAATTCCTCTGCTAAAGCAGGATTGCCCAGAGCACATCACTCGGGACTGCATCAGGGTGGGTCTTGAAAATCTCCAGAGAAGGGGACTCCACCACCTCCCTGGGCAGCCTGTTCCAGGGCTCTGGCACCCTCACCGGAAAGAAGTTTCTCCTCATATTTAAATGGAACTTCCCATGTTCCAGCTTGTGCCCCGTTGCCCCTTGTCCTATCGCTGGAAACCACTGAAAAGAGTCCAGCTCCATCATCCTTCAACCCACCCTTTAGGTACTTGTAAACATAGATAAGGTCTCCCCTCAGCCTTCTCTTCTCCAGGCTGAAGAGCCCCAGCTCTTTGAGCCTTTCCTCGTAAGGGAGGTGCTCTAATCCCTTAATCATCTTAGTTGCCCTGCGTTGGACTCTCTCCAGTAGTTCCCTGTCTCTCTTGAGCTGGGGAGCCCAGAAGTGGATGCAGTATTCCAGTGGTGGCCTCACCAGTGCAGAGTAGAGGGGGAGAATGACCCCCCTGGACCTACTGGCCACACTCTTCCCTATGCAGCCCAGGATCCCATTGGCCCCCTTGGCGACAAGGGCACATTGCTGGCTCATGGAAAGTTTGCTATCCACCAGGACTCCCAGATCCTTCTCCTCAGAAGTGCTTTCCAGAAGATCCATCCCTAACCTCTATTGGTGCCTGGGGTTCTTCCTCCCCAGGTGCAGGACCCTACATTTGCCCTTGTTGAACCTCATTAGGTTCTTCTCTGCCCAGTTCCAGCCTGTCCAGGTCATGCTGGATGGCGGCACAGCCCTCTGGAGTGTCGGCCAGCCCTCCCAGTTTGGTATCATCAGCAAACTTGCTGAGGACACACTCTGTCTTCCAAGTGCTGGAAGAAAAGCCAGTAAGGAAAACTTTGTAAGCGGTCAGGCTGGTAAGTGCTGCAGTAGGGGTCAGAGAGAGATGGCACAGCTTCTCGTGAATCTTGAAAATCAAACCCAAATTGTCAGCATTGGGTAGAGTGCTTTAAGTGATTCTTTCCCCTCTTGAGGGAAGGGACTAACTAGATGGTCTCTGAAAGGTCTCTCTAGTTCTGTATTTATGATTCATGAATATATGACATTTTGTCCCTACAGGAAAAAGGGCTGTGGAGAAAGGTAGTGCCAACAATGATGAACCAAATGAATATGACCTTAACGACAGCTTTATAGATGATGAGGAAGAGGAGTGCGAACCTACTGATGAAGACTCTGACTGGGAACCAAGTTCAGAAGAGAAGGATAGCGAAGATGTTGAAACTCTTTTGCAAGAAGCACGTAGATTTGTTAAGACCAAAAAGTAGCTGCATGGAACAACATTATGAACATCCAATCTGATTGTGTTAAAACATGGATGCGCAAGGACAGGAATTGCTTGGAAACCTGTTTTCCTCAGTCATGTAGGCACTACAGGAAGATTTTAATGGGGGCAAGGGGATTCAGCAATGCCTCTCTTGTCCATATGTGTTATTTTGGTGGGGTTTTTTTGTTAAGTGATGGAGCCAGAGGACTGAGCTCTGGATGTTTTTTGTTTTGTTTTGTTTTGTCATGTATTTCTTTTGCAACACGATTGGTGTCTCATAGTTTGAAATACAATTTTAAAGGTTGTTAGTGTTTCATCTTCCTATGCTTGAAAGGCATTCCTATTCCTTGAAAGAAATACTGGCATTAGGAAAGCCTTTTGTTTTGCTGAAACACAATAAATACTGTGTTGACAGCAGAAGAGTTACACTTCACACTTGCAGTATCGCAGACTAATTCTTGGACATCGCTGGGGAATCTGTCTAAACCAATTTTTAATTTTCTTTTGAGTTAGTGCAGTCTTAAACTTCATTAGTCGGATACTGGCTTTCCTTTTAGGTGTCATTTCTTTGATTTTTTTGATGTACAGTAGTTACAGGTTGCCTAAATCACTTGAGAGGAGTATCTCAATGTAGTTAACCACTTGCTTGCCTCGAAAATTATGGTGTATTTTTTATAATTACAGTAGTAGTTCTTTCCACGCCTGTACATCACTGGAATTGTGTTAAGTTCACAATAAAGCTGAAGTCTTGATGACTGTATTTTTGCACAATAAAACTTGTAACATACTGTGGGAAAATGGTGTAACTGCGTCTCTCATTTCTGAAGACTTCGTTGGAAGATCTTGCCTTCGCTGTGTTTCACAGCTTCCCTGAGCTTCCCGGAAAGAAAGGTAAAAAGTTCCAGTGTTTCAGGACAGGTGATTGGAGCCGTGTCAATTGCGTGCTTTTATGGACACGATGCTGAAATTCATCAGGGGGAGCACGGTGTGCCTCGGGCTGCCCTGTGAATGTTGCCCGATCATGGTTGAAAACAGACATCCAACTACACTCGAGCTTTTCGGTTGGGTGGCAAAGTGTTCTCTGCTTAAAATAAAATGGCCGTCACTGCAAAGGGGCAGTGGGGCTGCTTTTGGACACAGGGTCATCTCTTGTCAACTGTGGTTCGCTGCTTCTCTCAAAAGTTGTAGATATCAAAAATACCGATGTTCACAGTGGGCAACTGTTCTGAATGTGGAGAACGTGGGCTTCTGCTGGCCGTTGGCTTACTGTTTGCTGAAGGTATTTCATAGGGAAAGAATCTCCCATGTTTTTCTACAGCGTCTGATGATTCCTGTGACTGTAACCTTCCTCAAGCCGAAGCATTTGGGGGCGTTCCGTAGGAGCATTCCTTTTCGTGGTTCCTGCAGGTTTTGGTGTGTTTTCCCTCATTCCTGTTTTCCCCTAGGGCTCCTCCTCCCGCGCCCGCCCCGCGCCCGCCCCGCCGGTGGTGCACGCACTCCGCAGCGCGAGGCGCGGTGACCGTTGGAGGTAACGGTCGGGGCGCGAGGCGCCGGCTGGGGAGCTGACGGGAGATGAGGAAGGCGCCGCCCTGAGGAGATGAAGGAGGAGGAGGAGGGTGTTCCCGGGGAAGCGGACACCTCGTCGCCAGGTAGTGGCGAAGGGAGAGAGCCGCTGTCCTCCGGGGAGCGGCGGCGGCGGTCGGGCGGCCCAGGGGTGCGGAGCTTCCGCCCGGCCGTGCCGTGAGGGCGGCCCCAGGCTGCTGTGGAGCGTGGTTGTCCCAGTGGGTGTTTGGAGCCTGAGGTTCCAATAGGTGTGAGGCTGAGCACTGGAGTCAGTGGAAAATGAATTTTCCATGGCCAAACTGAGGTAAAGTCACCCCCTTCAATTCAGCCCTGTGGAAAGGTCATGCTCTTTGTGCAGCCCCTCGCACAGCCAGGGTTTGCTCAGAGGTTTTCTTCAGGGCTCTTCTACACCGGGCGCTGCCATGGGATATACCTGTGGTGAGAAAGATCAAAATCTGGAAATAGCAGAATGTGGGAGCTTACCAGAGCTGTTGAAACTGTGAAGATCCAGATCTGCAAGAAGCTGAGGGAAAACCTGCAGATTAGTGGGATTTTTGAGTAATTTTTTTGCCTGTGTCAGTGTTTGATGACTCGGACTTTTTGTTAGAAAGTTGAAAGCTTAACTTTTGCATTGCATTTGTAATCAGCAGGTCTCAAAGAGCTCAAGAAAGATAATTTACATAACTGGGGTGTTTTAGAGATTAACAGATGGATTCTGAATGTGGGGTTTTTTACCTCTCACACTTTAACTGGTTAATAATAAGTAATGGTCTAATAAGTAATGCATCCCCGAGATGCTGTCCTTGTGGTTCCCACAAGAGGTATTTTGCCTGTGCTGAACCAAAGTTGTGCCGGGACAAGGGAATGGGAGATTTCTGTATGCTCAGCTATGGTGTTTTACCAGGTTTATTCCCTGATGTTTTTGCTGAGGGGAGTCAACATGAACGTTGTTGCTACTGACATGGGAGGGCGTTGCAGGGCTCGGCCAAATGCCCTTTCTCTGCAGTGCTGCCCTCTTTGTGTCTGTCTCCACTGGTGAGGAGGCCAGCGGTGGCCTGTACGACCCCCCCCGCCGTGTTTTTGACTGGCTTGTATTCCTTTCTTGTTGTTGGGAGCAGGCGGTGACTGGGCCTTGCCACTCCTGCACGCAGCTGTGCACAGCCACAGCCCTCCTTGCAGCCCCAAGCCCACTCAACTCCCCCCATGTTGGGTCTGTGTGGGAACGGGCCTGGCGCGGCGGTGCTGCAGTGCTGGGATGGGCCAGGAGGTGCAGGAGGCCCGGCGCCCAGCTGGGGCTGCTGTCGCCTAGCGACGGGTGCCAAGGCACTGGCCAGGGGGACAGCACTGTGCTGTGGCAGGGAGAGGTTGGGTGGGTAGCAGGGGAGCCTCCGCCTGCCCTGCCCCGGTTTGGGGAGGCCGGAGCAGGTCTGTAGTGCGGGGCTGGGGCTTTCCACAGGTGGGGCTTCAAATGAGGTGAGGCCGGGGCTGAGATGAGGGGCCGCCGGGGCTGGGCAGGGCTGGTCTGCCCTGAGCTCGCCCTCCCAGCCCTGCCCGGCCCGGCTTTTCCCCTGGGGCGGGCTCTACATCGGGCGCCGCTTTGACTCCCGGCTTCCGCCGTAGCTTCAGGGCGGGCGGGCCCTGCCCGGCGGGGAGCTCTGTCGGTCAGCTCTCGGCAGTCCAGGCCGGCGCGGTGACCGTTGGAGGCAACGGTCGGGGCGCGAGGCGCGGGCTGGGGAGCTGCCGGGAGCGGCGCCGCCCTGAGGAGAAGGAGGAGGAGGAGGAGGAGAAGGGTGTTCCCGAGGAAGCGGACACCTCGTCGCCAGGTAGTGGCGAGGGGAGAGAGCCGCTTTCCGCCGGGGAGCAGCGGCGGCGGTCCGGCGGCCCAGGGGTGCGGGGCCTCCGCCCCGGCCCCGCCCTGGCGTGAGGGCGGCCCCAGGCCGGAAGTGTGGCTCAGGCTGTGGAGCGTGGTTGTCCCAGTGGGTGTTTGGAGCCTGAGGTTCCAATAGGTGTGAGGCTGAGCACTGGAGTCAGTGGAAAATGAATTTTCCATTTAATTTAATTTTCCTTTGCTCTTTCTTTTAATTCCTCATGGTCCTGTCGTGACAAACCTGGTTGCTCTGGGGACATGGTGGAACAGTGCAGGGTCAGTGAGGCTGGTGCACCTTCTCAGACCACAGACATACTTTCCTTCTCAGACCCCAGCCTCATGGTGTTATGCAGGGGCATTTGTTTTCATGGTTCCTGCAGCATTTCTTGTGTTTTTTCTCATTCACGTGTCCCCGCAGGGATGCTGATGCCCTAAATGCCTCTGCCATGGAGCGAGACCTGCCTCTCTCTCAGGAGGCTGGAAGTTTTAAGTCCCCCCTCCCAGCTCTTCCAGGTACAATAGCCTTGGTTTTAGCAAGATTCAACAGAAGTGATGGTTGTGCCCTCAAAAGAATATC
The DNA here is from genome assembly GCF_964106895.1 of Numenius arquata. Taxonomy (NCBI): domain Eukaryota; kingdom Metazoa; phylum Chordata; class Aves; order Charadriiformes; family Scolopacidae; genus Numenius; species Numenius arquata. The sequence goes on along the minus strand of NC_133582.1, from coordinate 29,791,065 downwards.
CACGATTTCCCCTTTGTTGTCCATTCTTTCCCAGTTTGGCTGAAGCCCGGCTGGCCACACTTCCCTGTGGCTGTAGTAACCACTGGCCAAACTGAGGTAAACTCACCCCCTGCAATTCAGCCCCATGGAAGGGCCATGCCCTTTGTGCAGCCCCTCGCACAGCCAGGGTTTGCTCAGAGGTTTTCTTCAGGGCTCTTCTACACCGGGCGCTGCCAAGGGATATACCTGTGGTGAGAAATATCAAAATCTGGAAATAGCAGGATGTGGGAGCTTTCCAGAGCTGTTGAAACTGTGAAGATCCAGATCTGCAAGGAGCTGAGGGAAAACCTGCAGATTAGTGGGATTTTTGAGTAATTTTGTTGCCTGTGTCAGTGTCTGATGACTCAGATTTGTTGTTGGAAAGGTGAAAGCTTAACTTTTGCAGGGAGCTCTGCCGGTCAGCTCTCAGCAGTCCAGGCCAATGCGGGTTTCGTTGGAGGCAACGTCCGGGGCATGAGGTGCGGGCTGTGGAAATGCCAGGGTGGCACGGCCCTAAGGTGGGGGAGGAGGAGGGTGTCTCTGGGGAGAACGGCCTCCTGTGTATGTGCTGTGCACAGAGGTAAGCAAAATCCTGTTTTCAGCGCTGTCTGTATTTTGTAGATTGGATCATTTCTGTGCCCTGCTGTGTGGATCTCTGTCTTCTGTAGAAAGAGACCAAGAGATATACATTGCTCTACCGCAGTGAAGCCCTTCACCATTCCACACCAAAGGTGCCCTTCACTGTGATGCCCTGGAGGACCATTTGCTGCACCAGAGGAGCCCACTGTTGCACCATCCTGCAGGACTCCATGGTTGCACGACCCTGGGGGAACCCATGGTGGCACTGCTGCAGAGCAGCCCATATCACAGAGGAGCCCCTCGTCTTGCCACCTTGGAGGAGGCCTTCACCGCACTACACTGGAGGAGCCCTTCACCACACCAGGCCAAAGGAGTCCTTCATTGCGCCACCCCAGAGGTGCCCATGGTCATGTTGCCCCGATAGGAGCCCTTCAAATTGCGAAACCGAAGGAGCCCATCATAATGCTGCCCCAGCAGAGTTCTTCATCACACCACCCAGGTTTCCTTGGAGTCATTCATCGCACCTTTCACAGTGCCAGACAAGAGGAGCCCGTTGTAACAGCGACATGAAGGAGAGCTTCACTACAAAGCCCAGGAGGAGCCCTTCATGGTGTTGGCCCTGGAGGAGCCCTCACTGGAGCGCCCCGGAGGAGGCCTTAGTGTAGTATTGGCCTTGTCTGCCTTCTGAGGTGTGGTATGGCTTGTATGGTGTGGTGTTTCTAGTATTGTATGTCTTGCATATGGTACGGTATGGTCTTTCTTGTACTTAGGGTACTATGTCTGTATTCTGTGTATTCTTTTAGTTCAGTTGTATGTAGTTGATGCTATGGTGTTTCTCTTATTGTCTAGATGGTATGTATTGTATGGTCTGTCTTGCTTGTGTTATTTCTCTTGTATTTGTTATTCCTTGTGCCGCCCTGGAGGATCCCTCGTGGTGCCGCTCCGGAGGAGCTGTTGATGGCGCCGCCCAGGTCTTCTTGGAGCCCCTCTTCAGGCCACGCTTGAGGACGCCATCATCGCGCCTGGCTGGAGAAGCCCCTCAGCACGCCTCGCCGGAGGAGCCCATCGCCGTCCAACTCCGGAGGAGCCCATCGCCATCCAAGGCCAGAGGAGCCCTTCATGGCGGTGGATCAAGAGTAGGAGCCCATTGTGGTGCCTCCTGGGAGGAGTTCTTGCTTCTACGATACTTTGTGTTGTATAATTTGTTATGTGTTGTGGGGTATCTATTGTGTTGTCTATCTTGTGTTTTGTCTTGTATTTTTTGTGTGCATAGTTTCTGTTGTTTTTTGCTGTATGGTAGGGTATTTAATCTGTTATTTGTATCGTATCAGATGTGTTAGGTAGTACAGGGTGGTATTTATTGTCTTTTATGTCTTGCCTTGTACGTATTGTGCTTTATTTACGGTATGTATATGAGGATAAGGTATGTATTGTATGGTCGTGATAGTCTTTTATGTATTTTATTGAAGGGTATGGTAGTTGTTGTGTGATATGGTATGTCTTCCCTTCTGGTTCGTATTCTGTTGTATCTATCGTATTGTTTTTATCATATGCGTCACGTTGTTTGTCTGTATTCTGTTTTGTCTTGTATGTATTCTGTTTTCCGCAATGTATGGTCTTGTATTTTTTGCATGTCTTACATTGTATGTATTGTATTTACTCCGATGTATCTGTTGTATTGTGATGTACTGTGTTTGTGTACTATGTGCAGCGACTATGGTGTATGGTATGGAGTTTGTTTTCTAGATTGTATCGTCTGTCTTGTGTACTATTGTCTGACCTGTCTTGTGTTGTCTTGTGTGGCTTGGACTGTATTTTGTGTGGTATTTTGCCCCGCATTGCCTTGTCTGTGCTGTATTTCTTGTAGGTCTTGTTTTACATGTGTTCTGTCTTGTTAAGTAGGATGTGAATTGCAGTGTATTTTGTAGTGCATTTTATGTCTCGTCCTTGCTGTATTGCATGTTACGTGTGGCCCGTTCTGTCTTGTGTTTCTTTTTGTCTTGTAGGTCTTGTACGTCTCCTATTGCATGATGTTGTCTGTGTTGTATGGTATTGTCTGTGTTGTATTCTTGTGTGGTCTCTCTTGTAGTCTACTTGGTGTTGCAGTGTATTTGGTAGTGTGTTGTATTCTGTTGTATGTCTTGTAATGTATTTTGTATCTTATGTATTGTACTGTCTGTATTTGATGGTGGTGTATTTTATTGTAAGTCTTGACTGTGTTTTGTAATGTACTGTATTTGGTATTGTATTTGGGTATTGTCTGTGTTGTTTGGTATGCATGGCAGGGACTGTATTTTGGACGGCCCAGTATTGTCCGTATTCTCTGTGTGGTGTTTTATTGTATGTTCTAGTGTGTTCTTTGTTCTCTTGTAGGTATTGCCCTCTGCAGCGTGGCGTGTATCGCGCGTAAGGTCTGTGTTGTATTCTCTGTATCGTTTTGTATGTCTTGTATTTTGTATTGCCTTGCCTGTGTTCTGTTTTATTGTGTGGTCTGGTCTTTCTTGTGTTGTATGTATCGTTTATACGTCTTGTGTTTTGTATTGCCTGGAGCTTGTGTTGTACTGTGAATTGTAGGCATGGCCTGTATTGTATCGGCTGTGTTGTTTGTGTTTTGTCTCGTGTAGGTCTTGTGTGTAATCTATAGTCTTGGATGGTATTTTGTATATTGTTTTATATGTGTTGCGTGACGTGGTACCATATTTATTGTAGGTATCTTATATGTCCTACTAGTTCAATTGTATGTAGCGTATGTCACCTCTGTTACGGCGTTTATTTTTCCTGTGCCTGGTCTGTATAGTCTAGTTTGTACGGTCTTGCTTGTGTTGTAGTCTACTGCCTGTATTGTGTGGTGTGTCTTCCTTGTGTGGCTTCTGCCATCTCTTTTCTTTGTTGTGCTGCCCCAGTGGAGCCGATGGCTGCTGCGGGGCGGAGGAGCCCCCGGTGGGGCCATCCCCGAGGAGCCTTTAGCTGCAGCGCCCCAGAGGAGGCCTTTGCTGTGCCATCCGTTTGCCAGTGCCGCCTGCGAGGAGTCCTCTGCAGTGACGTCCCAGAGGAGCCCTTCATGGCGCCGTGCCGGAGGATCCACTAGTTGTGCTGCCCCAGAGGAGCCCAGTGTTTTGCAGCCCTGGAGGCCCTTTGCTGGGCTGCGCCAGAGGAGCCCTTGACCACCATGCCCCAGAGGAGCCCTTCTCTGTGATTCCCTGGAGGGGAGCCCATCCTTGCTGTGCCGTGGTGGAGCCCTTCGCCTTCACCGTAGCGCCGCGGAGGATCCCACTGTCGTGTTTCGTTGGAGCAGCCCATCAGCACGCCACGCCGGAGGACCCCTTTGTGCCTCTCCGCTAGAGGAGCCGTGGTCACGCTGCGCTGGAGGAGCCCTTCATCGCTGCGCCATGGAGGAGCCTTTCAGCACGGCGCCCCAGAGGAGGCCTTTGCTGCGGCGCTGCAGAGGAGTGCTTCACAGTGCCAAGCCCAATGAGCCCGTCAGCGCGCTGCCCTGGAGGAGCCCATCTCCGTGCCTTCTGGGAGGAGTCCATCCCCGTGCCACGCCGGAGCAGCCCATCATAGTGCTGCCCGCTAGGAGCTGATGGATGCAGCATGCCGCAGGAGCCCATCACTGCTCTGCAGCAGAGGTGCCTGTCATCATCATGGCGTCCTGGAGGAGCCCATGATGGCATCGCCCTGGAGGATGTGCGCTGTGAATGGTACGTATGGTACGTATTGTATTCCTTGGGTTGTATGTGTTTTCTCTCCGGTAGGTCTTCTGTGTATTCTGTAGTATTGTGTGGTCTTTTTTATATTGCGTTGCGTGTCTTGTGTGACACGGTCTGGTATTTACTGTATGTATTGTCTATGTTGCGCTAGTTCAATTGTATGTAGTTTTGGTAGTCTATGGTGTGGTGTTTCTTTTTGCTTTGTATGGTATGTACGGTCTTGCTTGTATCATAGCCTGTTGCTTGTGTTGCCTGGTGTGTCTTCCTTGTGTGGCTTATACTGTCTCTTTTCTTCCTTGTGCTGCCCCGGCCGAGCCCATGGTTGCAGCGTTGCGGAGGATCCCCCGGTGGGGCCAGCCCAGAGGAGCCTGTTGCGGTGACGTCCCTTTTGCCGGCGGCGCTTCCGAGGAGCCTTTTGCGGTGGCGTCCCGGAGGAGGCCTTCACGGCACGGTGCCGGAGGAGCCACTGCTTGCGTTGCCCCGGAGGAGCCCTTTGTATTGCTGCCCTGGAGGCCCTTTGCTGCGTCTCCCCCAAGGATCCCTTGGCTGCAGTGCCCTGGAGGAGCCTGTCCTGGTGCCGTGCTGGAGGAGCCCATCGGTGTGAGGAGCCCATGGGCTGTGTGGCATCCTGGAGGAGCCCTTCATGGTGTTGGCCCTGGAGGAGCCCTCACTGGAGTGCCCCGGAGGAGGCCTTAGTGTAGTATTGGCCTTGTCTGCCTTCTGAGGTGTGGTATGGCTTGTATGGTGTGGTGTTTCTAGTATTGTATGTCTTGCATATGGTACGGTATGGTCTTTCTTGTACTTATGGTAATATACCCAGCGCAATAAAGCGTCCTTCTCTGCACCACCCTGGAGGATGTCATCGTCCTTGTTGCTCAGCTCTTCTTGGAGGCATTCATCATGCCCCCCCCGAAGAAATCCTTCCCTGCCCTTTTTTAGGGCTTTATTCACTCTCTTAGTCTTTTCGTTTCTTCCTCTCCTGGCATTTTTTTTGTTTGCATAACCACATGTTCCTGGAGGAGTTTTTCAGCACATGTGTTTTTGGTAGCACCTCATTGCTTGACTTTTTTGGAGCCCTATACCTCTTTTGGGGTGTTGTACCCCATGGCTTTTTTCTTGATTGTACAATGCCTCGTGTATTGGAGTGCTTAATGGCGCTGTCCTGGAGCAGTGCTTCACCGCCTGGCTGTTTTGGACCGCTTCACCTGGCTTTTATTGGAGTGCTTCAACGCATGGCCCGGCAGTAGCCCTTCAGTGCCCTGCTGGCTGGAGCACTTTAACACATGTAATTTTTGGAGCTTTCCACCTCCTTGCTTTTTTGGAGTGCATTAGCATTTGGCATCTGGGCATGTTTAGTTTGGAGAAGAGGAGGCTGAGGGGGGACCTCATTGCCCTCTACAACTACCTGAAAGGAGGGTGTAGAGAGGTGGGTGTTGGCTTCTTCTCCTGAATAATGACAGGACCAGAGGAAATGGTGTAAAGTTTCAGCAGGGGAGGTTTAGATTAGATATTAGGAAGAATGACTTTACTGAGAGAGTGGTCAGGCACTGGAACAGCCTGCCCAGGGAGGTGGTGGAGTCGCCATCCCTGGAGGTATTTAAGAAACGTGTAGACATGGCACTTCAGGGCATGCTCTAGTGCCCGAGATTGTTAGTTTGTGTCTGTTTGTGGGTGGGTGTGGTGTGTGGTTGTGGGTGTGTTTTGTGTGGTTTTTGTTTTGTTTTTGGTGTTTGGTGGGTGTTTTTTTGTTTGTTTGTTTGGGTTTTTTTGTGGTTGGACTCGATGATCTCAAAGGACCCTTCCAACCAAGAAGATTTTGTGATTCTGTGATTCTGTGATTTTTCAGAGTGCTACACGCCCAGATATTATTGCTATGCCTCAATGCACTTCCTGTGATGCATGCTTTCCTTATGTTTCCTTCCACATTTTTTCTCCTAGAACCAGCAGATGAGCAGATGAATGAACTCCCATGGGGTTTTATATTCCTCGATGGTCTTTTGAGCTCGGGGATGTCTTTTTCTGGGGTACGTTACCATCTTTGTGTCTTCTTTTCTGTCATTTTTACCCAGTCCTGGTTTTGAGGGCGATGACTTTGTGCTTTGAGCAACGTTGTGCTTGGTGTTGGTACTTACTGTTCAGGATTTGGTGGTTTTATATCAGATTTTTTCCCTTGTTCTCTTGTTCTGGATGGTATTAGGAAGGTCCCTTTGGAAGCTGCAGTGTTCCCTGTCTCAGCAGTGGTTTGGGGCTTTTCCTGACAATGTGTTAGGGTAGAGTCTGTAGAACAGAATCCTAACAGAGCAGTGTAAGAGAGAACAGGATCTCTGGTAAGTCTGAGGGGGTAGTGTCTATCTTGTCTCAGTTCTGCTTCCTTCTGCTCAAGGTGTGGGTTTTTTTCAGCACAGATGATATTGAGTGTTTGGAAAGGGGTAGCCCAAGCACCCAGCGAGGGTCACAGCCCTGCTGACACAGGGAGTGAGGGAGAATGCAGACACTAGAGTGTTGAGTAGGTGCCTAGCTGCCTGAGTGCTGAAATCTGAAGCATCTGTTTTTGCTTGTGGGAGGCATGGGAATCCTGGGAATATCTGCATGGCCCTGTCACCAAGGTGGCTGACCTGGCAGAGTTTTCAGGGCTGTGCAGTAGGCATGTGATACTGTGGTGCAGAGGCAGCAGCTGGAGGGTGCTGTTGGCACAGGAAAGGCTGCCAGACTGAAAGAGGAAGGAGCACATTTAGGTCTGAGTCAGTCCTCGGGGAAAATTCATGTCCTGGCTGTTGTGACCCACTCTGGCCTTGGTTCTTACAGGTGATCCTCGTTTGGTAGAGGGACAATGATTGGAATTTCTTTTCCTGCTATTGCTTTATTAAAACACATACTTTGTTTTCCCAGTGTCCATGCTGGGAATAACTGCTTTTTCTTCTCTTAAGCCTCTCTAATCCATTTGGGCCACCATTTTAGTTTCCAGTTACACCTGTTTTTATGTTTTTCAGAGAGGCAATGTGAAGGAGCAGAGACTGGATTTTACCTTCAGTTATCCCTGGAGGAGCTGCTGCAGAAGGAAGCAAGCCTATGGTTTTAGGAGCTGGTCCACAGGAGGACAGCTGAGCAAGAATCTGTCATGATAGCACCACATTTTTGCTTTCAGCAATAAAAACTGGAGCAGGACACATCTGAGACATGGTGGCATCTGGTTTATTCACTGCATGGTTATATAAACCCTGCTAGCAGCTCTCAGGAGAATGCCACACTCACACCCCCTCCTCATCCTTGACACATCTCACGGCTCCTGCATGGTGAAGTCCTTATCACTGCTGTGCCACTGGAGCTAATGGTGGGCAGCTGGCAGCTGCAGAGGTCTTGCTGCAGTTTTTCCTGCCTCCCAGTGGGTAAGGCTTGTGCCGGAAGGGGCTGCTTCTCCTCCATGGCTGATGCTGCCTTTCTTCCAGCTTGTGCTTTTCTTTCTCCGTTGAAGCATGGCTCTTGCAGAGCTCCAGGTAGGTGTAGTCCATATTCAATTACCTCACTAAATGTTGCCGTTCAATGTAAGTGAGAAGGTGTTCCTGCAGGAGGGGCTGGGCAGAAGGCAGCAGGGTACCCTCACCTGACAGGGAGCCAAGGGAGCACCCATCTCTGGAGCACCTATTGGCACCCATGCTCCCTAGCCCGAGTTGTATGGGTACAAAAAAAAAGCCTTCCTGTTATTTTTTTCCTGCACAACTCACGTAAGGTGTGAGGCTTGTGAGGTCTGGACCCCTCCCTCAGCTGCTCTGGTTGGACTGTGGCGTACCTTCTTCCCCTTGCCTGAGGGAGCCAGTCAGGTCAGGGCCTGTCCCTGCTGCACACTTCTGCACTTAAAGGGAGCTTTTTTAAGAGTCTTTTAAATTCTCCTTGTAAGTGCAGTCATGGATGGCAGGCAGGTCCTGGTCGATGCAGGGGGCCATACCCTGTCACTCCCTTGATGAAATGAATTCTCTGGGGACAAAAAAGCTCCGTGGGGTTTCTGTCCCCATGCAAGGCCCTTTGGCTTGTGCTGCCCTGGGCCCCTGGTTGCTGGAGCTCAGTTTAGGAGCAGGCATTGGTCCCTGAAAGTGAAGCCTGTGACCAGCTTTGGGGTGTTTGGAGTTGGTGCAGACACAAGCTAAAGGCAGTGTGACTCTTGGCTGCCCTGATCAGTGAACAGGGGACCACTCGCCCTTCCTCAGTGGCAATCACCCGCTTTCTGGGGATACTGCTGACAACAAATGCAGTTGAGGGTGAAGCACAGCTTTATCTCCTATCCTATCCACTGGTTGAGGCTGAAACGCTGCTTTGCTGCTGGGAAGACCTCAAAATGTCAAAATATAGCAACATTGCAGATCCCAAACCCTAAATCCACAACAGGAGCTTTACCACCAGGAGAGGGATGCAGTGGTGGCTGAGAACACTGGGCAGGCCGGACCAGAAGAGCTCTCTTGTAGTTCTCAAGGTAATTTCCAGAATTTTAAAGCAGTTTTTTTCCCCGGTTTTTGCTTGGTACCGTATTGCGTGGTGGCGGTTGAGCTTTTTTTAAAATAACAGCCTAAGGTGGATTTCCAGGTGTGGAAAACTGTCAGTTGTTTGGCTTTGTTGCACCAAGAAAAGTCTAGGAAAAACAGATGGAAGGAGTACCAGGGCACTAATATGAGGTAGTATTGCTGGCTAATCCCCAATAACTAGTACAGGTTTCAGGAGATAAATATGGGTGCCTAGTTTTAGAAGAAACCATGGAGAAACCAAGGAGAAATTACAAGATTAAGCCTCGTGATGAGGAAATACTGCAACTTTCTGGTCCTTTAAATTTCTTTGGCAGTCTGGGAAGCAAATGGATTTAGTACTTACCCTATTCAAAACCGTAATTTTGAAGAATGACTTCAGAAATTGTTTTGCCTAACAGAGCAAATTATGAGATCCTCTCCAACATGTTATTTTTTAAGAGCAGCTAATGAGGAGAGGTTTTGAGCACTTTAATGGATCTGAGTATCCTTTTGCCATTAAATATAATTAATCAGCCTGGTAGTTTTCTTTAGCAGAAATGGGATAATTCACATTAGTCACTTGGGTAGGAAAATTCTGGCTAACGGAAAAATATAAAAAATAATTCACAATGCTGATATTGACTCCATGTTTATTGTTTTATTGGCAAGATTTGCTGCTCACTTTAAATTCACGAATAGACAAATTATTTACAAAAGCCATTTACTCCAAAAGTAGGCAGTACTACATACTTTAAAACAGGAAGCATTTGTCATCACAATAGAAAAGACTATTTCAATACACAAAAGTCTATGATATCTTATGTGTAGTTTAAATGAGTAGGTATTACTGTTACTGTCACCTGCTTTATCACGATTATCAGTTAAGAACCACCCGCCCTGATGTTGCACAAAATCAGAATAGTAAAATCAGCACTGGAGGAGGCAATGCAGAATTCATCTGAAGTTGTTGCTTCATGTTTGACCAGACAATGAGCTACTCAAGTCAAGCAGTGACTGGCTTGCTGAAGCCTAGAGTCCGTCTCCATTGCTTGCAGAAGGACAGGTTGTCTTAAGATGTCTGTGCTATTTTGGCCCTACTTGTACATTATTTTGAAGATGTGCACAGATTTGATATCTAGGCCTGGTTCAGCAAGGTGGATTTTTTTTCTCACTAACACGCTATTCTTTTATATGGGTCCCACCGAAAAACACATTGAAACACATGAAATTCCATCTGAACAGAAGAAAACACTTTTTTACTCTGAGGGCTGTTGAACACTGGCACAGGTTGTCCAGGGGGGCTGTAGAGTCTCCATCCCCGGAGTCAGTCAAAGCCCAACTGGACGCAGTCCCGGGGAACCTGTTCTAGCTCACCCTGCTTGAGCAGAGGGTTGGACTAGACAGTCTGGAGATCTTGTTCCCCACCTCTATGATTTCGTGATTCATTCTATGAAGAGCTCAGTGACTCAAGGCAGCAGAAGCTGGCCATAGGGTGCCAGGAGATGAGAGAAGGGAACAGGTCCCTTCAATATGTAACTGTGCCATTTCCAAATACATAATAAACAGAGTAACACTGCATAAAACTACAGAGTGGAATGCTGATAAAATATTCTTAAATGAGGTGTCACAGGAAAAGACTTGAGGTTTTCACTAGACTGTGAGGCAGTAGAGACTGTGCCTTTCATAAGAGCATGCTGCGCATTGGACAATAGAAAGCTGGTGGTCTGTAGACTCCAAGGAGCTTCGTTATGAGGGGTAAACTGAGAGGATAAAGAGTGACATGAAGCAACATGGGCGTTTTTGTCATCCTTCCTCTTGTAAGCAGAAGGAAAAGGACACCAAGTAGCTTGAAGGTACAAATGATAAGCTCAAAGTAGCTTGAAGGTACAAATGATAAGCTCAAAGGGGTTAAGAGAGTTATCTTAAGAAGAAACAAAGCGACATCATTGCTAGGATCAGCAACCAACTCTTCCATCATTGTAATATGCTTTAATGCATTCATAGACCTTTTTGTTCACCTTAAATTTTAAACAACTCAAAAATGAGTGTCTACATCCCATATTTACAGATGGGTGAACTGAGCACAGCATCTGTCTGAGTTGTGGGGTTATACATCAGTCCAGTGAAAAGAGTTCTGGTGGAAATGCACAGTAGGCTGCTTTTCAAGGACTCTCACCAGTGGTGGGAATTCCCACAGACAAGGGAAAAGCTTCTGAGGAGGCATTATTTCCTTTTTAGCCTCCCTCCAAAATATGTGAGATTAGAACTGCAGAAAATTCATTTCAGTTTTATGCAGTCTACCTCCTCTGTAACTGGCATTGCACTTGTTCTCAGGTCTAAATCTGTGCTCGATTTGCTTCCATTGTATGTTGATCTCCATCTGAGCAACATGATCTTCTTGAAATACTTCATGGTGTTATTCTTTACAGTTACAAAACACATGGTGTTTATCATGCTGTTACTCATAGCAATGCATTCAACTATGTAAAAAGCAGTAAGATAATGCTTCTCTTTCACAAAGATGGTGGGGAAAAAGTCACGGACAATTGTGAAGCCATACAAAGGTGCCCAGCAGAGAACATAGGCAGTCAGGATGCACATCAATACCATAACAGTTTTTCTTCGGCATCGAAGCCTCTTTCTGATCTGTTCTGTCTGAAATCCTGGTACGGTTTTAAACCAGAGCTCCCGAGAGATCCTGGCATAACACAAGGTCATTGTAATCACAGGTGCAACAAATTCAATGCCAAAGATGAAGAGGAAGTATGATTTGTAGTACATCTGCTGGTCAACGGGCCAAATTTGACCACAGAAAATTTTCTCCTGGTTTTTCACTATAAATAGCACCGTTTCAGTAGCAAAGTATGCAGATGGGATAGCTACGAGTATGGAGACGATCCAGACCAAGGCGATTAGGAAGGTTGCAGTTTGATAATTCATGCGTGGTTTCAGTGGGTGGACAATGGCCAGATACCTGGAACAGACAAATACATTCAAATTGAAGTCTGAAAACACTATGAGTCAGAACACACTTCAAAATACAAGTGGACAGAATTAGGCAGAAGGAAATTGCTGTCATTCTTAAAAGGGAGCCTGACAAATTTGTCTATGAGGAGAGCTCAGAAAATTTTCCGAAGTAGCAGCCTAGAGCCGAGTTCCTAAATCTAGGCAGAAACTCTGGAGCGAGTGGCTGAAGGGCTTGTTAAGACAGTGGGTACATGGCAATCTGAAAATCTGAGCGTACGTTAGGGGGTCTGGAGGTGGTTTTAAGACCTCAGTCTTAAACTCCCACCTGTTAACAAGATCAAACTGAAAAAGTTGTAATTTGTATCACAAAGTTTTTAACACGGATCATGTGTCTGGGAGTTATAGAAAGACTGGAAGAGAAAAAAGAGAGGTAATATTCCTATTACTGAGAAATACATTTGCAGGACCTAGCACAATGCACAGGTGATGTCATATCCAGGACGTGCCATGCTACAGCATCTGGAAATTCTTTGATGGACAGCACATGTTCAGGTGAGAGTTTGAAACATGCGGTGCTATACACCCAGTCAGGTGCAGTTAAAAAACCAAACATGTAGAAACACAAAAATGTTTTCTTTAGGCAGAGAACTATTTAAATATACTTAACTGGTATTATTATTGTATGTATATATATCTCTCAAATATACATAACTGGTTTTGTTATTTTCTTGGTTATTCCATGGGGTGCAAAGAGCTGAAGCTAGTGAATGGTTACAGGTGAGCATGTTTTCAAGCCACCAGCAAAGGACTGTGTATCCATTTTCTGCCCATGTAAATTTTTATTTCGTCTGCTGGCAGTGACTATTGCTAATTAATCTTAAATGTGCTGTGTTAAGTAATTTGCCAAACCATAAAACTTGAGTTAGATATTTGCACTCCTTATGACTGTAAAGCTGCAAGGTGTACTGCAGTGTTTCACAAAGAAGTGTGGAGAAATGGTAGTACATTACTTAAAATATCCATCAATTACCCTTGATTCAGTTACAAAGGGGCTAGGACCAAATGGCATTCAATCCGGGATTTTTTGTTTGGTTGGAGTTTGGGGGGGGGGGTGTGGGTGTGGTTTAAGACACTCTAGATGTAAGAAGAGCTTACATTAGAGTACACTGTTCCACAAAGATTAAGATATTTCTTCCAAAAGGAGATTTTTATCAGAAACACTTCAGACCTCCCAGTACAATTGTATTTAACAGAAAGGACTGTTTCAAAAAGTGGAATTTGTCATTCATTCGGAGGCTTTTCTGTCTGTATATATTCTATCCACAGATAGCATCCACAGGATATATGCATTCTAAAATAAAATGGAAAGTCAGTGGTGCTTTTCATCAGCCAGATCTTGGAAGCAGATGAATTGTTCATCGCTCTTAATAGTGCAGGCTAGATGTCAAGGGACAGCAGAATTACTCAGCCTCATTGTGGAGCTGATAAATGAGTATTTTTAGCTTGGGTTCTGTGGAGACAAGGTTGTGGGAAAACGTATGTGTATGCGTTCATAAGTATGCGTATCTACTCAGCAGAACATTTGGCTGGATGGGGTAAATCTCTACAAGAGAGTCAGGAGGGAGCTTTTGTGGCAGATTTCCTGATTGTCATTGCTTGCCGCACTTGGGCTGTTACTGCGGAGTGGTCCTGGAGCACATGAACTGAGTTCAGATGAAAATGCCCTGGAAGATGTGCTCCAAAAGCGTACCTAAAACACACCAAGTGCCCATGGTCATTCAGTCCAGGGGACCCAGCTAAAGCTAAACCCCACAAAATATTTACAGCATGGACATTGGACCCTAGCACAAACTCTTGCTTTTAAGATCCTCTCCTTTCACATTGTATTATTTTCTAGTGTAAATATGGCCTTAAATATCTGAAATTCCTATATTTCATGTGAATAGACATCAAGGAAGATGAAAGCGACCCCTACCCGAGGGAAATCCTGTGGGACAGGCTTACCCTCTCTAAACAGGTGAGCCCTTTTGAATGATCTAAGCATGGAAAGACTTTTTTTAGGAGCCTGTTCTTTTTAGAGATGAAAGTCAATGACCCACATGACATAACCAATATGGAATGGTTGATTGTTAAATGAATGAGGTTTCTCTCTCTTTACCACGTCAAAAGCTCGTTTAAAAAAAATAAATGCAGTGAAACCAAAACAGTGTGTTCTTACAACAAACTTCAGTGATTAATCATTTCTAGGATTGTTTTTAAAGATGCATGGGAAGATATGCTAGAAATCTTCTGATTTCTTAGCAGGCATAAGGGCTCAATGACCCATGTTACTTCATCATCCTGGGATGCACTAGCAGAGCTTTCCAAGAAAATTTTTTAGATGTTGAAAAAGATAAGTAGAAAATGGTAATGCATACATGATAGTTTTCAGAAGCTTAACGCTGAGTCCTCAGCTGCTGTTCAAAGGTTATTTTGTTAGACACTTGTTAAGGATTTGTTGCATAGGAGCTGATTGTCCTTTCTCCCACACCAGGCAAAACATCTCTGAACTTCCCCAGAGTCTTTCCACAGACTTCTGTTGACGTCAATAACAGCTGAATCAGCTGTGAACAAGCTGTATCTATACAACCATCAGAAGGGTTAACTGCTCCTGAGCTGTCTTTTGCATCAGGTACCAAAAACTATGCAACATTAGACTAGAATATAAAATGGCACAAGAGAGAAATTGGAAAAAAAAAGGGAGGGGGGTGTGGGAATCATACAGTGTGTATATGCAGAGGGTAGACAGAGGTGTACAATGTGTTTGTACATAAAAGATGACTTGTGATCGCCTTTCTGTAAAGAGTTTACAGAAACAGGTTTCTGGCTTTCTGTGAGTCAGTTGTGTCAGACTTATGTCAGCGTGAAGCTGATCCTCAGCGTTTGCGTCCATCAGAGTCCGAGGTGCACGAGGCTAAGAAAACAGGAGTCATAAGAAAGAACACAATTAAATGATATTGTTAAAATTCCTGGAGTGAGAAGCAGGCATAGAAATACCTCAGGATTGCAGCATAAAGCAGGTAGTGTTGCAGGTGGATATCATTATGTTCTGCTTACCCCATCATAAAAGCTGTAGGAAAATCTCTGCTAAACTGGGTTTTTATCTAGCATTATATCACTTTCTGGACAGTGCCATAAATCCTGTCAAATTCTGTATCGCCAGTCAACTATTTCTATTGCTGAAGAGTATTTACTTCACTGTTTATAGGAAAGGTTAGACTCAGAAAATCTGTGTAGGCCAGTAGTGATGGTTCCTTAGAGATGTATGGTTTGGATCAGGATTATATAGTGCTGATGAACACCCTCATCTTTGGGTGTCTTCTGATTTGTCTCTCTCTTTCTCTTCTTTCCCTTATTTCATAAATCCTCTTCTATGCTTGAATCGGGCATATTTTTATGAAAGAAGAAACAATTTTAATAAATCAAAATTCTTTTCACCTGAAATGTTCAATCAAGAAATTCCCACTGAGTTTTCTCCCGGGTAATGCCATGACCTCATGTGATTAGATTTCTATGAAACAAGATACCCAGGTCTGCATAGTACCTACCTTGACATCAGTTCCTACAGAGCAGCTGAGCATGTTAAAAACGTAGAAATCTGGACAGCCAACCCCAGAGGCTCTGGCCATCTCCTTGTACAGTGATAGCACCCCACTTACCTGTCAACAGCTATAGCCAGGAGAGCGTTGGTAGAAACATAGAGGGAGACAGTCCTTAAGTAGTTGACTGAGGCACAGAGGACATGGCCGTGCTCCCAGGACAGCTGCCGCACCACATAGTAGTCCATCTCGAAGGGGCAGCACACAATGGCCACAATGAAGTCTGAAATGGCCAGGTTTGCGATCAGCAGGTTGGTGAGGTTTCGCAGCTTCTTGTAGCGGGCGAGAGCAGCAATGAAGATGAAGTTGCCGATGCCACAGACCAGCATGATGCCAACCAGGGCCACCCCAATCACAATCTTGGCTGCAAAGAAGGTGCGGGTTTTGGTCATGTCATCTTCACTGTCCAGTGGCAGGTCATAATCGCTGTAACTGAAATTGAAAGGGAAGGAGAAGTTTCGCAAGGAGGTTAAATCCCCATCGTGGAGATTGTAGATTGCAGCAAAGTTGAGGTTGACGGTAGCATTTGGGTTATGTTCAGCTTGCTCCGTGGCCATCTCTGTCTTCTTTTGACACGCGTGGCTTGGCTGGCCCTTGGTTTCGTGGTAGAATTACCCAGGGTGGCAGGGCACGGCGGTGGCAGGTGAGAGACCTCATCCAAAGTTCCTGAGCAGATAGTCACCTTGTCTTTGTCCCCATGAGATTATCGAGCAACAGCCTCATTTATCTCCTTCTGTGACAACAAAAAGAGGAAAACATTTCCTGAGAGGAAATTACAGCAATTTTCTGTGCTCGAGGGAAAGCAATAGCCACCTTATTGCCCCACAGCTTTATTGCTGGCTGTGCACAGTGGGAAGAAATACCCTGTGAAAGGATGCTTCTGTTATCATAAAATCCCTTGAGTTGCACAATACACTGGTTGTTACACCCAGAAATTTTATCTACCAATGACGAAATTTTGTTTTCAGCACACAGTGAAATGACAATATAGGAGAAGTGTAAAGTCCAGTTTAAACCTCTGCCAGCCTTCAAGCCCATGGTGCTGCAGTCCCCGTGCAAGGTAAAAAGACTAAAATGAGATGACACCTCAATTTGCTGAAAAGTATCTGATGTGCCTTTTGGACAAAGTTTTTGCTTTATACTAGATGTCTCAGTCAGAGCGATGTGGTAGGTGAGAATGAAAGGAGAACTGAGGTCCTGTCTTTGAAATACATTTCTTAATTAACTGAGAGTTGCCAAGACCCAAGAAAATAGTGAAGCCAGCACTTTCCTTTTTGGCAGCCATTAATTGAGTAGGGGGACCAAATTTTCAGCCAGCATAATCCATTATTGCTTCTCTCAAACCAGTGGAGCTCTGCCAATTTGCATAGATAAAATTTTGTCCCATGAACCAGCTTGTAGGGCGTTGCTGTGAAGGCAAACCTGCCGTTCACAGGGAGAGTGCTTCCACAAACAGGCTCTTGAGGTGAAAGGGGAAACCTTCCTTAAGCAAGACAAAGTGCCTTGAATTTTTGAAGGCGGGGAGGAGCAGGCACCCCTCTTTGTACTGCCAATTCTACCAAATGTTAAAAATTGATCTATTTTTCACATTGAGGAAACAAATCTAATCCACTCCCTAATTTTGTCTCTAGTCTGTATCAAAATGCTGATAGGGCTGCCTTCTTGCATCTTCCCATGCCACATCTGCCACAGACTCCCAGCTGTCAGGACAGTCCCACCCCAGCCCAGAAGAGACTGAGGGGGCATTACTGGTTTTTCTGCTTTGAGACGGTAGGGCTTCAGGGTGTCAAATGCTATTAAAAAATGTCTCTTATGGCTACAAAGAACAGTCTGCATAGTGGAGCTGTTGTCCCCTTCTTTCCCTGGAACCAGCCTCAGCCCCTGATGTACCAACGCTTAATAAATTTCTGAGAGAAACTCTCTTGTAAACTTCTGCCTGCATATTGCTTTTCAAAGTGAGAGTTGCAGAACAACAGAATAACAGAAAGCTAAATCCTGAAATGAAATTACAATTGAAACAATTGACTGCTTTACAAGAGATCCCCACAGCTGCATGGAAATGCGAACATTCATTTAAGAGAAGTACTAAATAAATACTTGGATGCAAAATCTGTATGTTGGTCAGATCAAGGTGTGGTATCTGTTTCAGGCAGGTTTTCCTGCAAAATGCCAAGAGAGAGCTTTAAAATAAATAAAGACAACCCAACCATCCCCAAACTGACATAACACCATCAGCTAACTGTACCTGCAGTTGCTCTTGTCTTCTTGGAGGTCTCGGGCACCCTGGGGATAGCCTCCAGGTTTCTCCCTGGCAAATGCGCCGCTATCACTGGAACAGAGAAAGGATCACTGAAAGCAGCCAGAGGACTTCGCTGAATGATCATTTCTCTCCCAAGCAGGTTTGCCCTGCAGCTCAGGGGAGGATGGCTCCGCTGTCTCTATGCATGCATCTAAAGCCTTTTCTCAGTGGGAGGCACCTTGAAGCTGTCCATGCATTTCTGATTTTAAAGAGGCAGTGCAATACGGAGACAATAGAGCACAGCCCTGCTGTAAACCCCCTGAACGCATTGAATCAGTGCGGTGGCTTTGTTACCAAGTCTGAGCATGGAAGGTGTAAAGACCCGGTCTGCACTTGCTCTTTGAATTTTGTCTGTGCTGGGCAGCAGCTACCTAGACCTGATGTGACACAGAAGGAAAATAAAAACCTCTCAGTGGAGAGGAGGGGAGGAAGGAGGGTGAACTGCTTTCCCAGGGACCTTTCTCTGTGGAGATCTCCCCAGCTATTTTCTTTATGACTGCTGCTGTGGCAGAAGGAGGGTCAAATGTTGAATAGCTGTAAATCAGAGGACCCTGACAGCTTTCCTTGCTCTCTCAGGGAATTACACAGAGTGGAAAAGTGGCAGTGAATCCTTAGGGGCTTGACGTCCTTTGCTGTTGCTGCCTTCCTGTTGCTCTGAAGCACTCGCACCCCAGGGAGTAGTTCTCCTGATTCCCAGTTTTCCAGAAGGAAATGGAATGCACACCAGATCCTGTGTCCTCTTCTGTATCTCCAGTCTTATTCATGTTAGCTAACATTTTCCAAGATGTGTAGTTGGGACACATTACTTAGTCCCCAGCAGATGAGACTGTAGGAGGCTATAGAAGGTCATGAAGAGTGTAGAAGGTTTGCAGAAAACCTAAAATATGTGGTCTACAATGCACACTCACAAGACTTGGCTTTCATGGGTTAGTGGACGTCTATCTTTAGAAGAAGGAGATAAGAAAAGAAAGCTGTTAATGTGAAATATGTCTGCGGTAAAAGAACCACTAATGTGACATTTCTTCCAGAAAACCTATGGAAGGCCAGAGACTCCCCACAATCTGGAGCCAGCAGACAACATTAAGAATTTCACAGCACATACTTTGCTTGGCTTTATTTTTAAGTCAGTGTAATATGTGAAAAGCCATTAAGGGAAAATCAGATACAATCCACTTGTTGAATTCTGTCACAAAAAAATGTAAATATGGTAAGTATAGGGAGAAGCAAGTGAACTTAAGAGTGTACATCAGAATCACATCTAAAAGATCCCTAAAATGGGTCACATAAACCTTAAATGTCCCTTAAGAAAAGCTAATAAGTACACTAAAGGGAGCTCTTTCAAACTTTACATTAGTAATATGTAAGATCTCTTTAAGGCTGTTCAGCTGTCCCACGTTATCTAGTGAGTTAATCAAGCAACATGATATCCAAATATTTATATTCCTTTAGGCCAAAACCTCAGCTGCTGCAGAACCGTCTATCCCCATTGACTCAAGGCAAGTTGGCATTGGAGCTTTGATAGCTACAGCCTCTCCAGATCTGCAGTTCATGCTCGGTACGTACATGTTTCTGTACAGCCGTTGTTCCAAGTACAGTGCTCCAAGTATTGTGTTGAGCTGTTGCTCAGAAAATACTCATAATATTGTGAAATGATGTGATTTGCACGTGCTGTGCGAGGCAGTGCTTTGTAATTGTTGAATAGAAATTGTTGAATAGACAGTGAAACCACTGGTCCCGAGAGCTACCCTTACAGCCAAATGGGCAGAGAGAAAGTTAAAAGGTGGGTCTAGAGCCAAACGGGCTGTGGTGATAGCGACTCTAAAGCCATGGGGTATATGCAGGAGGATTTCCCAGCTGCAGACGCTGTGTAAGAAGTCCAAAAGGCTGCCTTCAAAAAACATAGTTTCTTGTGACTTCTGGTGTAAATGTGCTGAAAGAGCAGCTTCCTGGGCCAGCCAGGCTGCCCTATGGCACAGGCAGACATATGTCTGTGCACAGCTGGGGCTTGTGTTGTCCCAGCTCTGCCCAGTCCAGGGGCTTTGCAGCCTACAGGTCTCCTCTTCATGGGAACAGGGCTCTGGGAGGCTTGTAGAGCCAAAGTCCCTGTTCTTTTTTTTTAGAATGTTTTTTATCACATGGTTCTGGTGTCGGATTTCTGCTTAAGACAAGGTTTCTCCTTGATAGCTTTTATTGGTGGTTCCAGTGACTTCCCCAATGGTGTCACAACATTTTACACAGTGTCACAGTGCATTTCCTGGTACCAGTTTGATGAGTTCAGGCTGAGAAAGAAAAGTTGATTATGAAAACTATTATGTAAACAATTTACATTCCTCCTGTTGGCTTGTTTTTTTCATTACTACGCTCACAGTTTGAACAGAGAAATTATTTGGAGGCTAAATGATGCAAAAAAGATTGCAATGTAAAGTACTTGTTCAGAGACTTTCAGATAATGAATTTCTAAAACTAGCATTTAGACTGGGAGCATACCTAAGTACTCTGGCCTTTCATTTCAAAACAGCAAACTCACTAGTTACTGTCTAATTTTTCCTAATTGCTAAATAAATTGGACTCTAAGCGAGGTAATTAATCCTAGGGGACTTACATAAGCTTTGCGGAAAGTATGGCTAGGGTTTTAAAAAGGTTGCTAATACAAATCAGTTGATGAAATGTGACAAAAACATCAGATGTCCTGTGATTTTCTGGAAAAACAAACAAAAGGTAACAGCACACATGAGTTACAACCATGTGTATTTCTGCTCAGGATTCCAACCAGACATTCAGCTCAGGGGCTTTACTAAATCTAAGAGTTTGTCACTGACATTAATGTTTGAGAGGACACTAGGCTTGCTTACATAAAGAGTTAGGTATATTTTCCTAATGCATGAAAACGTGCCTTGTGGTACTAGAGGAAAGTTACTTTTTGATGGAGTTTGGCAAAAATGTGCACACAGGAGTAATCCCACCATACTCAGGTGTTCTGGTGGTGACTTGGGCTGTGGAAAGGTCTTGGGAAGAAGGGAGCAGAGAGGTGTTTGATTTTATTAATGGATAATGTCGTCATGTTAATGTCATCATGTTAATGTCATCATGTTACTTTCCTCTTACCACCTTTTTCTGCTTCCTTACTGAGTGTGTCCCTTCTTGGCTTGGGAAAAAGGGCAAAGCAGCTGAAGGAGCAACAGAGCAGGATGCCAGCAACCACAGTGACACTGCAGAGATGGTTGTCGGCACTGTTGGAACAGAAGACGTGGTGTTTTCATCCAAAAGGTCTTTTCCTTTCAGAGCTGCACAGGTTTCTGTGGGCAATGGCATTCAGGCAAATCTCACAGCCAAATGACACAAGGTTTAGAGGCACTGCACAGATCTCAATGTGCAAGGTGACCCAGGGGCAATCAGCAACTTTCTTCTGAATAGAATCTCCTTTCTTTTTACTTGGCTCTTTATTTTTACTTTTTAATTCTCTTCCAGTGTGTATTTCCTGTTTTCTTTACCTTTGTTCATCATTTCACGATTGTGCAAGAAAACTGTTTATTTTGCTCAGCTCAGCTTAGCATAGCAATTCTCTGTGAGCAGCACACCCCTGCCATCAATGGTAGTCTCTGAAATATGTAGAAATAGCGATAAGAAGCTTATGTTCCCAACTGGCACTTATCACCCTTACTAGAGAAGCCTGTCTTACCTAATGCAAAAGTGACAGTATTTCTGGCAGTGCATGAAGCAGGGACCAGCCCAGGGACTGTACACAAGTTTTGATGCCACAGTAGAATGACATGAATGACCACAAAAAAATAAGCATTTCAGTCTTTAAACATTCAATGTTTTGTTTAATTATTAAATATTACTTTTTTTTTTTTCCTTTTCTTTTGGATGTGTTTGTTAGGCTTTGTGATTTTTTTTTAACTCAGCCTTCCTTAGAGCAAATGCCTGTTACCACAAACCCTTCTCTTGCACAGAAGACCTCTGAAAGGCAAATGTCAAGTGCTTTTCTCCCCAAATCCTGCCTGGGCACACTTATAGCTCGGTGGATGCTAATGTGCCAGCTGTGGGCAGTGGCAGCAATGTATATCCTCGCTATGGCAGCAGGGCAGAAGATCGCTGAGACAGCCTCCTTTGCCCCACTCACTTACCACCTTTCTTCTCTGCTAAGA
The DNA here is from genome assembly GCF_964106895.1 of Numenius arquata. Lineage (NCBI taxonomy): Eukaryota > Metazoa > Chordata > Aves > Charadriiformes > Scolopacidae > Numenius > Numenius arquata. The sequence continues at coordinate 29,769,213 of NC_133582.1, read as the reverse complement.
CTCTTCCCTGTCACAATAGTCGCAGTCAGCTCTTAGGGACTGCTTAATTTTAGACTAAGACACATTTCCAGAGATTTACAGTGATGTGGTTTTTTGGCAATTCTGTCTATTCTATGCCAGATATGGAATAGCAAAGATCAGTGCTTGGAAACTTTTTGCCTGTTGGAGATCAAGATCAGTTTAGCCATTTGAAATGTTCTGGTTTGATATTGGCCTCTAACAGATGTTACTGCAATTACTTGGAATTTCTAGGAATGCCTTTTCAAAATCAAAACCTGGAGATCTTACCTGGAAATCTTTCTCTGCTTCTGCCATTGTGCCCATTGTACAAAAGAATACTTACTAGGCAAGGTTTACAATTGCAGAAGGCAGACGGTTTTTCTTTATTTCCGAACACTTTTCTAAGAGAATTAACATGAAATAATATATAGCTCATATAGAACAACATTTTGGAAAGACATTTCAAGGTTATCATCTGATCTATCCTGCTGTTCCTGGGCTGCATTACATATACCCAAATAATTCATGACAAATACTTTCCTGGCTTGTTGGTGAAGAGTTTTTGTAATGAAGAGCCCAATGTCTTCTGGATGAGACTATTAAATGTTTCTTAGTTGCACCAGATAGAACTTTAGTGGTCCTGCCTTAAATTCCACATTTTAATATCTCTGATCCAGATTTGAAGTCTGCATTTGGCCTTTTCCTCAAGAACTGATTTACTCATACCCCATATTCAAAAGCCTTTCAATTTAGAAACATCTAAAAAGAGCTTAATATGTCCTGTATCTCAGTCAGGCTTGTTGCTCTTTTGGATTTTTCAGAGGCAGTCTTGTTTGTTTTGGATCTTACTCAAAGACACACTTAGTGCATCTTCCGTTTCAGTGGGTGCTATGAGCTGCAGAACGCTTTTGGAAATGAAGCAGCTTTTTAATTGAAGTGTCTCAGTAGGAGAGATATCCTTCTGAAAACCTGCTGGCTTCTTTGGAGGTCTAAGTAGAAGTTGGATGCTGCATTTCTTAAAAAATTTAACCCTCAGCCATTACAGCTACAGGCTAAAAATTTAAGCTAAATTGTCAGCACTTTCCTTTGCCATTTCTATTCTCTGTTGACAGAACCCTTTGATTTGTATTATCATCTCTTCAGCATCTTCTTCGCGCTGCACAGGGGGGTTTCTGAGCTCAGGGACCCCCCCACTCACAGCCTGAGCCCCAGCGGGAACCAGACGGGGAGGGGGTGTGGCCAGGAGCCATGCGGGGATTTAAAGGTGGTAAGAGCAAACCCACAGTCGGTCGTTGGGGTGGCCATTGCGGAGGGTGGTGTGTGATGGGTGAGTGTGAGGGGAGGAAGAAGGGGAGAGCAGGCAGGCTGGCTAGGTTGACTAGAAAGAAATCCAAGTGGCAGGTCCTGTACTTGGGTCAAAACAACCCCCTGCAGCGCTACAGGCTTGGGGCAGAGTGGCTGGAGAGCTGCCTGGCAGAAAAGGACTTGGGGGTGTTGGTCAACAGTTGGCTGAACATGAGCCAGCAGTGTGCCCAGGTGGCCAAGAAGGCCAACAGCATCCTGGCCTGTATCAGGAACAGTGTGGTGAGTAGGACTCGGGAGGTGATTGTCCCCCTGTACTCAGCACTGGTGAGGCCCCACCTTGAGTGCTGTGTCCACTTTTGGGCCCCTTACCACAAAAAAGACATTGAGGTGCTGAAGCGGGTCCAGAGAAGGGCAACGAAGCTGGTGAGGGGTCTGGAGGATAAGTCTTATGAGGAGAGGCTGAGGGAGATGGGGTTGTTCAGCCTGGAGAAAAAGGAGGCTGAGGGGAGACCTTATCACTCTCTACAACTGCCTGAAAGGTCTCATCTCCCAAGTCACAGGCAATAGGACAAGAGGAAATGGCCTCAAGTTGCGCCAGGGGAGGTTCAGATTGGATATTAGGAAACATTTTTACACTGAAAGGGTTATTAAGCACTGGAATGGGCTGCCCAGGGAAGTGGTTGAGGCACCATCCCTGGAGGTTTTCAAAAGACAGGTTGACATAGTGCTTAGAGACATAGTTTAGTAATGGGGGGTGGGGTGGTGGGGTGTGTGGGTTTTTTTGTTTGGTTTTTGTTTGGTTTTTTTTTGTTTTTATCAGAGTTAGGTTAATGGTTGGACTAGATGATCTCTAGAGGTCCCTTCCAACTCTGACAATTCCGTGATTCTGTGATTAGTTTCTCTTCATTTGCCACAGGCAGAATCCTGCTTCTTCATGTTTCCCCTTTTGAATATTGTGGTGGTTTTGCCATTGCCATTTGTCACTGGCCATTTGGCATTTTACCCTGTATTTCTGTGGCAGGCAGAGTGGTTCTGAGAATTTCCCTCTGCAGTCCCCGTAATCCCACTTTTACCTAAAAGACAACCTCCTTTCCCTTATTTTTACCATCTCAGCGTAAGCAGATACAGACCAGAGCGTGTCACTATGAAGCACTTTTACGACAAGCGGTGTGAATTGCGGAGGTCTGGCTTGCTTAGGCACGTGCAGAGATGGGTCCCATCTACTCCAAGCTTCTCTCTGTAGCAAGACATGAAGTATTTAAAGCTCATGCCCCGTTCTACTGCCTGAGACATTTTTTTGTGCTTCATTAAAAGTTAATAGTTCTTTTATTCTCACAAGTTATTTGAGATTTAAAGGGCTCTCAGAGTTCGGTATCAATCTGAGAAAGGGATTAATATACTGTGAAAGCCTTATTGCAGGTATTATATATATATTGCTGGTTATTTCTGCACACACTTGAAATGAATTCTAACCTGACAGAATAATGCCTAATGGCAGTTTCATTTGAAGCTACTGAGAGCATGAAGCCACAATCCTGGTGTCAGGATGAGTCATGAAAAGCTGTTATCACACCTTATTTCTGACTTTAAAAAAGGTTTTGTGGGTCTTCCAATGTGGTGCTGAAACTGCAGGGCCAAATCAGCTGCCTTCTCATAATATTTTTGAAGTCTGAGAGTAGCACTGTAGAAGTGACTGCTCTAACAGAAGATGAAAGGTATGTCCATGCTCCCCAAACTAGTTGGAGATGAGGCAAATCCATCCCAGAAGGTGCATTTCTGTGTTTTGGGATGATGGCTGTGCCCCCCAGGGACCCGAGGGCTGCCTGCTGTGTGTGCGGCTGGGAGTGTGGTGGAACACACGAGCCTGCCCATGGGCTCTGTGGGAGCACAGGTGATTTGGATTAGGGTCAAAAGGGGACAGATGCTGGTTTGTCTGCCAGAGCTAAGGGCCGTCAGAGCATCTCCCTTCATGGTGCAATGTGTAAATGGAGTTAAATACCTTGGCACTGGGTGACAAAAGCCCCACAGTGAGATAGAACCTCCTACTATTTGGTGCTGGCAAATAGTGGTCTGGTGATGGTAGTCACAGTGATCCTGATGGGAAGACCATTGCCCATGGAGCTGTTAGTGACCCACAAACCAGTTAACCTGTGTAAGTGTAAACCTGTGCTGTGCTGCCCTGTGCCTCATGTATAGCTTGACTTTCATGCCGGTGTTGTGCTGTGCATATCCCCTGCTGCAAGATAATCTTAGTTGGCTGATTGTAATGAAGGAGCCTGCAGGCATCTTCCCCTCAGTACTGGCAGTTATACCACCTGTGTGTCCTTGTCGTTAACTAAGTGCAGCAACAATTTCTCATGTAAACATCCTTTTTCTTTGATAATAGGAATGATGAACAGAGTTGTTTTCTTTTCAGAAAATCCTGATTAGCTCAAAAGACCGAAGTGGGGTAACCTTTCTATGGATGGGATCTGCATGGTGTGCTGCGCCATGGTTGGTGACCCGTTCAATACTGCACAGCTCAGGAGTCCCACTGTCTGAAGGGAGGTAAGATTATCTGTATTATCCTCTTTGTAGTGTTAGCTCTAACAAATGGCATTTTAGGTGATAATTTACAAAGTCTGAGTGCCTTGCTTACTGGGATCACAACAAATTAGCAGCTCCCGGTTCAAAACAGTGGTGGTCTGCATTTCATGGAGCATTTAGAAACCATGTCTATAAATTAGAGGCAATAGGAGACTGTGGCATGGCTACAACTGTATGGGAAGGGGCAGCCCTCAGTTCCAAAATTACAAGCCCTTGAGGAATAAAATGTAAGCTAAGTCCCAACCTTTTGTAAGGCTGTTATTGCTTATACTTAGTAGAGAACAAAATTTACAGGGAATGGTATTCCCCTTTTGAAATTAAACCCTGTTAACAGTAAGAATCTTAAAAGCCCTACTGAACAGGGCCTATGACACAGGCACAATGCCACAGAACTATCTCTGGCAGAATGGGCTGTTCGGCCAAAACTGGCATCTCTTGGTTTCATGGATTAATCAGCTAGAATGCAATCTCCAGAAGATTTTTAGGAAAAGATTTGGGTGCTCAGAGGTCGTTTGAGCTATTGACTACTGATACCAAAGTAAATTGCTAGGAGCTCACTGTGAAAAATATCATCCTATGGCATATAATAAGTCTTACGAAGAGAGGCTGAGGGAGCTGGGGTTGTTCAGTCTGGGGAAGAGGAGACTGAGGGGAGACCTTATCGCTCTCTACAAGTACCTGAAAGGAGGCTGTAGAGAGGCGGGGGTCGGTCTCTTCTCCCAAGTTACAGATGATAGGACAAGGGGCAATGGCTTCAAGTTACGCCAGGGGAGGTTCAGGTTAGATATTAGGAAATATTTCTTTACTGAAAGGGTTGTCAGACATTGGAATGGGCTGCCCAGGAAAGTGGTTGAGGCACCATCCCTGGAGGTATTCAAGAGAGGAGTTGACATGGTGCTCAGGGATATGGATTAGTGTTGGGTGGTGTTTTGTGTGTGTTTTTTTGTTTGGTTTTTTTGTTGGGTTTGATGGTTGGTGGGGTTTTTTTGTTTGTTTGTTTTGTGTGGTTTTTTTTTGTTTGTTTGTTTTTGTTTGTTTGTTTGTTTAATCGGTTGGACTAGATGATCTTAAAAGGTCCCTTCCAACCTAGGTGATTCTGTGATATAATGCACAAAGGCCAGCATGGTGGATTTAATGCTGTTTGTGAACCAGAGCATAATTTAGCTGCTGTGAGATACCCTTTGGAGGAGTTCCTGTCCGTGTGACTGTAGAGGGAGGCAGAGGAGATAAGCCCTTCAAGACTGGTACGTTAACTCCTGGGCTGGGGGCTGTAGCAGGATGGTCTCCTGATGGACAGCCTGCCCTTTCCCACAATGTTCTTCTGAGCAAACTTTTATTTAAATGAGCTTGAAATTTTACACTCAAAGTTTTCCCAGAAGAAATATTTAATATAAGCCCAGCTGGCCTTTTCAAATGAAATTGTTTATTAACCAGTTTTTTGTCATTAGCCACCAGGAAGCACACCTGTAAAGACACTTTTAACTATATAAAAAATTCACAGATTCCCAGTATCCTAATTTACATAATTTTGCTGCAGGGAGTTCATTTTGAAGAGAAAAGGATGACAGATTGGATATTTGAGGGGTTTGGATATTTGAAGGTTATTTTAAGGCTCATGTATCTTTCAGACTCACTAATCCTCTCTCAAATCATTATCAGATTCTTTTCTACCCGGTACCTGAAACATTACCTTACCACTGGAGGTTTCTACCTTACTATTATCTACCTTTTGCTGCTTTTAGAACTAGCTGCATATTCCAGGTCTGTAGCTCCCTGTCGAACATGACACAACCTTTAGCCAAAGACAAATACAATGAAGACGATGAAAAGTTGCCCCCTTCCAACTATACAGGGACATTCTCTGCCAGGGCAAGTGGATTTTCCTGAGCTTTCTGCATTGGTTTCCTGGGCAGAGGAACATTTTTTGCTTTTGTTTTTATTCTGTTTGGCCGATGATTTAAGAGGTCATTTGCTAAAGCCCACAGAAAACTAGACCATGTATAAATTTATTTCAGCCCACTTAGTGAGAACAGCACAGGCATGATGATGTGAAACATTGCGTGAAGGAGTCCTTTTGGAGGCAAGGAGCCTGCTTCTGTCCCCTGCTAAGGAAGAGCAATTTCAAAGTACACTTTGAAAGTCAAAAAGACCGGTGCTCCCCAGAGTACTTCAACTGCCTGTTGTCTTCAGGGCGTGCATTTTTTAATAGTGAGACTTTGGCATCCTCCAGCCCCTTCTAGTGTAGATCTGCCTAAAGAGATTAAGTCAGGAAGTCTTAACCTCAGTCAGATGGAGGTGTGCCCATCTGCTCCTATCAATGGAAACTCCTCCTCAGCTGCATTTGTACCAGCCATAGGAAAATCTGTAGATAGGGCTGACAAGTCAGCAGGAGATACACAAGAATAAATATTGGGAACCTTCAGCTATACCAATAACAGGCCCTAAAGCCAGTGCCACTTTTTATACGTTGGGGCTATTCTAAACACACACACACACACACACCCCGAGATAATTTTGATCATTTTAAGGGTTGTTGCAACAGTGCTTTAGAACTCCTTGCTCTACTTACATTGCTTTGCATTGCTCCAGCACTGTTTTTTTCCTGAAACATTACTAATGTGAAGAGAAATAGCGGACTGCTGGTGAGCAGTGGTACACAGGTCCTCTTGCCTGAGGCAGCCTTTCTGCTGTTTTTTTAAAGTAAGTCTCCTGATACTGGTGGGGTGGTCTAAGGCTTGAGCTTTGATGCTGACAGGCAAGAGTCTTAAACAAATTCTGCAATTAAAATGGCAGGCAACACGAATTGCCGGTCATTAAAAACAATGCTTTTCTGCTTCATAAAGGTGAATTATTGAAAGAGTTCTAATCCGGAAAAGACTAAAAATTAATCACATTAATTGGGTTGCCTGGGATTGCTCAGAGGTGATAAACCTCTCCAGAAGTCACGCAGTCAGACCAGTAGGTTACTGCTAAGCTGGGTGGGGGGTAAAGGGAGATAAAAAGCACTTTTCCACTATAAGTGCTCTGTGGAAGCTCTGGCACCATAAGTCTGCTGTAGTTAGTTAACTTTGTATTATGAAGTGAGATATCTGGAACCACACTGAAGCCCTCAAAGGGAAAAAAACATCCAAACCCTTGAATCTCCTGTAAGTTTCTGCAAGCTGTCAATACTGGATCAAACATTTCTATTTATGTCCTGAAAGGTCAAATTTTACTTTTAATGTGTTGATGTCTCTTAGCTCCTGATAGATCATTTCCATGAATCGGATGGAATTGGGGTTAATAGAGGCTATGGGATTGTATACAAATGGCTGGAAAATTCCAACCCTCCACCATCCGGCATACATCAAGTATGAATTTCCCACAGTACCAAATTCAGCATTCAGGTATGAATAACTTTTAAAGGTTATCTTTTTTTCTCATTTGTTTGGTGGGTACAAATGATGAATGATGGTATGAACTTTGTATTTCTCATTCCTCTCTTTGTTGGGGTAAATTACTAGGCTAGGATTTCTCAGAGCAGATAGGGCTGTTGATCACTTTGAGCTTTAAGGCAGGCAAAGAGACATACTTTGTAGGGTCCCTGCACTGCTCTAGGCGTAAATCTGTCTTCTCTGGAAAAAACATAATAAAATCTTTACATTGAGCTCCTAAAAAAGAGACAATGAGAAGTCTGAATTCTTGCAGATGTTGGTTCCACAAACTCAGTATCAGGGCTCTGTAGGCACTAATAGCTCTTAATGATGCTGAGTAGCCTCACCTGGAGCCTCCATCCACACCCCTGCCCAGGGAGCCAGGAGCCCAATTTGAGGTCAGCCCTGGGTATGTGCCCACCCCCTGCACCAGGCACACTGTAGCTGGCCCTGTATGCTGGATGGATCTTAGATTTATGTTGCAGTCCTTGCTTTAGGATTTGTCTCTTCTTGCTCTGGGTGGACCTTGAATTTTTGTCTGGAAAACTGCTTTTGCTGAAACATTTGCTTTGAGAAGTGTGCTTTGGAAATGTGAATTTTATTTTGGTTCTGTTGTCTGCAGGCTTAAGAAGGAAGGATTCAGGTATTTCTTAGTTTCAAAGCAGTTTCGTATCCTCTGTGGTTTGATGTATGCAGTGTATAAGCAAATGTGAAGTCACATATATGTGCTTGATTTAGGAATGGTATTAGAATAGACAGGTAACAAAACATTCATATAGAAGAATTGAAAAATAATAGTTATTTTTGAGATAGATATGAGAAAAAAACTCTATTAAATCTTAAAGGAAACTCAGTAAAGCACACTTACTTGATGTAATTGTAATCTGGCATGTAATTTTGCTGTGAGGCAAAAATTGCAAATCAGTTCAAAAGTCTGCCCAACAAAGAGAGAAAGCTTATAAAAATATGCCACTATACGTCTTGGTCTATGATTCAAGTAGCTGGCCAAGGGCAGGGAACAGGGGCTCAGATGCCCATGCTGTTAGTTTTGTTGTTAGTATTGGAATTTAAAGGTAATAGAAAATGATGGAGGCTCCATCCAAATTGTAATCTCTGATTTTTCACATGTAAAGTTTGGAACTGGAAGTTAAGGAGGAAGTTTTATTCTTGACTTGGTTATTGGCTTAGTATGTAGCTGTGGTTAACTTGCACACTTCCTTGCTTTCCCACCTGTGATATGAAAGGATAATACCAGTGTTCTCTGAAAAAAGTTTCATTTAGATCATGAGAAATTGCCAATTATAGCTTTACAGTTAACAGGTCCAAACACCTGAAAAATCTTTAGAATTCATCTAATTGCACTTTTCTCTCTTACCAATGTTGAAGGAGTTGGTTGGTTTGTGCTCACTCCTGTTTCACAAGTCTGTTGAAAGTAGTTCTCCAGGTGTTTAAGGATACACAGGTGTTTGCAGCTGTGGAAGCCGCTATGGTAAGTTTGTAGTTAAAGGAATATACAAACATCCCTTTTCAATTTGTGAGTGTGTATATATGTATATATGTGTGCATACTTACATATATATATATGTAATTCCTGTGAATAAGAAGAGACCAGGCCTAGCATGGTTGGGTTGTATTTGTAATGCATTACTGCTTTACTCCTTTTAAGTCTGTTATATGTAATACCTTTACTTTCCTCTTTGAGTAAGGAGTGTTTGTTCTTCATTGTTTGCAAGTTCAGGGCTTGGACTGTAGCTGAGCCTGACCAATTAGCGTTTGCGAGGTACCAGCAGCAACAATAACATTCAACTTTACATAATTGTATTCCAGTGAGTGATTTGTCTGCGGCTGGTGGAGCAAAATAAGGAAGGTCTGAATAACTCTTGGTCTGGTCTGGGTTTAACTGATAAGTGGTCAATCTGTTATCCACAGAACAGTTGGCTTTAAAAGCAGTGACTTATGTGAAAATGGAGTCAGATTTGGCAGTGTGTAGAACTGCGTATCATTCAAATACAGTTTCAGACTTGCTGGAATATCAGGGAGGTATTGATTGTTGGATGATGTGCTGAATCAGACCAACACATGAATCTCTCTGTAAACTACTAGCTCAGCAAATGCTGGATCATATGGATTGTACTGGGAGCTGCCATTTAAATTGATTTAACATTTATTTTCTTATAGTTTGGTACCAGAGTAGCCAGAAATGTCTCAGCACTTGTTTTTCTAAAATTATTATAATATTAAAAATATAAATAAATAATATTTAATATTATATATTAAATATAATACATATTATCTATTATAATATAATAATAAAATAATATATAACATTATAAATAATTATAATATAAAAATATTGCAATTATAATAACACACATTATTCTGTCCTTGAGATTGAATTCAGTTCCCACAATATGCAGAAGCAACTGCTTTTTCCGTTGAAAGACTGTGGCAGGAAGTTTGCAGAAGCTGTTTTCTTTAGGCTCTTCATGGTTCTTCAAAGCTTCAAATTATGTTTTTTCTGTGGAAATAGCCCTTTAAAGAGATTTCTTTATAGATGTGATGACTCCCCTCTGAAATCAGTGTAAATGCATTATTAAGCAATGACAGGATACTCGGAGATGTCATATTGTTCAACCTCTGGTAGTGTGGCAAGTTACTCAAATGCTCTGATGTAAATGCCAAGGATGTGACAACATATTTCTTGAGCAAAGCTATTGAAAAAGACAACAAATATGTGAATTAAAAGGCAGAGATGAAGATGAGATGGAAAATCCTACTGATCTAGTAGAAAACTGTTCAACTGTGTTGTCCGTACATGATAGGAGATGCTCTTCCCTCACACCCTCTGCTCCCCCAGTTACTCTTTGGGAAAATAGCATTCACCTAGGTTTTTTTAAATATTATAGGAATGAAATTATCTGATTGTGTGCGAAAGAGCTCTAAGCAAGCTGTGCACCTTTAGGTTACAGCTGTGCACCTTTAGGTTACATCTTATGCTCACAGACCTCCATTTTCACCTTGAGAAGAACTTAAGCTAAAAACATTTTCAGTCAGTAATTTAGTCATTAAAAAAAAAGTGGAGGGGGAGGGGGAATGCAGAATGGGAACTACTGTCACTTTGTGACTTCAGGACCGCAAACCAAGGAACATTATAGGCGATTGTAAAAGGCAAGCTTCATTAAAGCCAAGCCACCAGAAAAATCTGAACACATGAAAGAAAGAAAACCTGCTTTTGTCGGGGTTCAGATGATCTTCCTCACTGCAGAAGTATTTTAATAGGTATTATGTTTTCACAATAGTCACTAGATGTAGCTAAAAACCCAATAATTAATCAAGCCAAAAGCAACGTTCCATTAAAGCGCTTCAGCTTTTGACTATGAATGAGCTTGGTGCGGGGGCTTGCAAGTGTATAATTTTGCACATCAAGTCAAAGTTGGTGTTCTCTGCTTGAGATGGCTTTTGCACCTCTCTGTAGGTTGTACCACATGCAGGCTTTGATAGTCATTGCTCTGGGTTCAACAGTAGCTGAATTGCCACTGATGCTGAGTAATCGTGTGCGTGCTTCAGTGGTAGCAAACATCCCTATCTGTGGAGGGCAGAGCTCATTTGCTGTATTCAGGCAGCGTCAGGAGGGTTTTGGAAAGCTCCTGGTGATGAAGGGTGTGTGTTACGGCAACTTCAGAACTCTGCTAATATGAACGTGGAGGAATGGTATAAAGGATTAGAAAAGAGGATTTCCTAGGTAATGGATTTGGCTTTAAATAAGATGATCGGTCACATAGATGATGCTTGAACAAGTGTTGTTGCGATGAAGCAGTTCTTAATCAGCAGTGTTAGGTGGTGCAGAGTGGTTATTCCTGGGGGTTAGAGGTCTCTCCAAGCAGAACTCATTCAATATAATTAATGACAAATGCCGCCCAGCGTATGTAGTGTGAAAACAGTATGTTTTCTCACTTGCCAGAGCAAGTAAAATAGTGCCCACACGAACAAGCCCCCTGGTTTGTGACATTTGCTTAGCTTCAGAAATAGCAGTTTTATATGCTTCTTTAGCATGACACAGGTATGTCTTTAGACCATGAATCACTTGAAGTTTCCCTGATTGCACAGATTTGCATCAAGTAAAGATCTAGGCACTCTAAAATGATTCCTCACAATTGCCTCATCTCCCTTTGCCTATTCATTTGAGATCTGCACTTCTGAACAACAGGTCACCAGAACATGACAGATTAAGAAGCTTGGAAGAATGTCTCAGTCCTGATCTCAGAAGGACTAAGGCTAGTTCAGCCTTCACATCTGTTTATGATGCCAAATCAACAGCTCCATGCCTTGAAAAAACCACAGCAGGTCATAAAGAAGCTATTTTAAAAAGCTGATTTAAAGGAGAAATCAGACCATCTGGAAAGTGACTTTTTAAAAAGCTATCTAATGAAAAAAAAGAAACAAAAAAATCTGGGAGCAGGTAGAAAATTGTTTAAGCATCACTAATCTCAAAGGGTGACTTTTCAGCAAATGAACTGCACAGGAGATAAATGTGGACAATGGAAATGTCATTGTAGCATGGAAATGGGGATAGGCTAAAGTTCAGGCTGAAGACTCGGAACCCCACTGAGGCAGATGACCTGCAACATAAGTTTTCTTCAATTAAAACTTCTGGTGTGCTACAAAGGTGACCTTGAAAATTGCATCAGAAAAGATGTTTTGCTCCTAAGGTACCGATAGCTCTATTATAGGGATAGTGTCTGATGGAGCCAGATGTAATATAAATCATGCTTATGGCTGGATGGCCCAATTCCAAGCTGCTGATTGTAGCTTTTAGTCATGTGGGGTTTTTTTTCCCAAGCTCCAAAATGTCAGATGAACTGTTTGGGGTACCAAACAGCATTTGCTTTTTCTCCATAAGGTATTTCAAGACTTACAAATATCTAGAGACCAAGAGTATTTGAGTATATGGACCTGCCATTCCACTTGCAGTGCCCTTCCCAGTGAGTTTGTAGGGGTGTGTTAAAATAGTCGGATCTCCAGTGTCCTTGGACCTGCAGTGCCAGATTCCCAGTGATCCCAAGATGCAGGAACAGTGCATCTTGTTCCTAGTGATGGTGAACACTACTTTGGCAGAGCAGCAGCATTCTGTCCTCAGCTGCTGCTGCTTTTCCTTGAGCATAATTAAACAGAGTGCAGACATAGGGAGAATCAGCCTCTAGAGCCATATTTGCAGCTCCAAATTAATTTGGAAAATAAGTCAGGAAATATATAGAATCCTTCCAATGCTCTGAGGAAAGATTGAGAAAATCTATGATGCTGTAATGTTGAAGCAAGATGCAGTCCTTCCCAAGGGCGAGGGATTTTTACAACGCCTATGTATGCACCCTGTAAAATTAAGATAGTGTTGATAGATAACAGTATTTAAAACGTCACCAGTATTTTAGTCTATTGAATTACTTTACTTATCTCCAACCTGTATTACCTTCAGTACTGCAAATGCTGGGATTAACACATTGTGATCCTGAACATGCAGTGGTGATGAGGAGCATTGTGCTTAGTTGATTGAAAGAGCTGGTGTTGAGCTATGGGAATAAGGGGAGTATTCAGTATGCTGAAGACCTTATCTCCCTTTGCCCGTTTCAGAAAGGAAGGTTAAAATTCTCTTAGTTCCTAAAAGAGTGTGCATAAGTACCCACTCAGAAGGCTTCATGCAGGTTAAAGAAGATGGGAATAAGCAGCAAATATGATTTTGGCTCTTTTGATAGCATGTTTCTTTTTCTGAAGTGCTTTCCACACTGTTTAGACATCTGGTTGGCCTGCGAGGACCATGACATGATCAGGACTGTGTTGTTCTTACCGGCATCTGGCTATGCAGCTGTGTCCTTTCCTCCTGGGTGAAAAGCTTGCTGTTATCGTCCCTGCCTCGGCTTTGTCGGTGTAGTGCAATTAGGCTGCAGTTTACTTCAGGCTACACTTGGATCCATTTAAAGTTAAATCCTGGCAGAGAATATGGGCATTCTTAATGCTTTGTCAGAAAGGCTTCTCCTCATCTTGACTGACTTCATGCTGAGTAGTTCCAGCCGGTGCCTCCAGTTTGAGGTGGAAAGAAAAGTAATTGTCTTTACCTGTATTTGCATTTAGACACGGCTCCTTTCGTGGCCTGGGAACCCTGTTTGAGTAGATAATCCCTTCATTTACAGGAGAAATGCCCTTGGAAGGGAAAGATCCATGAACCTGTTTTCAGTTTGGCATTTAATCCCGTAACCCAGCAGTCCCCTTAGTCTAATGAGTCACTTAGCAGGGCTGTGGGTGGAAGGGCCACCAATTTTTTGAGATTCAGTCTGTACAAGAGCAGAGCAGACATTACCACATTACCTGTACAGACCTGATAGTCTTGGTCCCAGCTGCTTGTTGCATTAAATGATGGGTAGGTTTTATTGCATTTGTCCTTTCAGAGAAGTATGAGCAGGTTAAGACCATGGCGCGAGCACACAGCTGGCAGAGTGGTGAAGGCATGCCAGTGAAATTTTGCATCGAGGAATTGTGCATGTGGAAAAAGTGCCTGAGGGAGTCTTCTGAAGCCAATGTCAATTTTCTTTAGTTTGAAAAGAGCAGGACTTCTCAGCAAAAAGTCCTTTATGGGATTCAGAAAAGCTACCACAGAAAGGAAACTGGGTACGTGGGTTCTATGTTTCCATGTAGTTTTGGCTCTTTCAGATGGCCTGAAACATGTTGGAGTCTGGCTAAAACTGTAGTTCCAAATCACATCCTTGTGCCAGAAGGGAGAGAAGTAGAGGCAGAGCCTCCTTGGGAGTGCAAGCCTTCCTGGAGGTCCCTTCTGTGCCCAGGCCACACGTGATCCTGTGTACTCTGTCCCAGGTGCAACACTCACCATCCTGTGTTCACCAGATCCCTTTGAAGAAACTCAGGGTCCTCTGGCTGTGTGAGATGAGGCACCATGTGGGATGTTTAAATGTGCTGTTGGTTTTGTATGTCAATTCAAGCATCTTAACCTTCGTCCCATTTAAAGTGCGTGGTTCCTATGCAGGTCTTTATAAAAAGCCTCAGTCACTTTCCTTAGCAAAAATGTGTGACTTACTGGCAGGTAATTACCTTTTGTAATATACTGAGGTTGGCGTTGCTTTAGTCTGTGAAAATGCCGCTTTGGAAAGCACATGTCAATGGATGAACTCACTGAACTTATAATTCTCTGATATCTCTTTTATAGCCTATTTTAAACCTGATTTACTGGATTGTTTGTGAATGGCACATTTCAATTTCCGAGTGCCTGGTGCTGTGAATCTGTTCCTTGTCTGTTTATTCTGCATCCATGTGAGCGTTCCTGGGGAGCATTCACATAATGAGTACAGCCATTTCCTGCTGGATGGATCTTGGAGGATCTTGTGGATTTCCTTAAGCGTAAGACAGACTACTCAGCCTCCAGCTTTGACTTTCCATTCAGTAATGCACTGCATATGCTACGTGTGCCACTGCTGTGAGTTTAATCTTGGGCACCAAAAATATCTCTGGTAATATTAAAGTAGGACAATTAGTCTAAAATTTACATTGTTTACTCCTGCTGCAAAAAAGAATAATGTCAGTGCCTCATCTCTCTGTTAATCTGATCTGTGCGTTTGCTGCCTCTCCAATTAGCTTTTAAAAAAAGCTAATGAGAGGAAACATTTTGCTTTCTTTTTCCTTTTAAAGATAAATCTGTTCTGTGTCTTAGAGCTACCCTCGTAGATTACTGGATAGTTAATCAAAGCTGAAGCTTAGCTGGATTTGAAACGTTGTTTTCAGCAGCAAATGCTAGCGGGTCGCTAAATGCACTTAGCCTAGATTTAATATGCCTTAAAGCAACTCTCTCTGGTTGTGGAGGAAACAGTTTCAAGTTGGCATTTATCTTCCATTTATCGTTGCCTTTCCCCAGACTTTTGAGTGAGCACAGTTTTCCAGTGCTCTCACAAACTGCCCGGCAGGTTTGCAGCAAATGGTATATTCTAATACATTATCGTAGAGGAAGAGGGGCAAATCTTTAGGTGGTGGAAAACTGCTATTGTTTTGCTCTGTTTGCTAAGCTACATAGTAGTCTGTCTACTCTTATAGAAACATGTGGGTTTTACTACCACTATGGTTTTTATGTGATTCCTAGAAATTTTCAGAGTAGAGTAAGGTTCTGATTTTCCTCTGTGGATCAGGATTGTTCACTGGAAAACTTGGTATCTTTTAGTTAGATATCTGTCAGTTAGTACAGCAAAGTCTACTAAATTAAATACAATTTTCACCCTTAGTAAGAGGGTATAGGCTGGGCATTCACTGATTTCCAGCATTGGGGAATGCTGAGGCTTAGCTTCGTCACCTTTTAGCTACACTTCTTGAGGAGATGGGTTAACGCTTCTGTTGCTGTATAGAAATAGCATTCATCATTTACTGGGGAAAAAAAAAACAATAGTATGCAGTCTTTCTGTGTTTTTTCATGGTTTTATTGCTTTGCCTTGCTATGTGTTGCTAAACAATTCCTGCTGATCTTACTCCTGTACAACTAAAAACACAGCATGAAAGCCAGAGATAACGGTACAAATCCTGTCTTGCTTTTCCACATCTATGATATGAAATGTCACGCTGTTCCCTGCTCAGCTGGTAATGCTTCAGATTATTGGAGTGAGAAGCTGTAAAATAGATCCTTGATAATGCGCGTGTGTGAATTTAATGGTTATGTGTAGATTAACCTTGATCCAAAAGGAGTGACAACCTTGTAGTTAGGTTGCCAACGAGATTTAATTGGCTTTGAACCTTCTTCTTTATATATTTATTGTATTGCATTAGCTGCTGTACTCTTCATAGAAAAATTGTCAGGATTTCTCCGAGTAAACATCAGCTGACCTCCCAATATGTAGTTGACTCTAAGTCTCAGGATTTATCTTATGTTGGAACATCTGATACAGATGTTTCATAACTGCTCATTGTTTATTTCCTTAAATAAATGAAAGTTGTATAGATTCAGAAGGCAGTTAAATATATTCAGAGCAATTAAGTTTTGTTAGCACTGTTCTGAGCCTTCTCTGAAGAAATCTCATTTTTTCAGAAATTCAAGTATCTTGATTATCCACAATACTGTAAATAGCATAAGGAGGCTAAAGTTAGAAGGATTATATTCCTTAATAATAAACAAATCTTAATGAAAGAGAGCATTGAAACAAGACATTAGTGCCATGACAGTGTATCTGTTAACATTGAGTTTTGCAAGCATCAGAAGGCACCTGACTGTACTATTGTTGCATTGCAGCTTCAATGCTCAGTGACTTCTAGTTTTAAATTAATTTACAATTTTAAAAGCCAAAATAAATAGGCTATGCTTTGAAGGAAAATGTTATTGCCTATCTTGCCATATCTTCACAATTGAAAACTGCTTGTGGCTTCCACGTTCTCATGCTCTTTCTTTAATTCTGCACAAAGAGTATGTTGAGAGGAATAGCAATAGCGGGAGAATATCCTGGGCTCCTGAGATAAGAGGTGAGAAGCTGTTATTAATCTCTCTTAATAGCTGTATTTTCAAAGATCTCATTTGTTGAAGTTCAGTGAATGGCAAATTGCTTTAAAATGATAGAAAACAATAAGGAATGCAATCTATATTAAAATAAATAACTGGTGATAAATCATTTTATTGCTCTGTTCTTACACCCTAAAGTTATGATACAGATTTTATAGCCTTATTAAAATTGAAAGGACTAAGTAGTATGTTTGGAGTTTAGATTTGCATACTGTTCCATGTTACCTGAAAATAAAATCAAAGATCAAGCCCATACTGGATATATTTAATTTCATTTGAGTTACTGGCTGCGCTTCAGACAAGCTCATATTGCAACTTCCATCCCTTCTGATCAGCAGTTTACTAGGCAAGAGGAATTTGAAGTTGCTGGTTAGGTTTCTAACTTTGCTTTCCACCACAAGACAGATTTAGTAGAGCTGAAAAATCTGTGTCTGCTCTCTTCTGCATGATCTGGAGGATCATGGTTTCGTGGGGAGGCCTAAGATGCCCCCAAATTTCCTAAATGCTTGTAAGGATCAGCATGTCAGATGCTTGTACTTGTGAGTCTGTGGATGGAAGATCATTAACAATAAGTGCATCTCTCAATTTTCCTGTGTAACCGCAGAAGAGCCCCAGTAATGCTTGCTTCTAACTCAAAAGTTCTCTAAGCCAGAATATATCTGGAGGACAGGTTTCTCGCATACCAATGTCATTTCAAACACTGTGGAAGTGACTGAAAACATATCTGACCTACTTTTTAACTAGCTAGCTCTGAAATATGCAGATGTCTTTGTACTTAAGTTTTCCTTATCCATTCTCCAACACAGCTTCCTAAGGATGACTGACCAGTATTCATATTTGAATAGTTTAATGTTTAACATTTAACATTTCAGCTTTTTATTACATTTGCTCACTTTCCCTGTTAAGTAACTGACATATACTTTCTCTTTACTGCCACCATATTGGTGTATCTGTGTCTTGCTGACCTTACTAGTTATTAGTTGTAAGGTCATCTTGCATATTCTTATGTATCTTCAACTTTTTTCCCTCTTTTCTCTCTGTCTTGCAGTTGGCACCATCTGTATTATACTGCATAGATGTCTGTCTCAGAGAGGCGGGTGCTTAAGAGATAGAGTGCAGAAAGCCAAATTGGCTTCCACCACTGCTCACGTTGCAGCCTTGTGGCAGGGGACCATCCCTGACAGGGATTTTTGTTCAGCACAGAGACATCAAGTGACAGCATTGGGCATTGCAGTTATTGCACAACAGTCCTGAGTTTTCTGAGCCTTCTTGCGTTCTTTGGAAAACAGATTTATCTGCGATATAAAAGAAAATATTGGAGCTTAGTTACATTTTCAGAGACAAAGGGAACAAGTCTTCCTTATTCTGCCGTTATTTAAGGAGGTTTAGGGTTTATTGGTAATGCAGGTGAGTTACAGAACATCACTTTTCAATAGTGCTTGTGTTGCCAATAACTCTATCATACACTAGAACTGCAGAAAAGCTGTCACGTGACTATGGTAATGCTTCAGCTACAAGCCACAGATGAAATTTAAACTGCAGGCCGTCTGTCTATAGAAATGTTATTTATATGAACGTCTTCGATAGTACTTTAAAAGCATTTTACATTCTTCTGATGTGGAAAATTTTTAAGGATGTGCAGATGGGACCCTTTCACAGCTAGATGTAGTCATAGCACCGTATGTTAGCATTTTTGGCCCTGTGCAGCTGCAGAACAGCTCCTGTGTCCTAGGGCAGGGCACAGCTGCAGTCGCAGTGTCTCCTGCGGGCTATGGCTGTGCCTGGCTGACATGCCCTGTGGTAGGGACCCAAGGAGTCCAATGTCCTGGGCGAGGAAGAACACGGGTGCTTGTGAGGTGATGCATCTGCACAGCCTCCCACATGGGTGTCTGTGAGCCTCTCCTAAGCCTTTTCCACTTGGCTGACCAGAGCATGCAAACATCTCATGCTCCATAACACTAGTTTTGTGACAAAATTCATGAACATAGGAAGAACTTGCTTTGTTCTCTTACCTACTCTGTATTTGTTTGGTTGCAAGCATACATTTTCGCCATTGCTTTGTTCTGCTGTTCTATAATCATGGTGATCTTTGAATGACTGAACTAGCTTGCTTGTGCTTCATGCATGGGAAGCCCTACAAATTATTACCTGGCTTTGAGATTGAAGGGGTGATAAATTTATGAAAAACATTTCTTGTGGTTTAAGATAGCTAATGTCACAGGACACATGGTTCACCGGTATTCCCTTTTCTCTGCTAGGCTCTGTTTATTTGACTGGGTTTACGCGATGTGGCTGGGTGATGAGGACAGTGGCTGTAAGAGATGGAAATCCAATCTGTAAATAACTTAAAATCACCCTTTCCACGCTTGACTTCTGTGACCCTATACTCTCTAGTTCAGTTACTGCTGATAGGATTATGAGATGTTACTAAGTGAAAGCCTGCTATTGGAGAGGGCAGCAGTGCTGTTAGGAGCAGGGGACAGCCCCATCTGTATTGTAATTCAGGATTTGCTAGCGATGTTGGAGCAGCAGAGGCATTATGTAGATGGTTTCTCTCTTCTTTTCCTTCCTGTCAAAGCTCCCAGGCATTGGTCTCTGGTCAGGCATTTTTAACCCGATGGGCTTTCCAACCGCTGCCAAGTGTATGCTTTGCAAAACTTGTAAAAAATAAATTGCTGGTGTTAGTTTCCTGGTAAAATACATGATCCTGTGGCTATAGAAATATGAGATTGTAATCAGTGAGGAAAATATAATATAACAGTGAAAACCATGATAGTTTAGTACTCGTAACTGTCAGAAATCATTTCTCCTTGACCAGATAATAGAGGTCCATCTATTAATTTGTAAGTTTAAAAAAATAATCATGCCGGCTGCAATGTCCAAACTGGTAGCTTTCTATCCTTGGACTTCTCAAATAATTATTCTGAAAATCATCTAAATAGTCTAAAAAGCTGAAGGTTTCTAAATGGAATGTGCTTAATTATATGAAGATTAATTTTTTTAGTAGATATTTTGAGAGTTTATTTGCCATGCTGCTTGTCTCCAAAGAATTGTGCCAAAGAGACAAGCTAGTATCCAGTGTTTGCTTTTCTTTAATCTCTGTAGATGTTGTATATTGGTGGTGGGTAATTTGTTTTCATACAGAAACATCCAAAAAGAATGGACCATCCCCACTCATTCATGTTCATAATAAAGCAGTGAGCGAGACACATTTATTCATGGTCATTGCCTAACGGTACCTATGCTCTTATCTATTCCCACAGCTGTAAAATAAGTTTCCAAGCACTTCCATTGAGCTAATCTAGAGCATAGATGGACCAAGATATGATATACAGCGCTTTTACTGCCTGCTAGACCTGAACAGATCACGCTTTGGCACGTGTTTCATCAGGGCTGACAAGCCCCCTCCAAACACGCTCAGAAGAAGCAGCCCAGACGGTGAGTTGATCCTGAATGGTGATATGCCCTCTGCGTGTGCTCATCTCTTGGTGTTCATCACAGCATTGGCGAGGATGGGTTTATGACATTCTTCCTTGCTGAAAAGGTAATGGGAAATGAGGTGGGATTTCTAGTATGTTCGCCTTAGTGCTGGGCCTGAGCCATGAGGGCTGGTATTGTATACATAGGCTGAGAACTGGATACAAGGAGAGGGGCTAAAAGCACAGAGGATATAAAACTGAGAAAACAGTCTTTAGAAATATCCCCAGCTATAAGACAATCAGAAATTAACATTTCTTATGCCTATGGTAATGTGACTTTTTTTTTCCCAGGGAGGCTGAATTTCAGCACTTTGTATTTGCCCAGCCTGTTCTTTTGTAATGATCTGATTGCTGTTGATTACTTGCGATTGTCACGAAGGGCATCAGTATGAATAACTATAACCTGTGCATGTTGTCATTTGGAGAAGATAATCCGTTTATCTCTGAGGGTAGAAGAGCAGCTTAAATTTTCACATAATCAGATATTCAGAAGCAGAGAGCCTTAAAGTTATGTCTGTGCCAGACTAATTGGGATTTGTGTTTTGAGATTTGTATATATTTTGCATGCAAGCATTTAGAGGAAGAGCTGGCTGTTTAATGAGGGAGACAGGGAGGAATTTCTGAGTTTCCTGTGGGTTTTCTTTTTTTAGGGGGAGGAACAAAAAATCAACCAACCTTCCAAATTACAACCTTTATTCTTTTCCCTCACCCCCTTTATTTTAAACAAGTGAAATCTTAAGCTTTCATGCTTGTATTTAGGATTCTTCCATGGGTGTTGCAGGGGTTATGAGAGTAGCTTTCCCTGAATAAATCCTGGAAATACAGCTGCTAAAATGCTCCAAGTTACTGGGCTGTCACTGTGCCCCACGGATTGTTGCCAGTCAGATCCTGTAAACTGGTGAGATTCTTTAGAAAAGCACAGAACACCCTCCATTGACCCTGACTTTGTCTGAAAGACAAACATTTCAGCTCTTGCCCGTCAGAAGTTCAGACATGAGGATTTCCAAACAGCACAGGCTTCCAAGCTGCACGCTTGGTCTTAAAAACCTTTTTCTTTTTTTTTTTTCCTTAGGTGTAGGATGAGAGTATATAAAAAAAGAATTCTCAGCCCTCAGGAAACTTTTCTTCCTGGGAGTACCTTTTGTGTACTAGGAAAATTCATTGGCACAACGTAACTGTTGGTGGCTTTCTAATCATTAACAGAATTTTTATTTTAAAAATGAGGTTTTTTGGTGCTACAGGCACAAAATATTGCTACAGACAATATTTTTTTAATGGTTTTTTTATTCCCATAATGGTTTTTCTCTTCAGTCGCTGCCTTGTGTTATCACTAATGAGGATAGATTGGAAGGAGTGCATCCCAAGCTTTCATCTGGATTTACAGGGTGCTTGCATGCAATATGCCAAAACACCCTGATCTGAAACTCTTACGATTTTGAGTGATTATGGTTGAAATGATTATGGTTAGAATGATGCATGTGCTTCATTGTAGCTGTCACGCTATTTCCAAGATTTTCAATCTTGATGTCCTTTTATTACGAATGATATAATGAGGTTTCTTTGACTGTGCAATTAATGCCTTTTTATCCTCATGATGAAGAGTTACCCCAGAGTGATTCTGAGAAGATTTATGCTTACATTATTGAACTTTTTATCTTTTCTGTAATTCATGAGTGTGAAACATGCATGAACTGCAAGAGCAGTTGCCTCCTGCATTTAGTCAAAGACAGCTTACGCCCTCTGCTCAGCCATTACTTTTTTAGATACAAGGATGGTAGATGCAGGGGAAGGCAGAGAGAAAGTTGGAATCCAGGAAATAAAATGCAGGTTAAAAGTAGTTTCATTTCTCGGTAGACATTTTTATTAACAACACTGCAGGGTTTTTGACAGCCTGGAGTTCTTTGCACAGGGGAAGTCTTGAGTTATAAGTCCACAAACCTGTTACTGTAAAGTGGGGCCAGGGTACTCTTTTGGTAAAATCTTTCTGTGCTGTCCATATGTGGTAAAAAGCAAACTGGATAAATTCTGGGCAGGAAAGACACAGGCAAGACTTGCTCTTGAACTCTTCATCCGCCATTACAGCTGCTTTGTGAGAGATGAGTATTGATCATTTAGAAGATTGTGCTGAAGAAGGGCAAACCTTGTTGTTTTTCTGGCAGAGGCAGGCTGTGTGAGATTGTGGTTTTATTTTTTGGTTTTTTTTTTCATTAAATAGTTGCAACAATATGCAAAAGCTCCTCAGGGCAGGAGCTGCTCAACTGCAGAGGCAGGGAGGCTGCTGGGTTTTGGGCTGCAAGCTTAGGATGGGACAGTAACTGTGCAGTAGAAGGTTGGGTGCCCTGCCTTGGCAGGGCTCTCTGTGTTTTATGAATACAGATTCTGAAGTGGCAGCTTGGATATTTTGGGGTTTTTGTGGTATGATCTTTCATGGGCTTTAAAAGCTAGTTGGTGTTGCTGCAAACTGACTGCTGCTGAGTGTGTGAACCTGTTTGTTTGTCTCCTCAGCGAGGGTTAACTGCTACCTGGCAAGACCTTTTATTCCACCAGTTGGTGGAGGTGAGAAGAGCCAAGCTTTGTCTTTTCTGGATGTACCAGTTGCTCCAGTAAAAGACTACTGCTGCTTCTGCAATCCTGCTTGTGAAGTGCAGGAGTCAATTTTAAATAAGCATTACACGTTTCAGAACCTTTTTTAAAAGAAGATAGGCTGCTTATGAATGAGACATGGCAAACTTCAATGCAGGCCACATCTATTGCACAGTCCTAATTACCCTGTCTAGTATTTTTTTTCTCCTATAAATTACCTATTTTTGCATTATCACTCAAGTATGCCGCATGGTCATATAATTACATACAGTGAGATGCCAATTAGTAGTAATGCTACAGCAGACCTTTACAAGTCAGTTTTACTTATATTTTTCCACTGTACACATTAATATTGGCATAGTATTTCTCAGCAACACCTCCACTGTCTAAGTGACAGCAGCAACTCACCAGTTTGATATTTCTATTGTGTCTATACAGGAAAAACTGCCGGAAAAGACAACCTATCATTTTAAACTCAGCGTTGGGGACTTCTGACTGTATGCGTGGAAAGTTACAGCAGAAACTGTAAAGAGCAGCACAGCTGGAGCCAGGGCCGTAGCAAGCATCAAATGCCAAGCAGTCACTCAAACAGTTGTGGGGAGCACCAAAACAACATACCCATCAGGTAGGAATACCTATCAGCGTGGTGTTTGAAAAGAAGGTAACACTGGTGGGGGGCTTTCTCCCATTAATTATAAGTTCATAATTTACCATATTCTTAAGTGTGTTTATTTCCAGTGAAGAATGTGAGCACGTTGTCTAATGAGCAATGATGAGATTCAATGATGTATTCATGCTGTTCTATAAAAAATTGCTCAAATGTCAACAAAAAAATTATAGTTTCCAGTTTTTTAGTCCAAAACACTTGCTGCTTCTCATTTACTGGAGGTTTCTGAAAGTATGAGTGTTCTTTACACATGATAGTGAAATGTGCTGAAACAGGTGGGTTTTTGTCCCCAATTACTTTGGAATTGCGGTTGCTAAAGTAATAGTAGACATCAATCTGTTTGATATCAGTCATGCATTTTTAAGGTTGAGAATATTAAAAGGAGGAAATCTGTAAGATGTTTATCAAAGATGCACCATTCAGACTTCTGATCCAATCTCATTTCACCCGATGTGAATCACTGCAAGTAATACATATAGATGTATAAAAGTGGATATGAGAGACTACATGTTCTCAGGCTTTATTTATACATCAAAAGGATAAATAAACATCTCTTCTGTGTGCTGGCTGCAGGGTGGATAGATTTTATGCAAGGGCATCCACATTTGTGCTTCTGACACAGGCTGTACCTTTTTCTTTCTGAGACTTGATATTTGATATTGTGAATTATCAGATAGCTTGACTGAAGTTATTTCTACTTTAGAGTGAAAGAATGATTTTAGTTTTAGTGAAAGATTTGAGGATATAATTGTGAAGAGTGTGTATATAGAAATACTAATTAGACTTTTTTTAAATGAACATCTGTGTGAACAATAGAATTCCTTCTATAAGTTTCTAGTAAGAGCAGTAGCACATGGGTTGTGTCAAAGTGGATGGTTATGGATATGTTCATACATTTTAAGTGTTTCTCCGAGGTTAGAAAAGGTACAGAACAGCTTCCGTTGGTCTTCCCGTGGCTCTTCAACAATGTGTCTGAGATAATCCTTGCAAACTATGTTAAAAGCAGCATGCTTTGAATAGAAGATTGGTCTCATGTCCCTTCCAACCTAAATTGTCCTGTGATTCTTCTGTGAAATCCTGTTATACCTAAAGCAGCTCCATCACTTAATGGGGCCTTTCTACCAGCCACTTCACTCCATCCTGCAATCCTACCGTGATATAACTTCTTAAATGCTTGGATAGGATACAAGGGCAGCAAGAACATTCACACTGTAGTGCTCAAGTGTTGTAGCCTAGTACATGCCTGTGTCTCTGTCGTGTCAGATGTTCCACAAAGTAATGGTGCTTGTGTAATGTAGGAAGGGTTTTTTTCAGATTGCATGTTTGTTTTTGTCAGATTGAACCATAGCACCCTGCTCACTGAAAATGTACACTTGGAGGGGGGGAATACACTCATGAATATGGCCTTCAAACCTGTGAGACACCCTCACTCCTGGAGCAAGTGCTAATTCTGCTTCAACTGTGGCTGAAAGGTACTGCACTGAGTGACAGAGCATTCTGTCATCTTGATTCCTGAAACCATGTATGACCTCTGGGAAAATAAGCAGATCATCTCACTCTTATTTCTGGCATCTGCTCTAGCTCCCGTACCTCAACACTGTATTGACATCTACAGTATAAACCAATCTTCGTTGCCCTTGCTTTTGATAGCACAGAGGGGCCCTGGCCTCGGGTGAAACTTTTACGTATCCTTGTAAGACAAATCAGAGTTGGTGAACAAAAGACCTGTGGCTTTACTTTGAAGAGAATAATAAAGAAAAAAAAATTCTGACTCGGAAGACAGTCAAAATTCAGATTGCCAGTGCTTTTCCACTTGCTTCCCTGGGGGGCAAGCTTGCCTCCTCCGCCTGTTCTAGTCACCCTCCTTAACATTAGCTAGAGTCAATATTAGGATATGTGGACAACAGCTCTGTAATGACACTGAATCTATTAGTTCTCTGTGGGGTTTCCTGGCGGGCAGTATCATGCTACATTAAGAAACTTCCTGTGACATTAATAAGAAATCACCAAATTGTTTATTTGCAATGGCTTCCCTTTCATTACTCTGATTAGAATGTATGATTTCATAGAAATGTGTTCTTTATGTTCCTTCTTAGTCTTATGCATTCCTTTTTTAAAAAAAACCCAAACAAAACAACACCACGCAAATGCCTACAAGATAAATCAAAGGAGGGCATAACTCTGATTTATATATTTAGATTTTCTTTCTATAAAAGAAAAGGACAAAAAAATATTACAGAACAGGCACCAGAGAAGAGAAAGACAGAGAAAATTAGAAAAGTATTTGGTCTTTTAATGAGTTGGGTAGTACTGAAGCATATGAGTGACTGTGCAGATAAAGTTGACTAAGTTACTTTATAGCAGCAGATAGAATGGAATGTGTGATAAAACTAATATGCCTTGAGTCCCTCTCGGTTAAGCTTTGTACTACAAAGCAACAGAGCTGAACTACCATAAATTAGTGTGAGACAGAAGGTATCACTGGTTTGAAGGGCTTTCCATTCTAATTGCGTGTGCTGCTCTGCTTATATCTCTTGGGAATAAACTCGGTTATAAAATACATGGTATTTCATAATTGCTTTTTCTGCCAGAGGAGCAGCTCTGGTCCTACAGGCTTAGTGCGTTTTTGGTGGTGTAATGGCTGTGTTATCTGCCCCAGTGGTTTTCCTTGGGGATAAGATGTGGCCATTAATTGTTTCTCTCTGGACCTTCCGTCAGTCTCTTGCCAAGCATTGACGATACTGCTTGCTCTTTTCAGTAGCATGGCCTTGCTAAAATGCTCCCTGGATGTGAGGAAACTTCTGAAAGCTGGCTACAGCTCGGGATGGAAGCGTTCCATGTAATCCTTTACTTAAGTGAGAAGAAAAATGATTTTTACAATTAATTCTTTAAGCAAATATGATTTGGTTATCTTCTTCCAAAGAGATGCTATATAAACCCTACTTCAATTATGACAGTTCTCAAAAATCACAGCTTGTAGGGCATAGCATACTTTCTAAAGATAGGCCCATGACTTGTAAGTCTATAAATATTGCGTTTTTCATTGCTAAACACCTACCTTTTCTAACAGCTTTGCCAAAACTCAGGTTTTCTCCAATTCTGCTGTCAATTTCAGAGATCAAGATTATACTACAGTTTTTAAAATATTCAGACACCTCAGCCACCTTCTAGATCAAAAAAACCCAAGTGGGATAGACAGCTATAGGCTGACCAGAGTTTTATTTTTATTCAGCCCTGTAGCTGTTATCTCTTCGTATACATGGATGATAAAAATAGACG
The DNA here is from genome assembly GCF_964106895.1 of Numenius arquata. NCBI lineage: Eukaryota > Metazoa > Chordata > Aves > Charadriiformes > Scolopacidae > Numenius > Numenius arquata. Next base: position 29,742,369 of record NC_133582.1, on the reverse strand, counting down.
TAGTCACTTGAGGGGATTTTGCTCTTATTTGCCGATGTGCATATGACGTCTGATTCTCATGCCCTAGGGACTTTATGCTACTATAGTGGTATAAGGGCCTTTAAATATTAGTACCTCATTTTTGTGGATTACCATAAAACAACTTGAGTGTAAAGGAGAATCATCTTTGTTGTGATTTTATTGGGAATTAAGTCACTGTAAATGCATGATAATCTTGCTGTTCTCTTCAAATTTGTGTAGTCATTAAGAAGGGGTTTTTTTTCTTTTTTTTTTTCTTTTTCTTTTTTTTACTTCCGAGAGTAGATTCTCGCAGCCTCCACAGTAGGAGCCCAGATCCTGGAGTGCTGTGCCATTCTCTGGGCCTGTGCGGTTCTCAGTGGAGTTTAATTTTCTAGCAGAGAGGGTTGGAAAATAGTGGGATTAAATTTTGGAAGCTCCTTGTGGTGGTCATGTTCTGTCTGTTATCTCTCTAGGCATCCAGAGTCTGTGTTCATAACTAAATATTCCTTTTCTTGCAGAGTAGAAGATAGGAAAGGGTTTGCAATGCTCTTACAAATTACCACTTGAAAGGCTTCAAGTGGTCTCATGCATCATAGAATTTCTTCCCAATCTAGTGCTCTGTTGTGGTTAGCACCAGTGTTTGGCTCTCAGAATGCTATTGAGAGTAAGAGTGGTTACAACAAAGTTGAGGGATTTAATCAGGGTAAGTGAAAGAATCCTTCAGACTGGCTTGTAAAATGTAGGATGAGAAAGAAACCTGACAAGGCTTATTTCTGTTTGGATAAAAGGTGTCACCCCTGCAAGCAGACTAAGGATTAAAAGCTGGATATAAACAAGGTAAAGAAACATTGGTATCATATGGCTGTCAGTAGCTGGCTGCACCTTTCAGTGTCTGTAGAGAGTGCTTCTGTACATGGCTAGAATCAGCTGTTATTTTCAGTAAAAATAGCTATACAAGTAGCATAGTTATATTCTTATTATCCTGGTCAATGCTGTTGCCCAGTTATTATTTTCCTACTTTGCGCTGCGGCAGTTTGCTCACTGCTAGATTAAGTGTAGGGCCCTACACTGAAAAATTGCAAAGCTTTTTTCATAGATACCATGATAAATTTAACTGGATAAGAATGCAGAATGTTAACCACTGATCACCTCCCCAGACAAAAGGAACCCCAGAGACCCAAACCCCAGCAACATTTTTTTTGTAATTTCCCATGTACCTGCTCTGGCAAAGTAAAGTACACTTGACCAAGAGTTGATGTCATCTTTTTGTCTTAATGAAATAAACATTCAGCAGTCAATATAGCAGATACAGATAGTGAAGTAATACCAGGCTGCCCAGTTCAGGCAATAACTGCTCTTCACTTTTCCAGTAATTTTATGCAGCTAATCGCTTTATTTTCTGAACGCTTTTTCATGCTGATACTAAACACACTTTCACTTCCGATAGTCTCATCAAAATACCTCTGTTAATATTTTCTGTGAATTAGTCTCTAAAATTCTACATTTTCAGAAACGATCCAGCATTTTGCATGGACAAAATACAGACCAGTCTACAATTTTTTTTTTATCCATTCATATAAAATGTTGTTTTTAAAGCAATAGAGAAATATTTATTCAATTTTTTCTTTTGTGTTCTTTAGAAGACAGTGTTTAGAACTTTGAGTTGACGTCAGGGAACTCATTATCATTTTGATCATAGCAGTGATAACCACTTTGTATAAGAACAACAGCTGGCCACCATGTTTTATACAGCTTAAAAAAAAAACAAACAAACAAAAAAACCATAACAATGATTTCTATAGACTTTTCCTTTTTGTCATCTTTCATAGGGTACTTCATCTCACTTCTTTCACATTTGTCAATCCTTTATTTTGAAAAAAGGAAGTCAGTGACATTCTCTCAGTTGGATGTACTGAGCTGACTCCAGCCAGAAAAACAGCACATCAGAGCTGCTCCTGGGGAGCTATGCAAATCCTTCTCAGCATCATCATTCTTCAAAAAAAATCAAAACAATTCTCCTGATTTCAGAGACATCGTTTCTATACTCCCTGATTTCACACACACAAACACGCCGCAGTGCTTTAACTGCTGACTGTCCTCTCAACTTTGGAGTTTTATCAACAATCAGGGAAGACCGCTGACTTCGTAATTAATCTGCTTTGCGATGATGCTTAACCACTTTGGGAAGAAAACATTATTGATAGGGCTGAATGCATGTTTACTTAAACAAACTGACAACTAGATTTTCAGAATGAAGCCCCAATTCCCCCCCAGAATCCATAGTATGGTAAAGCGGGCAGGAGACTTGCTCCTGCATGAGTGCTCTTCTAATCTTCTTCAAACCAACACCTGGTTTGATATGTTACTCCGGCTTCAGGTGCTTTGAAATCACCTTGTTTTACAAGCCACTTTAGTGTTGCAGTACCAGCATCATAAAATCTTAATAGTCACCTTTACTTCCATATTTATTCTGGTTGTTTATATGTCCACAGTACTGTTTGAACAATTACACTTTACAAGTCCCTGCATGAACTAAACGTCGCTCAGTTCTGGGGGCTGCTTTAGTCACATTGTGTGTGTGATGTGTACTGTGCTGTATTCTGTCAGTACCATGAAGATACCTGTGGAAGTTCAGGACAAAAACATAAATACTCTCTGGAAAAAAAAAAAACCACCACCCAGAAGTATAGGTGTTTTGATCCTGATAATCCTAACGCTGATTATTCTGATTTCTATCTGTGGTCATGTTTGGGAGTTCTGAAAAATTGTTTTAAAAAAAAAAAGTTAATGATCTAGAACTGAAACTTTCTTTAAGGCACTTAGTGCCTTGTGGGGAAGTCTCAGAACACCTCTGGGGTTGGAGGATAGAACACTGTTCCCACATTTTACGGAAAATTACAGGTGACTTGTGCTGACTTTCTGTAGAACCTTGTGATAGGGCAGCGACTGACAGCAGACTGCTGCACTCTCACTGTCCATTCACCACTGATCTGACCTTCCCTTCATGTAATGATCTTGATGTTAAGTGTACTAATGAATGGCCAGGGGTGGAAAAGAAGGAGCAGTAGAATGGTGGAAGAGGAAAAAAAGAAGCCTCTGACAACGTTTTATAGGGGGGGAAAAAAAAAGTTTCAAAAAGATTGTGATGGCCTTTCTTGGAAGAAATGAGCAATCAACACAATAACAAGTGTCATTTCAAGTTCATGGTCAATAAATTCAAGAGATTATAGTTTGGAAGAAGTAACTTCAGCTACTTGGACATCTTACTGGGTGTTAGAGTAATGGCAGTATAATGATATTTGCAGTATTAGTGGCTCCCTAGCTGGAAAGGCTTGCCACATAGACAGCAGCCATTGAAGGGCAACAAAATAAGAAGGTGCATGATGAGTGGGAGGAAGATATCAGGGATTTAATGAAATGAAAGTAAAGCATTTGAAATATAATTATGTGAAGAACATCTGTTTTTCCTCCCATGATTATGCTTGAATAATGAGGACTGCAAAGGAATTGGGAAGTAAATAACAGCTAGGGATTTGTTTGCTTTAGTTTCAAGAAGGGACATGATTTAAAGTGTAGCATTTGATTTAAATGGTCTCTCTCTGAATTTGAGAAATAAGGGAAATAAAGTGAAATCTGTTTAAATCATAGGGGGACCAGATCCCTTGTTAGTGTGTACACAGATATACTTCCAATTATTTTCAAGGCAGTTGTTTTGATTTATTCCAGCTGTGCTGTGCAACAGTCACAGCAGCACTGGGCTACCTTACTTGCATGCAATTGCCATTTGTGCCTGTTTTTTAGTGAACCATGCTCACACATCTCAAATGAGGGAATAAGATTTGGACCTGAGGCTGCATAGCCTGGGGGGGAGAGAGGCCAGGCAGTCAGGAAAGGATGCATTTCACCATTTTCTCTCTTCTCTGAGTCAGTGTTCCTCCCACCATCACCAAGTGTAGTCTAACAGAAGAGCAGATACTGAGTAAGCTGTGGACTGCCCAGGGACTGCTGTACTGTGCAGCCAGTCTGGAAATTGCTGCGAGATTGGTTTAATTATATAAAGTATGCTGCTCTGATATACTAGGGTTGTTAAAAAACCAATATTGCCGGAAAAGAGGTTGGTCTTTAAAATTGAATGACTGAAAACAGCAATTCAATTAAAGCTTTAGTACTTCTGGGAAGGGTTTTATGATGTAGCCAGAAAAACTTGAGTTTACTTCGTTCTGATAGTTTTCCCCCAAACATTGGCTTGCTGGGACTGATGCATGCCAAGTGCCCCCCTGCATCCTACATGAGGTTCCTTTGGGTGTCCTGCTTATGTCCCAGCTATGTCCTGGAGGCACTGCCAGCAGGACACCCATCCTGCCAGTCCCTTGGGTGCTGCTGGTCAGCCTGGCCTGGTCTTCTCTTCTTATGTGTGTATCTTGGGTGAAAGTGGTTTCCCCTATATATCTTTATATCTGATATATAGATCAGATATATAGATATACAGATATATATAACCTTATATATCTGTCAATTAGATGCCTAGCCCTAAGCAGGCTGTCCTAGGCTGGACATTTTAGCCCAAAACCTCATGTCATCCCACAGTAGTCCTTATCAGACAATAAAGATGAAGTGCCCTTCACAGGTGTCCTTAGAGTTGGTTGGCCGTAAAGAAGGTAAGTTGCTTGCTTTGCAAGAAAGTCCATTTTTGGCTGCCGTCCTTCTGCTGCAGAGCAGTTGAGCAGCAAATGTCAAGATACCCTCCTGGCAAATGCTCTCAACTCTTCTCTCTATAGCTTTAAGTGGTTGCAAACTGACAGGAAGGTATGTATGAATTGAGCCTGCTGGAGGCTTAAATGCTGTATTTAGTGTTCACCAAGCACAAAGTAAATTTTCTTTCCCCTCAAATAAATGTATGGTATTTATATCTTTTATTTCTAAGGAGGATGATGCTTCTCCTAGGGAACCATAAAGGCTGAAATAGGTTATTTTAAAACTGAAGGATTTTCATCTTCGATCTACTCCTGGGTGCCACTCAAATACAAAATGCAGGAGGTGTGACATGCAGGCTGTCAAAAAATGCCGCCTTTAAAACCTCTTGATGTGTTTAATACCCAAAGGCGGTTCTGTCATTTGGCTGTAGCACACTGCTGCTTTAAGACTGAACATTAGAATGAATTTTTTTTAAATTACAACCTCTTTTCCAGCAGACCAGGAAAGGTTTTAACCACTGTCACTGAGGCTGGAGGCAAAATCAATAGCTACAGTTTTCTGGCAACGTGCACCTTCCTTATGTGCTTTCTAGTAAATCAGAAACTTGCACCCATTTTTCTGTGCCAGTTCGGGATCTTGACATTTTCTCTCTTAGCAAGAAAATGCGCTTAGTTGTACTGTGGGATAGTACAAAATAATGAGCTTTACTAGTCTCACCCAGCCTTGCCACAGGTTTTTGTGCTTGCAGTTGTCTTAGACTGGAGTGAGAGCATTTTCTGCCTGAAGGTGCTGGGCATTAAAGCAGTTGAAAAGGCCTGGGCAGAGGTGAAGCTGGCATTTGGGCAAAAATGTAGAGCTTCAGAAAAAACTTCAGCTCTAACAGACTTGATCAACGGGGATTACAGGGTAGAAAGGTTTGTAGCTGGAAGTTATCTAGGACCCAGATCACAATTACTAAAAAGAGGGGGATAGAGAGGATTTTTGTGGCTGGAATGTGTGGTTTGATGGCATTTTTTGTGCCGAGTGACAAAGATTTGTTGTAAAAATAATACAACTACAGCACTATGAGTAACAATACCATGCAAAAATAATTTCTAATGAAATTATAGCATTGATAGTGAATGTTGAAGGCAGTTTAGCCTGAATAGGCTTAAGGGCTCTTTACTGCCCTCCTGGGTTCCTCGGAGTGGTATCCCTGACCTCTGCAATCCTCCTGCTGTTAATCCTGTTAAGATGGCCTAGAACAAAGGCTGCTTTGCTTTAACAGCAAAGACTGCTGAACATCTCTGTATTTCTGTGGAAGATATCTAGCAGGGCTGGCAAGTGTCAATTATGTCCAGCTTAACTTCGGTCCAGTCTGGCAGATCACATAGGCCTGAGGGCATGTTGGCACAGAGCTCTTGAGATAAGGGCCATACATCTTGGTCTCCTGCATGGTGTCCTCAGTCTCTCTTCACCAAACAAATGCTGTTGCCATACTCTTTCCACTGATTGTCTCGGGCAATGAAAAGACTTGAGTGTAGAAAGCCGTGAGCATTGCTGGGGGGAGCAGTCCATTTGGCAGTGTGGAAATAAAATAGTGCATTCTGTGGTCTTGTATATCATCCCCTTTTAGAAAATCAGTAACTTTATTTTTTTTTTAAGTACATTTAAATTCTTTTCATTTAAAAAAAAAAAAAAAACACCTGACTTATAAGCACATCAGGAGTATTTACTTACTATATGTTTAAAGCCCTTTCATGGTTTTCCTTTATGGTACCTTCCAAAATATTGGGAATATTTAGAGTGTGATATTTTTCACTTACCCACCCCAGCAGAAGACACACCAGTCCTTCTTGATATTCAGTTACAGAGGATCAGGAAAAGAATAACATAAGTATTTATCTACTGAATAGATATAGTATCCTCTACTCAGTGCAAGCTGACCTTGCTTTCTAAAATTGTTTTAAAGGACATGTTTATCTGTTGTTAGTATCAGTGTGTTGAGCACTTCATTATAAAGATAGCACTGGGGAGATGGTACTCTTGGTTTCCATCAATGAATGGTTCACAACTTTTAGTACATACATGAAATGGTAAATGAACTCTAAAGAAGCCACTTACATCCTTTAATTCTCTGATTATGCATTAAACTCTACGTGGATGGAGCAGGCCCTAATGTCCCAGAAGGGAGGGGAATTGTGATATTAGTCAGAACAGACTGCGTGACATTATAATAAATGGGTACTCAGGAGTGGAAAGGTCAGAAAATGTCTTGAGCTTGCGAGTGCTGGCTGCTAAAATACCTTTTAAATTTCAACCTCTGCCTAGGTGAAATAGGTCTTTTTCCATCAGCAGAACTGAAAGCCCTTTGCCAGAATGGAAAGTGCCAGGTATGTGCCAAAATGCATAACTCCAGTGCCATGTCTCCCTCAAGGCAGGGTTTACGGGTTCCCCATCCTGTGTACCACAGGGCACTGGAGTCAGGTGCCAAAGCTCTGCAGAAGGAGATGTGGTTTTTTGATGCATCCCTACATTTGGCATTTCTTATGGGCCACTGCTGGTTGCTTCCCCCAAATTGCAGATGGAGACTCCAGATTCCTGGAGCTACATCAAAGCTATATGGTTCAGAAATGCTTCTCTCTGCTTCTCTGCCCTCCTGGTGATGTGGATTTAGACAGTGTTTTACAGGCTGAACGCTGGCCAAGAAATGAAAAAAGCAAAAAGGGGTTTGCAAAAGTAACATATACATCATAGCAATAGGACAAGGGGTAATGGTTTTAAACTGAAAGAGTGGAGATGTAGATGAGATACTGTGAAGAAATTCTTTCCTGTGAGGGTGGTGAGACCCTGGCCCAGGTTGCCCAGAGAAGGCTACCCCATCTCTGGAGGTGGTCAAGGCCAGGCTGGATGGGGCTTTGAGCAACCTGGTCTGGTGGGAGGTGTCCCTGTCCATGGACAGGGACATGATCTTTAAGGTCCCTTCCAACCCAAACCATTCTGTGATGCTACGATTCATTGCACTGAGTAATTCTTCCTTCCCAGTGGTGCTTGGCATGGAGCAGGTAACGAGCAGGCTGTGTCTCAGCAGGAACATGTGGGCAGTCAAACATTTCCTTTGTCCAAGCTGTGATCTTGCATCAATACAAACCAGTCCAGTAGCTAAATAATGGGGTTGGTGTGGCACTGTGCCCAAGCAAATGTGTTTTACCTCCGAGCAGCACAGCGATACTGCAGTCGCACAGCTCGCCAGCCAGGGCTGCTCCTGCCTACCTTGTTTAGAAGGTTGAGCAGGGCAAACTGCCTGCCCTCTGAATCTGTCTCCCTTCCTCGGAGTGCACGTATCCTTTCTGCTAACGTGGGTGCATGCTCACAGGCAGGCTTAGGAGCAAAAAGTAGTAAAGTGCATTTACCTGTCCGTCTCTGAGGGTGTTAAACCAATGGGGACTCCAAGACAGTCCTTCAGAATTGCTTGGCTTAGTTTCCAGTCATCTGTGAAATGCCTTTGCCAATGCCTGGGCATCTGTCTATGGCTCTAGGATAAATCCTTTGTATTTATTTGTTCTTTTCCCAAAGTGTGTAGGTTTCTCAGGCACTTGATGCCATTGATTAAAAAAAGAACAAAGCCATTTAAAAGCCCTGGAATACACTGAAAATCAGTGGGTTTCAGGGTGTGTTGCTGTTTTTGACAAGTTCTGAGCTCCTTAATCATCCAAGGGTATGTCCAACTGGATTCTCACTGAGGGGTGCCCTGAATATCCTGACAGAGCTGGACTGAGACACTCTGAACAGTGGAAACTGGCTAATATGAAACATGCCTAGGTTTTTCATGAAAAAATCAAGAACATAAGTAAGCACAACATTACAGCAACCACAAAAATCAGGGAGTGTGTTGTACCTCACCCTCTTACCCCAACAGTATGTTCCCTGCTGCGTAAAGCACCAGACAAATCTAGCATTAGCCACTGAGGGAGTCGGTTGTATGCAAAGAACCCCTGTCAGAACTGGCTGAAAACTCTCTGTGCCATGAGCGCTCCCTCCAGCCCTTATAGCTGGCACTGGTTTTCAGCAGCCACCAGCATTTTGAGGCTAGAAGGGATGCTCATGTTGCAGTGAGGTTAGTTTTGCACACCCAGGCAATATATGGGTAGTTGTCACAACCTGCATAGGTACACGGACACCCGAGTGTCCTCAGGTCTGCAGCAGTGTGATGCTGCAGAGAGGAGTTAACCAGAGTCAGGTTATTTTAGTTGGAAACAGCTTTACTTCTTCAGTTCTTAATTTTGTTTCTATTTTACTTCTTTTATTTTTTTAGCAGTGCTTCACACAGCCATGAGAGTGTGGGAGTGAAAGGGGGTCTTGTTTGGAAGTGGCAAGGCTTGAATCACATTAGAGTCATTGAATAAAGTGCACAAATAGCAAGATCTCCTCTTCTGCTGTGTGTGCAGTGTTAATTCATGATTTGCGGCCCCAGGAAATCAGACAGGCTGGTGTCAGGAACCAAAGGGCATCTTAGACAAATCTTGCAACAAGTAACGTTGGAATAAATCCAAGTCCTGAGCCCGGGCCTCCCTTTGCAGAGGGGAATATCTCTGAACTCAGCTGCTGTATACAGAAAGCCCTTGTATAAGGGAGGTGAGGACTTCTTATCCCTTCTTAAGCTGGGGAAGAGAGAAGTGTAAGTAGCCTTTGCATCCAGAGTAGTGGAAAGAGTCTGTTGTTACACTTGCAAATCATGTTTCTGTGAGCAACACCGAAAGGTAATAAATCATTCACAGACTTATTAGAGCAGCTGCCTGCAGCACGCTATCTCTGTGGATGTAGCTGAGCTAATCTTTATAAAACCAGCTTTTTGAAAAGTGGGAATTATTCCTAGCTACCGTAATACTTGGTTTCAAAACTGTCACTTCATAGCAGATATCTGGGGGTTTTAGCTGGTCTTTTAAATGAGTCCTTTCTCTTCCATTTCAAATGGATGTTTTTCATTAAATGCTTTCATCACTTTCTTTTTTACACAAATCAAAAGACAGATATCTGTTTCTTTGGAGACCACATATTCTTAAATTCATATTAACAAAGTACTTTTGCACATTTGTAATAGAGTAGGCAGAAACATTTTTCTTGTTTTATGATGTTTTTCATTTAAGTGAAAAGTCAGTACTGAGCATTTTCATAAAATGAAAATTAAAAAAAAGTCTGATTAGGTTTGAACATTTTGGTTTAGTTCTGTGCTTTCTTATTTCTAACACTTACTTTCTTTTTAAACAAAAAGTGATTTCAAAGCAGAAAGGAAGCAGAGTTTGTCAGAAATAGGAGACTGTTTCTACAGCTTCATAGCTTAAAGCTCAAATGAGAAATTCCTCAAAACTGACTTCCGCTCTGATTAATTTTATTAAAAAGAAATCAACATCTTCCAATAAAAACTACTATTTGAAAGATTCTCACCAGTGAAAATACCACAACTTGTGCCTCTGCATGGTCCCCTTGTTTTCCAAGAGGCCTCCGCAAAACTTTCTGCTTTGTTTTCCAGGGAGACTCATCCCATGCATGTTTCAGATGGAGTTTTCCGTGGGTAGGAAAAGCTGGGGCATACCCTAAATGGCGAAACCCGGGATCTGTTCGTTGCCATGTCATTTAAAAGGCTATTCAGGTCTGATGTACTGGTGGAGTTTTTCATGGGCTGTGGTGTCTACCCACATGGCGGCTTGTGCGTTGTGCAGGAACAGCCGGTGTAGCCCTCGGTGAGTGTGGTGTGAAGAGGCACGTAGCAACAATAAATTAACTGAAGGGAGAAGAGCACTTATCTTTACCTACATGTCATTTGAAATTTCTAATGTGTTGCACAAACATGAATTACTCTTTGCATTTACTGAAAAGATAAAAACTACTGCTATTACAAAGCCGACAAGGGATAAGAGTCATGATACAATTATGACGGCTGCCATCTCTCTTCCAGATGTAGGATTTAGTCCTATTAAGCTGCAGCAATCCCCATTAATGTGAAACTTCATCTTACATCGGAAAAATGGGATTTTTCAAAAACATTCTGCATCTGTCTAAGCCACTCCTGTTGAAGTTCTGCCCATGCCATGTGATTCAGAAAATAAACTTGAATGTTTTAAACTTTGGGCATCTTGGCCAGGTATGAAATGAGAAAAGAAAACAAGAAGCAATGAGCTGCATTGCCAACCCAAATGACTTCAGCAGAAATCTTTAGTATATTTGTCAGAGTACTGTCTCTTAGAAACCTGTGACAGAGACTCATTTTTAATTTGAACAGCACAGAAGAAATTTTAAGCTCCTAAGCCTTATGGCTCTAGGGAAAATGTAATTATTATGTCTAGAATAGTGTGTTTTACAATTTTTTTAAAGCAGTCATTCTTACGGCTTCTGTGGGGAGTTGTCCTCTTGACTCCTTAGGGCTGGTAATTACTGTATCTCGAGCGAAGGGATCTAGAAGTCAGGAAAGCTCACCCTGAAATGAGGCGGAGTGCCTCAGGGAGAGGTCCGAGATGCAAAATTAGGAAGACTGAAAATGAACGGAGTTTAGTTAAGTGGATACTTTTGCATGCTGAAAATCTAGCTATGTTTTAAAAAGCCTACAATAAATGTAAAAATTGTATGGTGGCTCTTGATGAAGGCTGGCTTTTTAATGGTAGTCTAGACTTTGGGTTTTTATTTCAAACAAGCGTGAACAGAAATCGCCTCCCCTGCCACACATATAGGGAAATTCAGGCCTCACTGAACAAGGGAGAAACAGCAAGGCTGTTTCACAGCAGAGCTATGAAATCACGAGTTGGAACTGCTTCTCTGTATTATCTGTCTATTTAAAATTCACTGTTAAAGAAGGTAAATCTACCTACTACAGTGTGTGGAAAGTAAACCCGGTTACAAACGCTTTTTGGAGGCTGTTTAGATACAGCTCATGTTGATAACTGTCCTCTCCAAGTTAGAAAAGCATGGAAGGGTCAACTTTTACCTAATCAAGAGGTTAATGTGCAGTCCTAATACTGGTTGTGTTTCTCATCTCTTTTTTTTCTACCTATGGGTGGACATTAAAGTTTGTCTTTGTGCAAGTGGAGGCTTATTCAAGAATGGGCTCACTACATGGCTCTTCCTTGTTTTCCAGCTGTCAGTGGGACCAGGAGGGCTAGTTCTGTTTGAGTATCAAGGGGACTAATCTCATTCCCATTTGAGTGCAGGCACTGGACACTCTGCCGCAAGCAGTGAATACTGACCTGTGCAGGCAGCTTACAGACCACTAACTACAGTGTTCTCTACAGCCATCTCTCTGCTGACAGCTTATATTCAATGTTTAAGAGAGACTAAATCATGGAGCTGTATTTTTCCAGTTCTGGGCTCCCCAGTTCAAGAGAGACAGGGAGCTACTGGAGAGAGTCCAACGTGGGGCAACTAAGATGATTAAGGGATTAGAGCACCTCCCTTACGAGGAAAGGCTCAAAGAGCTGGGGCTCTTCAGCCTGGAGAAGAGAAGGCTGAGGGGGAGACCTTATCTATGTTTACAAGTACCTAAAGGGTGGGTTGAAGGATGATGGAGCCGGACTCTTTTCAGTGGTTTCCAGTGATAGGACAAGGGGCAACGGTCACAAGCTGGAACATGGGAAGTTCCATTCAAATATGAGGAAAAAATTCTTTCTGGTGAGGCTGCCAGAGCCCTGGAACAGGCTCCACAGCCCAGGGAGGTGGTGGAGTCCCCTTCTCTGGAGATTTTCAAGACCTGCCTTGGTGCAGTCCTGAGCGATGTGCTCTGGGCAATCCTGCTTCAGCAGGGGGGTTGGGCTACATGATCTCTAGAGGTCCCTTCCAACTCTGACAATTCCATGATTCTGCAGAAAAAAACGCAGCTTCATCTTTTGAAGCTACTTCATTGGGTAATTCTTTTCTCTCTTCAGAAGTTTGTCACGGACACTATATTTCTGGTTTTGTGCTTTGACATGCTGAGAGTTAATACACTTCTTAAAGCAACCCTATTTTTTGTCTTCTCTGTTCTCTCTGTCTTTCTGGCAGTCTCAGATAACAAATGTATAGAGTATCATTCTGCACCATATCACCCTGCTTCTATTGCTGAGAGCTTGTTTTTTGTTTGGTTTCTGTGGTTACCATCTAGTGGAGAAAAACACAGCAGGAACATGAATAACATGCAGTGATGTTTGAAAAGCTATTAATAGCGATTATACAATTTACGCTTTTTGTGCCTTGAAAGTACCCAAAGCATTAGTTTCCTCAAATGCCCAAACTATATTTAGATAATTATTTTTTTTTCCTAATTTTCTGTTGTATCTTAATGTTTGTCATCCTCTTCCTCCTATATTCTGGAAGAGGATCACAGCTGCCTACACCTTCCTTCATCTTCACATTGAATACCACATCCCACTACAGTGTCCCCACCATGTAACTTTAAAGTCATAGGAAAAAACCTAACATGTGTGAGCTGAGATGATGATGGATGATGCTCTGAAATGAAGAAAAAGTAACAGCGGGGGAGGGAAAAGGAAATAATTGGTGGGTGCCTTGCAGTAGGAGGGTTTTTAGAGTGCCATGAAATGAGTGGAGGAATTCCATGTGGCCTGCCTTTATTAATCTTGCAGGCTGGGCAGAGGAAGTGATTGCTTGATAGATTTTTACCATGACATCAGTGGGGTGAGGTTAAGAGCAATTAAGTTCTTTTTAAGAAGGCAAACATGAGAAATAAAGAAATAAAAATTGCTACAAATAGAGCTCTCTTATTCCAAATAAGGGGGAACTGTACAGTGATTAACTATTTTATCGAAATTGGGCAAACTGATAGAAATGCAAGTTAATAAGCTTAAGTCACATATGTCTTGTAGTTTCATCTGGTGATTTCATAGTGTATAAACTTATTTCGTGACAGGTAAGGATAAAAAAATTAAACCACATCTAGCATCCTTTTAAGTGAACCTGCTGTAATTTACTGAAACTTATTTTTCAGTGCCTCAGGTACTCATTTGGCATGGGGATCCTTCAGCTTTGCCTGCCTGGCTGTTTATCAGAGAGGGAATAAGCATATTTTTTCATGTAAATGAGTCTATATTGATTTCCTGTTTGGCTTCTCATTATTAACAGTAAGTTGTTCTAATAAATACTTGGTGCTTATGCATAGCAACAGGCAAAGAGTAAACAACAGACTTTGTGTCAGCGAAATATCACAAGACCTTGGAAGTAGCAAGCAGTCTGATTCCACACATTTGCTTTGTGCATGCCCCTTTCTTAGATTGCTTTTTCACCATGCAGGGATGTGTCCAGCATCCCAACTTTGACCACTCAGAGACAAATTTTTTTTGTCTCTTAGAGACAGAGAGAGACAGAGAGAGACAGACTCTTTTTTTTCACAGAAAGAGTGGTCGAGCATTGGAATAGGCTGCCCAGGGAGGTGGTTGAGTCACCATCCCTGGATGTGTTTAAGAGACGTTTAGATGTGGTGTTGGGGGATATGATATAGGGGAGAACTTTGTAATGTAGGGTAGATGGTTGGACTCGATGATCCCAAGGGTCTCTTCCAACCTGGACGATTCTATGATTCTATGAAATCAGAAGCTTCATCCAAGTTCTGCCACAAACAATGCGAATGTCCATTTACTAATTAGATATTTCCTGTATTTGCTACAGTAAGTCCTATATGTCTGTACTCATGAAGAAGTCCAAACTGATACCCTGGATCTGTGTAAATCAGTAGGAATTTCACAGCTATCTTCAGAAGTGCTCAGATTTCTAGACAGGCGCTGTGTGGGGAGCTTAAAAAGTTCAGCTGCCTTGAAACATAATTGAAGTTGGCACCTAGACTATACATTGTTGTAGCTTAGAGCAAATCTCAGTGGCAGAAGGCCATGTATCTGTCTTTCCTTGGAAAACAGACACAAGAAAGGCACAGAAAACAGGACAAAGATTGTCGGTTATTTTTCCCCCAGAGCACTTAAGTCATTCTTGGTCACTGTGTACAGCAGACAGAGCAGATGCACGAAAAACAACGAAGGTGAGATGTTTGGTTGGGGTTTTTTTTAGGAAAGTAGTAAATGGCATACTTTGTCCTGGCATAATGTAAGAGATGAGGCTCTTGAAGTTTGGGCCTTTCAAGTCACAAGGCAGGAGGATATTAGAAGTAGTTTTTGAGTGAGTTCCTTGAGAGGGTCAGAGCTGTGGCAGCGCAAATCAGTAACAGCACAGGATGCAGGAGCTGTAGCCAGCTGAGTCTTGGGCCAGTGCAAGTTATCTGTGCCTCTTAGCAGGAAATGTTCCCACACCCAAGCAGAACTAGTAATATTTGAGGAAACACCTGAAAATTTGTTAGGTTTATCTGTGGACGAGGGCATCTCTTCATCTGGATGAAGGCCAGCCAGGCCAGGCTGGATGGGGCTTTAAGCAACCTGCTCTAGTGAGAGGTGTCCCTGCCCATGGCAGGGGGGTTGGAACTAGATGATCTTTAAGGTCCTTTCCAACTCTAGCCATTCTATGATTCTATGATTCTATGATCTGTTCAGGGTCCCAAGCCCACTGCTGTGACCAGCGGATCGGTGTCTTGCAGAGTCTGGCCATCTTCTCCTTGTTGCATACCTATGCCAGGATGTTTGCTTCTGTTTGCTCCAGCTTTAACACATAATATAGCCCACGGGATGATTACTGTATAAACTCCTGGTTTTCATTCAAGGGCTTGCATACAGTCACATAAACCAGCTAAGTGGTGGGAGCCATGTGTGTGCTCTCAACCAGTGGAGGCTGAGGGAGTGCCTAGGAAATGGGAATTCATATTTGCTTGCCCTGACCTCCTCCTCCTCCCAAGGCATCTGATTTTGGCTGCAGTCAGAGGCAGGGAAGTGAGCCAGATGGCCATCCTGTGGTTCCTGAGGCAGCAGATAGAGTGCTTGCGAGTAGTGTTCAGCTTTTCACTCCTAGAGGGCATGACTCAGATGACATTTGCTGAGGCTGAAGAGCACACATGGATAGACTCCATGGCTCAGGGGACATGTGAGAGTGTGTGACTCCATTGTGTGTCAGCCTCTGGAGGTACTGGCTACAAATCTTGGATTTTCCAAATGACTTCAGTCTGCCCAGCTCTGAGCAGCTGGGGTTATGTCTTAGCTGCTGTAATCCTGTGTAAATAGATTGATAGATTCTCCTGGGAGCGAGATCCTAGTCCGTGTAAAACCACACAGGGCCACTGGTATTATTCACAGCTATGCTCTTCTATACAAGGCCAGGACATGCCTCATTATAGAAGAAGCCTCCAGTGTCTTCCATCAGCTCTTGTGTGTTTGCATCACTGCTTGCTGGTGAAGAGCTGCGCTGGGGCTGTCTGCCGCATCTGAGACGGCAGGAGGCAGCCAGGAGGTGCGTGTCACCCTGGCACGGTGCTCAGTCAGGGTTTTCAGCTGGTGTCAGATGGTACTTTTGCAGTGAGCGTGTGTGTGGCTTTCACTGCGGCTTTCCTCAGCTGCCTGCACTCTCCTGGTACTCTACACTGGCTGTTTAACTCGCCAGTAACTGCAGAAAAGCAGATGGCCCAAACTATTTCAGTTAATGGAAGATTAGTTAGAGGGAAGCCAAAAATTAGAAAAGCAACTGGGAAAGGATGGTAAGTCATTTAAGAACCTAAACGTTTATTTAGCAATCTAAAAATTGATTTAAAAGCCTAACCCCTTCTAAGCCTGCAAGATATGATTAGATGCATTTTTTCAGAATCAACCTATTTAGCGTTGCTCTGCAGTATTTTGAGAGAGGTATCCTTGGTGCATTCTGGCCAGAACAAATACAAAATTCCTCCAAAAGAAACACCATAGAATGCCTGTTCTCTCACCCAAACAAATACTAAACAAATGCATTTCAGACACCTCTGAATGCCAAATTCTTGTTCTGCTACATCAGTCTCAGCTATCTACTGCTCTGTAGTTACTGGCAGGAGGGAAGGAAGGGGTAAGCGTTTCTCATGGTCAACAAGTCTCACGGCTATGCTTGTCTGAAACTCTGCAATTCCTCCTGTTGGGAAATCTCAATGGTATCAAGAAGATGTAACCAATAATTCAATTTGATTATCTTTTTTTTTTTTTTTTAAAGCAGGGATGTAGGAGGGCTTTTCCTTATTTTGTTGTAAGCTGAAAATTTAGGGAGTAGGTGAGCTCATACCATTGCTGCAGAGGAAGCTTGGAGAATGAGAGAAACTGCATGAGGGAAAGGCAAGAAAATGAGCTGCTGTCCGTTTTTCTTATAATGTCTTGCAGCACAGCCCTCTGCTTGATGGGTTGAGTTTCTCCTGTCTTTTCTCAGTCTTGTGCGATGCAAGGAAGTATGCTGTTTCCACCAACTTTACCTAGCTCAAGAAAGATTCAGTGTGTATCAGTCATTACATTATTTATGTATGTGTGTTTTCAGGCTTACTACATGAGGTCAAGGGAACCAGGAGTAACAGAGCTAAGCACTGAGCTCCCAGGCATGCCATAACAACTTTACTGCTGTTATTTGCATGTAATTAACATTTGTCATGGTGTTTTAAAATACCACATTAATCATCCAGGAAAATTTATGGTATTTTTCAGTGTCATTACTATCAACATGTACAAATAGTTATTTTTTATAGTTGAGATAGATTTATTTTTTTTTTTTTTTTTTTTCTTGGCAGATCAATAAGGCAAAAGGGAACACTTAATTGATTAATTGTTTTTCTCCCTTCCTCTGCTTCCTTACTGGATTAGAAACCTACAGAACCACTTTGCTACAGATTGTTGTATCTACTGTGATTTCTTTCCTTTAACTTCCTAATCTGAGCTGAAAATTGAGCTGAAAACTAGCAGTCATTTGATACGTAATACTACAGTCAGGTTCCTAACCCAGACAGTTGTCTGCTACTACTCTTACTTTACCAAATTGCTTGTTCTGCTTACTCTGTCTCCAACTGGGCTTTAGTTCACAAGGAATTATTTCCTTTTGTATGTGTAGGTTTCTAAGTTCAGGAATTACTATCCATCTACATATTATGATTCTTTGTTGTATAATTCTCTGTTTCACTTTTGTTGGTTGCTCCCTTTTCAATCTTCATTATTTATTTATTACTTAATATCTTCAGACGTTAGGGAGAGGAGATAGGGAGCATGTGGCCCACCAGAGCGTCATGTATGGAGCAATGTTTTGGGAGTTCTTTTGGTTGTTGAATCTGTCCATACTTAAATCACAGTTTTATCTAGGGGATCTCTCCTACAATGTTGTTGAACTGAAGGCTGCTCACTGTTGAAACCACCTAGCCAGGTAACACCGTTGTGATGTAAAGAAGTGCTATAATCATGTTTTACAAATGCGGAAATAAAGCACCTGCCCACACAGATAAACAGCAACAGATACAAACCAAGCTCTACTCAGTAGTAATAAAATGGAAGCTGTTAAATGCCTTAAGGTATCGAAAACTTCGTAGGAGATGCATCTGCTTTTGTTTGGAGGCTCAGCCCTGCCAATGCAGCTGCTGGATACTTAAGGGAAAAGATCTTTACAATTCCGCTAATGAGAAACTGTGTGGGGTTCACCAACAGTAAGAGTTTGCTATTAAGCAGTAACAAACTCTGAGGCAGTAATTTATTACATTCAAACAGTGCCAGAGCTGGTAAGCCTGAAGAGGCATGTCCGTATGTAGTGTCTCTGAGCCATTTTCTTCACCCTCACACAGGTCTCTAGTACTGGATGTTAGAGATGTGTAACTGTTGGTCTGTTATTTCACAAATATGATATTTCAGGGGTACGACTCCTGCTCTTAGGTCTGCTCCTTTGAGGCCCTTTTTAGGACTGGATTTGAAATTTTATTTTTCAGTGCAGTGCAGAAGAACACTTCTTATACATTTATCAAAAGGAGAATCTCTCCAAATTAGAAATGAAAGTAAACAGGAAAAATGCTTTCCAGCGTAGCAAGTGGCTTCAACTCAGCCCTTTCAGCTTAACAAAACCAGGGCTCAGTGCTGTCTGCAAAATTTGCTCTAAAAGCTGTCTAAACTTGGAGTTAATTAACATGCCAAGTGACATGTTACTCTGGCTACACAGCTGCAAGGGTGCCAGGATAACTTGGGTATGTTTACTTTAACAGTGGTGCTGTGGACAACATCCAGTAAGTTTACTATAGTCGTAACTCTCTCTTTTATATGCTAAATTGATTCCGTTTCCTGTCTTCTGCATTGTAAAGCATATTCACTGGAATCTGGAGACCTTTTCTTAAATTACTTCTGAAACCTTCCCAAGGTTGTAGCAGCACGAACACTAGAGTTATTGCCTACAGACAGGAAATAACTGCCTATAACAGTTTGACTGTCATCTTTTTATACAAGGGGATTAATGATGGGAAAAGGTGGAAAGGATTTTCATAACTGCTTTGTGCATTGTTGCAAAAGTTAAAGGAAAAAGAAAGACAGTTTTTAATTCTTTTGACCTAAAAAAGCGCTGTATTCTAAAGAAGACAAGTATTACTGTGAAATTTCTCACTTCTTTGAAAAGTTTGATTATTCTTGAATGCCTTGATGGTAAGTCTTCAGTCAGCTCCAACTATTGATCACATGGCTGAAAGCCAGTAGTTATTTACTACCTAAGTGTTACTTAAGCCATAGCACACAATCAAGGGCATTATCCCAATTATACAATGATTATTTTGGAAGAAGAATGTGCCATTTGAATCCATAAATAATGCACTTCACCATCTTAACGTTGTAAAGGCGGGCACTGGCGCTGAGTAGCTGTAGACTTCTGAGAAATTGCTTTGGGGAGATTTTCAAAGATGCCATCAGGGAGGCGGGCATCTGGCTCCTGAAAGTCAGATGACAAATTTATATCATTTGATCTTAAGCGTACTTGATGCCTGGTTACTTCTGGATTGCTGCTTTTTGCCAAGGACCACCATTGCCTCGTGGTCTTTCATGTATTCTGGAGCAAAGCAGAGACTTAGGGTCAAAACTGCTGCTTGGACCTTCCCTATATTCCCCTTGAATATAGGGACACAGAGTGTCCCCATGAAGGACACTAACAGCTCATCTCTTGGCAGACTCCTGTCTGCACACCCGTGCAGACTGACAGTGTTGCAGGAAAGGAGGCTTTCTTGGGGCTGCTTCCCTCCTTGCTCAAAGCAGCTTGGTGTAAAGCTGGAGGTGCCAATTTATCCCCATGGATAGCCACACACCATGTTCTCAGAGACACACCGAAGGGTTTCACGGTGTATCTTCCACTTCTGAAGGTGGTTACTTTTCCTTGCCCATAACTCCAGCGTTGCCCTCCAGCCGGCTTACCTGTATCACCTCTTGCGTTTGGGTGGGTGGAAAACTGGTGGAATCAGTCCGCCAGGACAGTAGAAAATTCCCCTTGCAACATTGGAGGAGACAAAGCACAGCTTCTTGCCAGAGGAACTTGTTGATTTGACTTGCCCTGCAGCTGCAACATCAGTAGACTTAATATAAGCAAAGAGGAGGGAGATGCAGGACCGCTTTGGTCCATTACATTGGATCAAGTGAAAATCTTGAGTGTGCACAATGAGTGTCTAATACAGGACACCTGGGGTAAAAAACATGCAGTAATTCTCAGTAATCTTGTTTGTGGTTGGGGCTAGTACACTGGATGTATAAAATACTGTAAAAATGCCACCTAATCTGAAAAATCAGACCTTGCCAGTCTGATGCAGAGCAATGCTGTAGTAATGCATGGAGTGCCCACAGGGAAATTTTTAATGTTGTATTAGTTTATATTCTGCAATGATGCTAAGTAATTTAGGCTCTGGAGTCTTTCAGGTGTTCAGTGAGAAAAGTATCCAGTAACAATGAGGTGAAGGATCTTTAATAAAATAGTGTAGGATAGTGTTTTGAAAGGCTGTGCCTTAATGCACAGGAATATAAATTACATTGGCATTTCTTGATTTTTTTGCTGAGCTTTAGTACTTGCTATGTATTGCTTTGATTCTTTTTATTACTGTGTTCTCTGCTGGAGTATTTGGTTGACTGTATCCTTGCTGTCCTTTCACCTTTCCTGACTATAAAAGTGGAGGTAACGGTCAAATCGAACACTTGGAATATGGACTTCAAGATGCAGATTTTTGACTTATTTATATGTGTAAATGCCTCATCTTTACAGCGTCTGATCTTTCATGGTACTAAACTGACTTCCCTCTGATGGGGATTTCCATTATAAAAAAAAATCCTATCTATTTACTTCTGTTAACATGTACAAAGCTGACATTTGAGCAGTAGCGTTGTTTGGCCATGATATTTTTAGAATAGACAAAAGCCATCCCTGTTATCACCACCTCCCTTCTTTGTCTTAGCTTTTTCAACTTGGGAAGTCAAGGGCAAGGTCAAATAGGAGAAATGGGAGAATGCTTCTTAGCAGGAATCTCTGAGCAGGATTTCAGTTAGAAAAGTCAGATTCGTGTCTCAACCATCTTTTCTGACTGCTCTGGGTCAAGTGACAGGAACATACTGCCATAATAACCCAGATCCTAACTGGGATCATCCTGTTACCTTCAGTGAGGTTACTCTAGATGTGGATTTGTATAACTGAGTAAGGGAGACCATGCAAATTTTGATAAGGCAAATGAAAGCCAACAGAAATTACATGTGGAATATATAGACTGGAAGATTGCTCCTAAGGCTAAAGTGCCACAGAAAAGTATTTTCTCTAAGATGTTGGCAACGTAAAGAGAAGAGCCCAAATCCATTAAGACAGGAAATGAGTAAAAGTCAGACCTTCATCCCAGTTAATTTTTTAGATTCATCCATATTTGGGATGTGAGTTATTCCTTATATTCCTAATTTAAGAGGTTGTATTTAATAACTTCTTTTGGTCATAAGCTTCTTAGTTGTAGTGTAGTCTTTTCGCTGACATGTCCAAATTCACATATACAGTATTTCCTGAATGCAAGTATAGGATTCGTGTTCTGCTTCGTTTCTCAGTCATTACTTTATAGTGAAGTACTGAAACCTCAGCGAAGTTTTGTTACCTGTATTTTTCAATAGCTGAAGTCACAAAAGACTAGCAGAGACCTTTACCAGTGACACTATATAGGAAATAAACGTTGCACCTGTTGTAAGTTTTAGAAACAATGTACATAGTTTGCAAGTTTTTGTCTGGTTTTACTTTATATTGATCAATCAAACCTTGGTTTTGATGAGATCCAAACAAAAACAACAGAAAGTGTGGTTTATATAGATTGAGATAAAACTGTTTCTGTTTATAGACACAGAAAAAAAAAGTTCAAATCTAAGAGCCCATGCAAGACCTGATTTTCAGAAGTCCTGAATGTCCCCCAACCCCATTGAAATGTCTGGGAGCAGAGTCAAAACTGCTTTACTAGAGAAAAGACACTTTATTTTTCCATGTATTCAAAAGTTAGTAAGTTTAGGCGTTCTTTAGAAAAACAGAGACAAATGCTCGAATGCTATGTTAATTTACCATGCTACACCTGTTCATTGCCCATGTCACAGGCAACTCTATGTATATTGCATTTGAAGGCTGAGTTACTACCTATTTCTAAAATATTCATGGAGTATCTCTGAGCAGTTTCAGAAGTCCTCCATTATAGATTCAGGTCATGGTTTGGAGTCTGTATTTACACTTACCTTGATGCACAGCAGCAAAACCTCTGTTTTGCAGCTCAAGAGAAAGTAAACCTGGATGCTGGAAACACAGGGGGAAGGTGAGGCGGAGACTCCATCCTCTGTGGCAAAGTCTGAGTCTCTTGGCTCTGTTCTTGCGCTCTTCCTTCCGGTCCCCGCTGGATCCTCCTCCTATGGCCAGGCATGAACCTAACGAAACAAGGATGTCTTCTGGGGCAAGAAAGTGCAAAAAGAGAAAAGTGAAAAAGCAAGGAGAAAAACAACTGGTATCAGGGGACAACAAATAATGATACTAAAAGAGGATACAGAACAGCCTACCTCCATATTCACAATGAGAGAGAGAATATTGACCTGGGTGGACCTTTGGTTTGACACATTTTACCTACCTTCACATTATTACTCCCGAGTCTGGAGGTGGGCAGAATGAAACTGTACATTTATGCCAAAATTTGCCCTCTTAGGAAAGTCTTTTACTAACTTCTGGAGACAAGAGTTTGGTTATGCCCCAGAAGGAGAGAAGTTACATTTCTTTCTAGACAAAATGCATGATTTCACTGATAACTTCCTCTTTTGCAGTTCTTAACAATATTTTTTAAAATAATGTGTATTTTAAGAGTAAAAGGAGTAAACAATACAGGAGGTAAATGATGGCTGTCCTTGTGTTCTCCAGCATGGAAGGACTGGGCAGAAGGAGGGAGTACAGTCGCCCTTTACTGCAGATAACCTTTGCTGCTTCTCCTCCCTGCAGTGTCATTTGCTTAACCCATCCCAGAACATTTTTTTTTTTAATGAAAAAACATCAAAAACCAACTGTCGTGTGCTGTGGAGCAATTGCTATTTGTGTGCAGCGCTCTGCCTTAGGCCACCTCATGAAATTTGACATCAATCGGTTTCAATTGCACTTTCAAATGAGTTTATCATCTTGGGGGGGGGGGGGGCAGGGGGGCAGGAGCTTGTTTTGTGATGGATTATTGCTGCCAGAATTCACTTCTGGCTGCCAATCTGCAGATGGATGTAGTGCAAAACCATGCCCAGTCTGTTGAGATTCCTGTTTTGAGCGCCGTGGGGGAAGCAGGAGGGCAGTAGTACCGGGTTTCTACCTGCATGGGTCACCCAGTGTGTATTCACGGTCTTCTCACCAGCTCGTCTTACTGAAATCCAGATGCATCACCCAAACACAGCCCTCTTCATACATAACTTTTCTCCCCTACTGTAATTGTCCTCCTCAACTCCTGCAAAGCCAGGATCCCTCTTCTCTCTTGGTTATTATGATGAGCTTTGTGTGTATACTCCGTCGCTCTGATAGACAAAAAAACCCAGGTTTGTGCTCACAAGCTTGAGGGAGAAGGAAAACATCCTGTGGAAGGAAACTTGAGCCCCGTAATATGTTGTTTGTATCCATTTTCCAGTGACAAAGTGTTTTTTTCTTATACTAAAATACCTCATAACAACATGTCCTCACCCTAAATAAACTAATGCCATAAACAAAATATGAGAACATAGTACACCCTGCAAAAGAAGTGAATTTTCTACCCAGCTGCCTAATTGCAAGCTTAATAGGTGTGCAGAACTTCTACCCAAATTTGGCTGATATTGGGAAGTGGTGTTGGTGTCCTGTGTTGGGATTTAAGCTAAAACCAAACAGCAATATTTCAAAATAATTCACACAGGAAAACTCCTGTCTCCGTGTAGCAGCAGATCTCCAACTTTATTGAAATGTTACAATAAACTAAATGCCTCCCTTTGCTTGAAATGGCTAGTAAGGTTCCAGTAAATGTACAGCGGGCACTGCTTTGAATAGAATCATCAGGGGACTACTGCCAAACGCAGACAGGCAGGACTGAGGACTGCCTCCCCAGGGAGTGCTTTATGGAATGGGGGGATACCTGAGGGTACCCCTTTTTTGGAGAGATACTAGTGGGGGTCAGGACTTCCCATCTGGTCCCAGTGCTGCTGCTTCAGATTCTGCTTGTTGGTTACCCAAACTCTGGGGCTTCTCTGTTGCTCTCAGTTTGAGAAGTGAAAGGTTGAGTGAACCTTGAGGTTAAGGTTTTCTGAAGGTGACGGGAGAGGAAGAGCTGCTGGGAAATAGGTTGCATGAGATTTTCTCAAGTTTCTGCTTTTCCAGTATCTGTTTCCTGCATCTTGTGTCTCGTGGCTGATAATTCTGTACTGTTTGCAAGCCCTGGATTCACGGAAAGGTTAAGTGCATTTTGCAAGAGGTTTATCATTAAAGAGAAATGAAGGATGCTTTTTTGTGATCCTAAAACTTAATTTATCATCTTTGCTCTTTGTAGCATTAAGTACACTACCTATATGTACCCACAAATGCAGGCATCAGTTACCTTTTAAATTGCCTCTGACTTTCAGCAGAAGAGAAATATTTTGGAGGGATTCTCTATAAATTTTCCCAGTTTCCCAGGTTTGCCTGGTATTATGTTTAATTACCTGTTACTTGAACAGACCAAAAAACTGTGCCTCTGTGTAAGGTTCTGCAAACTGTAGCCAACAACAAAAGCTTGGGTTAAAATGGTTGTTAGACATCTATTCTTCCAAAGTAAAACTAATCATTCTTGATTGCTTCTCTTTGGGCACAGGTATTTTCAACTCATAAATAAACAAAAAACAAATAAACTTCAGCTGAGACATCTGAAACACTAACCTTCTAGACAGGTGATCATTCCTGAGACCACAAAGCATCTGTATTGCAGTTGTCTGTTACCATTTGTCTTAACAGTAGCAGCTAAAAGCCTCAACAGAGATTAAAAGCAAAGTTCTGTGCTAACATACTGTGAGAGGCAGCTCCTGCCCCAAGAGATTTATTATTTAAACAAAGATGGGTAAATAACACAGCAAATGTGCGAGGGACCTGTAGGGAACATGGAAATATTTCCCATGTAGCTGAGCGCTCCTTGGGAAGAGCTTTGGTCCCTTTGGTTTCCATCAAGAGTCAAAAGCAACCATCATCTGTCATGGTGCTGCTGAGGAGTCACATCG
This sequence comes from Numenius arquata, assembly GCF_964106895.1. NCBI lineage: Eukaryota > Metazoa > Chordata > Aves > Charadriiformes > Scolopacidae > Numenius > Numenius arquata. Next base: position 29,717,101 of record NC_133582.1, on the reverse strand, counting down.
CCCTGATATTATTCTGCAGAAAACAGGAGTCTGAATGTTGACTCTGTAAGTCTCTCCCTCCTCTAAAAGTGAAAACTGCAGCCTGCTGCTATCACTTTATTATTTTTTCACTTTGTAGTCCCACTGATTTAAAACCTATATAAAGTGGTTTTCTGCTCAGGGGCTCTAATTAGCTTTTAAGTGCTTGCGCTTGTTTGTAATGTTTTTCAGATTCACATGGGAAATCAGCTGGGTTCTCTGTCATACAGCTGCTGGGAATGTTACAACTTAGGAGAAGGAGATACTCACTTTGATTTTTATCATACCAGAAAAATCTAAGATTTAGTTAATTGAGAATGAGTGAGAGAAACATTGGTGATTAATAGTGACTGAGAGAGGCCCAGTGTTTGAATCCCATGTATAGGCTGTAAATGCTCATTTCCTTTTGCTGTGTTTGTGAGCCACTTAATACCTGCAAAAGGTTATAATTCAAGCAAGAAAAAATAGATTCTCCTTGTGCTGGGAATCCACTACAGAACGCTGTGAGTGAGGGGATGGGCTTACAGTGCAAGTAAAGAAACACCTTTGAGTAAAAGGTGACTGACTTCACAAAGAGTGCACGAGAGTGTTTTCAACAGAATTTCTAACACTATGAGTCACCTTTTGTAGTTGTAGATTGGTCTTGAAAGTATCGGTGCTGCATGTTCAGGGGTGAGAGTGGCTTCTTACATTACAGCTG